>NC_138428.1:7561361-8161361 GCF_016097725.1 Ips typographus
TTTGCATTGAATGTCTGAAGGTTTTGTTGATGAGTTTTACAAAAAGTTGCTTATCACTACAAGGGAGTGTCTTTTTGCTAGTGCATGAACATGACTTTTTTTCATATGAATTGCGATGTGTGTTGTCAAGCTACAAACGCTTATAATTTAAATTTTTCTTGTTAATGGGAGAAGAAAACCAAAATAATAACGACAGCGCCTTAGAAGAAGAAATAGGAGAAGATGTCGTAAGTGAGACGTATAGCTGTTGCACTTATAATCCAAATATTGACGTGACATTAAGAATAAAGGAAGTGAATGATTTCTATGAAGCTCCAGTTGACAAGCGTGTCCAAAATATTACCGGAGTTGTTAATCAACGCGATAAGGATTGGTGGTTATGGAATCGTGCTGTACGACACCATGAATCAATAGTGTTTTGTAATTTCCATTATGTTCTTCAGATAAGATCTATAAATTTAATTATGAATATTTGCATTGAATGTCATGAAGGTTTTGTTGATGAGTTTTACAAAAAAGTTGCTTATCACTACAAGGGAGTGTCTTTTTTTCTAGTGCATGAACATGACTTTTTTCATATGAATTGCGATGTGTTGTAAAGCTACAAACGCTTATAATTTAAATTTTTCTTGTTATTGGGAGAAGAAAACCAAAATAATAACGACAGCGCCTTAGAAGACGAAATAGGAGAAGATGTCGTAAGTGAGACGTATAGCTGTTGCACTTATAATCCAAATATTGACGTGACATTAAGAATAAAGGAAGTGAATGATTTCTATGAAGCTCCAGTTGACAAGCGTGTCCAAAATATTACCGGAGTTGTTAATCAACGCGATAAGGATTGGTGGTTATGGAATCGTGCTGTACGACACCATGAATCAATAGTGTTTTGTAATTTCCATTATGTTCTTCAGATAAGATCTACAAATTTAATTATGAATATTTACATTGAATGTCATGAAGGTTTTGTTGATGAGTTTTACAAAAAGTTGCTTATCACTACAAGGGAGTGTCGTTTTTGCTAGTGCATGAACATGACTTTTTTCAGATGAATTGCGAAGTGTGTTGTAAAGCTACAAACGCTTATAATTTAAATTTTTCTTGTTATTGGGAGAAGAAAACCAAAATAATAACGACAGCGCCTTAGAAGACGAAATAGGAGAAGATGTCGTAAGTGAGACGTATAGCTGTTGCACTTATAATCCAAATATTGACGTGATATTAAGAATAAAGGAAGTGAATGATTTGTATGAAGCTCCAGTTGACAAGCGTGTCCAAAATATTACTGGAGTTGTTAATCAACGCGATAAGGATTGGTGGTTATGGAATCGTGCTGTACGACACCATGAATCAATAGTGTTTTTTAATTTCAATTATGTTCTTGAGATAAGATCTATACATTTAATTATGAATATTTGCATTGAATGTCATGAAGGTTTTGTTGATAAGTTTTACAAAAAAGTTGCTTATCACTACAAGGGAGTGTCTTTTTTGCTAGTTCATGAACATGACTTTTTTCATATGAATTGCGAATGTGTGTTGTAAAGCTACAAACGCTTATAATTTAAATTTTTCTTGTTATTGGGAGAAGAAAACCAAAATAATAACGACAGGCGTCTTAGAAGACGAAATAGGAGATGTCGTAAGTGAGACGTATAGCTGTTGCACTTATAATCCAAATATTGACGTGACATTAAGAATAAAGGAAGTGAATAATTTCTATGAAGCTCCAATTGACAAGCGTGTCCAAAATATTACTGGAGTTGTTAATCAACGCGATAAGGATTGGTGGTTATAGAATCGTGCTGTACGACACCATAAATCGATAGTGTTTTGTAATTTCCATTATGTTCTTCAGATAAGATATATAAATTTAATTATGAATATTTGCATCGAATGTCATGAAGGTTTTGTTGATGAGTTTTACAAAAAAGTTGCTTATCACTACAAGGGAGTATCTTTTTTTCTAGTGCATGAACAAGACTTTTTTCATATGAATTGCGATGTGTTGTAAAGCTACAAACGCTTATAATTTAAATTTTTCTTGTTATTGGGAGAAGAAAACCAAAATAATAACGACAGCGCCTTAGAAGACGAAATAGGAGAAGATGTCGTAAGTGAGACGTATAGCTGTTGCACTTATAATCCAAATATTGACGTGACATTAAGAATAAAGGAAGTGAATGATTTCTATGAAGCTCCAATTGACAAGCGTGTCCAAAATATTACTGGAGTTGTTAATCAACGCGATAAGGATTGGTGGTTATAGAATCGTGCTGTACGACACCATAAATCGATAGTGTTTTGTAATTTCCATTATGTTCTTCAGATAAGATCTATAAATTTAATTATGAATATTTGCATTGAATGTCTTGAAGGTTTTGTTGATGAGTTTTACAAAAAAGTTGCTTATCACTACAAGGGAGTGTCTTTTTTGCTAGTGCATGAACATGACTTTTTTCATATGAATTGCGATGTGTGTTGTAAAGCTACAAACGCTTATAATTTAAATTTTTCTTGTTAATGGGAGAAGAAAACCAAAATAATAACGACAGCGCCTTAGAAGAAGAAATAGGAGAAGATGTCGTAAGTGAGACGTATAGCTGTTGCACTTATAATCCAAATATTGACGTGACATTAAGAATAAAGGAAGTGAATGATTTATATGAAGCTCCAGTTGACAAGCGTGTCCAAAATATTACTGGAGTTGTTAATCAACGCGATAAGGATTGGTGGTTATGGAATCGTGCTGTACGACACCATGTATCAATAGTGTTTTGTAATTTCCATTATGTTCTTGAGATAAGATCTATACATTTAATTATGAATATTTGCATTGAATGTCATGAAGGTTTTGTTGATGAGTTTTACAAAAAAGTTGCTTATCACTACAAGAGAGTGTCTTTTTTTCTAGTGCATGAACATGACTTTTTTCATATGAATTGCGATGTGTGTTGTAAAGCTACAAACGCTTATAATTTAAATTTTTCTTGTTAATGGGAGAAGAAAACCAAATAATAACGACAGCGCCTTAGAAGACGAAATAGGAGAAGATGTCGTAAGTGAGACGTATAGCTGTTGCACTTATAATCCAAATATTGACGTGACTATTAAGAATAAAGGAAGTGAATGATTTCTATTAAGCTCCAGTTGACAAGCGTGTCCAAAATAATTACTGGAGATGTTAATCAACGCGATAAGGATTGGTGGTTATGGAATCGTGCTGTACGACACCATGTATCAATAGTGTTTTGTAATTTCCATTATGTTCTTGAGATAAGATCTATACATTTAATTATGAATATTTGCATTGAATGTCATGAAGGTTTTGTTGATGAGTTTTACAAAAAAGTTGCTTATCACTACAAGGGAGTGTCTTTTTTTCTAGTGCATGAACATGACTTTTTTCATATGAATTGCGATGTGTTGTAAAGCTACAAACGCTTATAATTTAAATTTTTCTTGTTATTGGGAGAAGAAAACCAAATAATAACGACAGCGCCTTAGAAGAAGAAATAGGAGAAGATGTCGTAAGTGAGACGTATAGCTGTTGCACTTATAATCCAAATATTGACGTGACATTAAGAATAAAGGAAGTGAATATTTATATGAAGCTCCAGTTGACAAGCGTGTCCAAAATATTACTGGAGTTGTTAATCAACGCGATAAGGATTCGTGGTTATGGAATCGTGAGGTACGACTTCATGAATCAATAGTGTTTTGTAATTTCCATTATGTTCTTCAGATAAGATATATAAATTTAATTATTAATATTTGCATTGAATGTCATGAAGGTTTTGTTGATGAGTTTTACAAAAAAGTTGCTTATCACTACAAGGGAGTGTCTTTTTTTCTAGTGCATGAACATGACTTTTTTCATATGAATTGCCATGTGTTGTAAAGCTACAAACGCTTATAATTTAAATTTTTCTTGTTATTGGGAGAAGAAAACCAAAATAATAACGACAGCGCCTTAGAAGAAGAAATAGGAGAAGATGTCGTAAGTGAGACGTATAGCTGTTGCACTTATAATCCAAATATTGACGTGACATTAAGAATAAAGGAAGTGAATGATTTATATGAAGCTCCAGTTGACAAGCGTGTCCAAAATATTACTGGAGTTGTTAATCAACGCGATAAGGATTGGTGGTTATGGAATCGTGCTGTACGACACCATGTATCAATAGTGTTTTGTAATTTCCATTATGTTCTTGAGATAAGATCTATACATTTAATTATGAATATTTGCATTGAATGTCATGAAGGTTTTGTTGATGAGTTTTACAAAAAAGTTGCTTATCACTACAAGGGAGTGTCTTTTTTTCTAGTGCATGAACATGACTTTTTTCATATGAATTGCGATGTGTGTTGTAAAGCTACAAACGCTTATAATTTAAATTTTTCTTGTTAATGGGAGAAGAAAACCAAAATAATAACGACAGCGCCTTAGAAGACGAAATAGGAGAAGATGTCGTAAGTGAGACGTATAGCTGTTGCACTTATAATCCAAATATTGACGTGATATTAAGAATAAAGGAAGTGAATGATTTCTATTAAGCTCCAGTTGACAAGCGTGTCCAAAATAATACTGGAGATGTTAATCAACGCGATAAGGATTGGTGGTTATGGAATCGTGCTGTACGACACCATGTATCAATAGTGTTTTGTAATTTCCATTATGTTCTTGAGATAAGATCTATACATTTAATTATGAATATTTGCATTGAATGTCATGAAGGTTTTGTTGATGAGTTTTACAAAAAAGTTGCTTATCACTACAAGGGAGTGTCTTTTTTTCTAGTGCATGAACATGACTTTTTTCATATGAATTGCGATGTGTGTTGTAAAGCTACAAACGCTTATAATTTAAATTTTTCTTGTTATTGGGAGAAGAAAACCAAAATAATAACGACAGCGCCTTAGAAGACGAAATAGGAGAAGATGTCGTAAGTGAGACGTACAGCTGTTGCACTTTATAATCCAAATATTGACGTGACATTAAGAATAAAGGAAGTGCATGATTTCTATGAAGCTCCAGTTGACAAGCGTGTCCAAAATAATACTGGAGATGTTAATCAACGCGATAAGGATTGGTGATTATGGAATCGTGCTGTACGACACCATGAATCAATAGTGTTTTGTAATTTCCATTATGTTCTTCAGATAAGATATATAAATTTAATTATGAATATTTGCAATTGAATGTCATGAAGTTTTGTTGATGAGTTTTACAAAAAAGTTGCTTATCACTACAAGGGAGTGTCTTTTTTGCTAGTGCATGAACATGACTTTTTTCATATGAATTGCGATGTGTGTTGTAAAGCTACAAACGCTTATAATTTAAATTTTTCTTGTTATTGGGAGAAGAAAACCAAAATAATAACGACAGCGCCTTAGAAGAAGAAATAGGAGAAGATGTCGTAAGTGAGACGTATAGCTGTTGCACTTATAATCCAAATATTGACGTGATATTAAGAATAAAGGAAGTGAATGATTTCTATGAAGCTCCAGTTGACAAGCGTGTCCAAAATAATACTGGAGATGTTAATCAACGCGATAAGGATTGGGGGTTATGGAATCGTGCTGTACGACATCATGAATCAATAGTGTTTTGTAATTTCCATTATGTTCTTCAGATAAGATATTGTTACGGTTTGGGCCTACTATACTCGAGTCAGGATGAAACCGATGCGCCGCAATATCTGGCCGGGCGCGTATTAAAGTAGGCCACAGTTAGGAAGCGCTACCTGGAAGATTCTTGAATGGTCAAGGCAACCCGCGAAGCGTTTCGCGGTCATTCTAGAACGTGGTTTGTGAATATAAAAGAAGCGGCGTCGACGAGAGAGTGTAGTGTAGTAGTGAATTTGGGAACGCGGTAAAGTTTAAATAGTGGAATAATTGTGGAATTGTAGTAGTAGTTGAGTTAATTATTGTACGGAGTGTTTTGAAGTGTAAATAAATGTATTAATTGTTGAGTTAAACTGACTTTGTGTGAACCCACGGGGAAAATCGTAACAATATATAAATTTAATTATGAATATTTGCATTGAATGTCATGAAGGTTTTGTTGATGAGTTTTACAAAAAAGTTGCTTATCACTACAAGGGAGTGTCTTTTTTGCTAGTGCATGAACATGACTTTTTTCATATGAATTGCGATGTGTGTTGTAAAGCTACAAACGCTTTTAAGTTAAATTTTTATTGTTATTGGGAGAAGAAAACCAAAATAATAACGACAGCGCCTTAGAAGACGAAATAGGAGAAGATGTCGTAAGTGAGACGTATAGCTGTTGCACTTATAATCCAAATATTGACGTGATATTAAGAATAAAGGAAGTGAATGATTTCTATGAAGCTCCAGTTGACAAGCGTGTCCAAAATAATACTGGAGATGTTAATCAACGCGATAAGGATTGGGGGTTATGAAATCGTGCTGTACGACATCATGAATCAATAGTGTTTTGTAATTTTCATTATATTCTTCAGATAAGATATATAAATTTAATTATGAATATTTGCATTGAATGTCATGAAGGTTTTGTTGATGAGTTTTACAAAAAAGTTGCTTATCACTACAAGGGAGTGTCTTTTTTGCTAGTGCATGAACATGACTTTTTTCATATGAATTGCGATGTGTGTTGTAAAGCTACAAACGCTTATAATTTAAATTTTTCTTGTTAATGGGAGAAGAAAACCAAAATAATAACGACAGCGCCTTAGAAGACGAAATAGGAGAAGATGTCGTAAGTGAGACGTATAGCTGTTGCACTTATAATCCAAATATTGACGTGATATTAAGAATAAAGGAAGTGAATGATTTCTATGAAGCTCCAGTTGACAAGCGTGTCCAAAATAATACTGGAGATGTTAATCAACGCGATAAGGATTGGGGGTTATGGAATCGTGCTGTACGACATCATGAATCAATAGTGTTTTGTAATTTCCATTATGTTCTTCAGATAAGATATTGTTACGGTTTGGGCCTACTATACTCGAGTCAGGATGAAACCGATGCGCCGCAATATCTGGCCGGGCGCGTATTAAAATAGGCCACAGTTAGGAAGCGCTACCTGGAAGATTCTTGAATGGTCAAGGCAACCCGCGAAGCGTTTCGCGGTCATTCTAGAACGTGGTTTGTGAATATAAAAGAAGCGGCGTCGACGAGAGAGTGTAGTGTAGTAGTGAATTTGGGAACGCGGTAAAGTTTAAATAGTGGAATAATTGTGGAATTGTAGTAGTAGTTGAGTTAATTATTGTACGGAGTGTTTTGAAGTGTAAATAAATTTATTAATTGTTGAGTTAAACTGACTTTGTGTGAACCCACGGGAAAAATCGTAACAATATATAAATTTAATTATGAATATTTGCATTGAATGTCTTGAAGGTTTTGTTGATGAGTTTTACAAAAAAGTTGCTTATCACTACAAGGGAGTGTCTTTTTTGCTAGTGCATGAACATGACTTTTTTCATATGAATTGCGATGTGTGTTGTAAAGCTACAAACGCTTATAATTTAAATTTTTCTTGTTAATGGGAGAAGAAAACCAAAATAATAACGACAGCGCCTTAGAAGACGAAATAGGAGATGTCGTAAGTGAGACGTATAGCTGTTGCACTTATAATCCAAATATTGACGTGACATTAAGAATAAAGGAAGTGAATGATTTCTATTAAGCTCCAGTTGACAAGCGTGTCCAAAATAATACTGGAGATGTTAATCAACGCGATAAGGATTGGTGGTTATGGAATCGTGCTGTACGACACCATGTATCAATAGTGTTTTGTAATTTCCATTATGTTCTTGAGATAAGATCTATACATTTAATTATGAATATTTGCATTGAATGTCATGAAGGTTTTGTTGATGAGTTTTACAAAAAAGTTGCTTATCACTACAAGGGAGTGTCTTTTTTTCTAGTGCATGAACATGACTTTTTTCATATGAATTGCGAAGTGTGTTGTAAAGCTACAAACGCTTATAATTTAAATTTTTCTTGTTAATGGGAGAAGAAAACCAAAATAATAACGACAGCGCCTTAGAAGACGAAATAGGAGCAGATGTCGTAAGTGAGACGTATAGCTGTTGCACTTATAATCCAAATATTGACGTGACATTAAGAATAAAGGAAGTGAATGATTTCTATTAAGCTCCAGTTGACAAGCGTGTCCAAAATAATACTGGAGATGTTAATCAACGCGATAAGGATTGGTGGTTATGGAATCGTGCTGTACGACACCATGTATCAATAGTGTTTTGTAATTTCCATTATGTTCTTGAGATAAGATCTATACATTTAATTATGAATATTTGCATTGAATGTCTTGAAGGTTTTGTTGATGAGTTTTACAAAAAAGTTGCTTATCACTACAAGGGAGTGTCTTTTTTGCTAGTGCATGAACATGACTTTTTTCATATGAATTGCGATGTGTGTTGTAAAGCTACAAACGCTTATAATTTAAATTTTTCTTGTTAATGGGAGAAGAAAACCAAAATAATAACGACAGCGCCTTAGAAGACGAAATAGGAGATGTCGTAAGTGAGACGTATAGCTGTTGCACTTATAATCCAAATATTAACGTGATATTAAGAATAAAGGAAGTGAATGATTTCTATGAAGCTCCAGTTGACAAGCGTGTCCAAAATAATACTGGAGATGTTAATCAACGCGATAAGGATTGGGGGTTATGGAATCGTGCTGTACGACATCATGAATCAATAGTGTTTTGTAATTTTCATTATGTTCTTCAGATAAGATATATAAATTTAATTATGAATATTTGCATTGAATGTCATGAAGGTTTTGTTGATGAGTTTTACAAAAAAGTTGCTTATCACTACAAGGGAGTGTCTTTTTTGCTAGTGCATGAACATGACTTTTTTCATATGAATTGCGATGTGTGTTGTAAAGCTACAAACGCTTATAATTTAAATTTTTCTTGTTAATGGGAGAAGAAAACCAAAATAATAACGACAGCGCCTTAGAAGACGAAATAGGAGAAGATGTCGTAAGTGAGACGTATAGCTGTTGCACTTATAATCCAAATATTGACGTGATATTAAGAATAAAGGAAGTGAATGATTTCTATTAAGCTCCAGTTGACAAGCGTGTCCAAAATAATACTGGAGATGTTAATCAACGCGATAAGGATTGGTGGTTATGGAATCGTGCTGTACGACACCATGTATCAATAGTGTTTTGTAATTTCCATTATGTTCTTGAGATAAGATCTATACATTTAATTATGAATATTTGCATTGAATGTCATGAAGGTTTTGTTGATGAGTTTTACAAAAAAGTTGCTTATCACTACAAGGGAGTGTCTTTTTTTCTAGTGCATGAACATGACTTTTTTCATATGAATTGCGATGTGTGTTGTAAAGCTACAAACGCTTATAATTTAAATTTTTCTTGTTAATGGGAGAAGAAAACCAAAATAATAACGACAGCGCCTTAGAAGACGAAATAGGAGAAGATGTCGTAAGTGAGACGTATAGCTGTTGCACTTATAATCCAAATATTGACGTGACATTAAGAATAAAGGAAGTGAATGATTTATATGAAGCTCCAGTTGACAAGCGTGTCCAAAATATTACTGGAGTTGTTAATCAACGCGATAAGGATTCGTGGTTATGGAATCGTGAGGTACGACTTCATGAATCAATAGTGTTTTGTAATTTCCATTATGTTCTTCAGATAAGATATATAAATTTAATTATGAATATTTGCATTGAATGTCATGAAGGTTTTGTTGATGAGTTTTACAAAAAAGTTGCTTATCACTACAAGGGAGTGTCTTTTTTTCTAGTGCATGAACATGACTTTTTTCATATGAATTGCGATGTGTTGTAAAGCTACAAACGCTTATAATTTAAATTTTTCTTGTTATTGGGAGAAGAAAACCAAAATAATAACGACAGCGCCTTAGAAGAAGAAATAGGAGAAGATGTCGTAAGTGAGACGTATAGCTGTTGCACTTATAATCCAAATATTGACGTGACATTAAGAATAAAGGAAGTGAATGATTTCTATGAAGCTCCAGTTGACAAGCGTGTCCAAAATATTACTGGAGTTGTTAATCAACGCGATAAGGATTGGTGGTTATAGAATCGTGCTGTACGACACCATGAATCAACAGTGTTTTGTAATTTCCATTATGTTCTTCAGATAAGATATATAAATTTAATTATGAATATTTGCATTGAATGTCATGAAGGTTTTGTTGATGAGTTTTACAAAAAAGTTGCTTATCACTACAAGGGAGTGTCTTTTTTGCTAGTGCATGAACATGACTTTTTTCATATGAATTGCGATGTGTGTTGTAAAGCTACAAACGCTTTTAAGTTAAATTTTTATTGTTATTGGGAGAAGAAAACCAAAATAATAACGACAGCGCCTTAGAAGACGAAATAGGAGAAGATGTCGTAAGTGAGACGTATAGCTGTTGCACTTATAATCCAAATATTGACGTGACATTAAGAATAAAGGAAGTGAATGATTTCTATGAAGCTCCAGTTGACAAGCGTGTCCAAAATATTACTGGAGTTGTTAATCAACGCGATAAGGATTGGTGGTTATGGAATCGTGCTGTACGACACCATGTATCAACAGTGTTTTGTAATTTCCATTATGTTCTTGAGATAAGATCTATACATTTAATTATGAATATTTGCATTGAATGTCATGAAGGTTTTGTTGATGAGTTTTACAAAAAAGTTGCTTATCACTACAAGGGAGTGTCTTTTTTCCTAGTGCATGAACATGACTTTTTTCATATGAATTGCGATGTGTGTTGTAAAGCTACAAACACTTATAATTTAAATTTTTCTTGTTATTGGGAGAAGAAAACTAAAATAATAACGGCAGCGCCTTAGAAGACGAAATAGGAGAAGATGTCGTAAGTGAGACGTATAGCTGTTGCACTTATAATCCAAATATTGACGTGATATTAAGAATAAAGGAAGTGAATGATTTCTATGAAGCTCCAGTTGACAAGCGTGACCAAAATATTACTGGAGTTGTTAATCAACGCGATAAGGATTCGTGGTTATGGAATCGTGAGGTACGACTTCATGAATCAATAGTGTTTTGTAATTTCCATTATGTTCTTCAGATAAGATATATAAATTTAATTATTAATATTTGCATTGAATGTCATGAAGGTTTTGTTGATGAGTTTTACAAAAAAGTTGCTTATCACTACAAGGGAGTGTCTTTTTTGCTAATGCATGAACATGACTTTTTTCATATGAATTGCGATGTGTTGTAAAGCTACAAACGCTTATAATTTAAATTTTTCTTGTTATTGGGAGAAGAAAACCAAAATAATAACGACAGCGCCTTAGAAGAAGAAATAGGAGAAGATGTCGTAAGTGAGACGTATAGCTGTTGCACTTATAATCCAAATATTGACGTGACATTAAGAATAAAGGAAGTGAATGATTTCTATGAAGCTCCAATTGACAAGCGTGTCCAAAATATTACTGGAGTTGTTAATCAACGCGATAAGGATTGGTGGTTATAGAATCGTGCTGTACGACACCATGTATCAATAGTGTTTTGTAATTTCCATTATGTTCTTGAGATAAGATCTATACATTTAATTATGAATATTTGCATTGAATGTCATGAAGGTTTTGTTGATGAGTTTTACAAAAAAGTTGCTTATCACTACAAGGGAGTGTCTTTTTTTCTAGTGCATGAACATGACTTTTTTCATATGAATTGCGATGTGTGTTGTAAAGCTACAAACGCTTATAATTTAAATTTTTCTTGTTAATGGGAGAAGAAAACCAAAATAATAACGACAGCGCCTTAGAAGACGAAATAGGAGAAGATGTCGTAAGTGAGACGTATAGCTGTTGCACTTATAATCCAAATATTGACGTGATATTAAGAATAAAGGAAGTGAATGATTTCTATGAAGCTCCAGTTGACAAGCGTGTCCAAAATATTACTGGAGTTGTTAATCTACGCGATAAGGATTGGTCGTTATGGAATCGTGCTGTACGACACCATGAATCAATAGTGTTTTGTAATTTCCATTATGTTCTTCAGATAAGATATATAAATTTAATTATGAATATTTGCATTGAATGTCATGAAGGTTTTGTTGATGAGTTTTACAAAAAAGTTGCTTATCACTACAAGGGAGTGTCTTTTTTCCTAGTGCATGAACATGACTTTTTTCATATTGTACCGTCGTACTCCTTAATGACACACTTCTTGTTCAACACTGTATATTGTTTACAAACAATAAACTGACACTGACACTTAACCTCGTTATCTGACAACTTCAACTTCACTACAACCATCAACTCAACAACAACAACTAGGCCTGGTTCAGCTGCTTATATAGGCTTCCATGGTTTCTAGAAAGTTCCCAAATATTCATGAAATTGACTTTCTCTCTCACACTCATTAAGCTATAACATAAATCTCTCTCTATATAAGCAACGGAGCCAGGATTTTCTAGAACACAGACAAAAGAATGTAGAACGTAAACAAAGCAACGTAACATACAGGGGTAACAACAAATAACTAAAGAAATCCTAACTAATAATCAAAAGTTCGCTTCGCAACACTGCCCCCCTCCTAGAGTTGATCGTCCCGATCATCAACTTCACCAGCTTTGGGTGGTCGGTAAGGTGCAAGTCGATCCAGGTGAACTATTTTCATTTTCGCCCGATGTCCTCGCTGTATTCTGTAGACGACGTCGTTCAGACGCTTTATAACGTCGTAGGGTCCCTCCCATGACCTCTGTAGCTTCGGTGACTTTCCTTTCTTTCGAGCAGGATTGTATAACCAGACCTGATCACCGGCTTGGAATCCGCTGCTGTTGGCCCTTTTGTCATATCTTGTCTTTAGTCGGTCGCTTGCAAATTTCAACTTCTGCCGGACTTCCTCATGGATCACGTGCAAGCGTTGCGCCAATTTTTCTGAATAGCTATCACAAGAGGCTGGGGGTTCTTCCGGTCGTCCAAAAAGAAGATCCATTGGCAAACGAAGCTCCCTTCCAAAGACAACACTAGCTGGTGTTTTGCCAGTGGAATCATGTACTGCCGATCGATAAGCCATCAGGAACAACGGAATGTGCTGATCCCAATCTGTCTGATTGTTATCGACGACTGTCCTTAGGTAGTTGTCTAGTGTCCGGTTGAAACGTTCCACCATTCCGTCTGACTGTGGGTGTAATGGAGTAGTTCTGGTTTTCTTAATTCCCAATCGGTCACACACTTCCGTGAATACTGCCGATTCGAAATTACGCCCTTGATCCGAATGCAGCTCCCTCGGTACTCCAAATCTGCAGAAGAAGTTGTCAACCAGAACTTCTGCTACAGTAGCGGCTTCCTGGTTTGGTATTGCGTACACTTCTGGCCATTTACTGAAGTAGTCCATCGCGACCAAGACATAGCGATTTCCGGAATTAGTTTTGGGAAAAGGTCCAGCTACATCAACGGCAATCCTCTCAAACGGAGCTCCGACATTATACTGCTTCATACATCCTCGGCTCCGAGTTTTGGGACCCTTGCTACTGAAACAGTCCGCGCAACGCCGACACCAATCTTCTACATCTGAGCGGCTTTGTAGCCAATAGAACCTTTCCCTAACTTTATTTAACGTTTTGTTGATGCCAAAGTGCCCTCCGCCAATTCCATTATGGGCTTCTTTCAGTACGTCACTAACTCGGTTTCTTGGCAGAACTACCTGTAGTCGTTCTTCTTTCCCATCCGGACTTTCCCATTTTCTTTTTAGTAAATCTCCATCAATAATAAGGGACTCCCATAATGCCCAATATCCCTTTAATGTTGGAGACTTAGCGGAAATCTCCTCCCAATTTGGTCTTTCTCCACGCTCTTTCCAGTTAAGTATCTGTCCTAAATCGGGGTCTTCTCGTTGATCGGCAGCCAAGTTTTCCCGATCCCATGCGATGTCATTTTTCAGAGCGATCCTTCGACAAGGCTTTCCAAATTCGGCTATCTCCAGGCGTTTACAGTGATTGCAACCTTCCACACAAGGTCTTCGTGACACTGCGTCCGCGTTTCCGTGCAAACGTCCTTTTCTGTGTTCAATCTGGAAGTCATATTCTTGAAGTCTTTGCAACCATCGAGCTATTTGTCCTTCTGGATTTTTGAATAGAAATAGCCATTTCAGAGAGGCATGGTCCGTCCTTAGTCTGAATCGTTGTCCGTACAGGTATTTGTTAAACTGCTCGACTGTTTTCACTACGGCTAACAGCTCCTTCCTGGTTACGCAATAATTTCTCTCTGGCTTTGATAGTGATTTGCTGAAATAGGCGATCACTCGTTCTTCACCATCTTGGATTTGAGATAAAACTCCGCCTAAACCAATATTACTAGCATCTGCGTCCACAATAAACTCTTCCCCAGGTCGTGGAAAAGCCAAAACTGGTGGAGAACAAAGGGTTACTTTCAGTTCTTCCATGGCTTCCTGACATGTTGCAGTCCATTCGAAGGGCTGGTTATTCTCCGTCAATTTGCGTAGGGGTCTGGCTATATCAGCAAATCCACGAACAAACCTTCTGTAATAGGAACACAATCCCAGAAAACTTCTTAATTCATGCTTGTCTTTCGGAACAGGCCAATTTTTTACAGCTTCAGTTTTCTTCGGGTCGGTTTTTACTCCTTTTGACGATATAACGTGTCCCAAGTATTCGACTTCTTCTTGGAAAAAGCTGCACTTCTTCGGATTTAATTTCAGGTTTGCCCCTCTGAACTTCTTGAAGATTTCTTCAACGTTTTGCAGGTGTTCTTCAAATGTTTTGCCCATAATAATGATGTCGTCTAAATAAACAAGACAGGTTTTCCAAGTCAATCCTCGTAGAACAGTTTCCATTAATCTTTCGAAGGTTGCCGGAGCATTGCAAAGTCCAAAAGGCATGACGTTAAAATGCCACAAGCCATTTCCAGTTGAGAAGGCAGTTTTCTCTTTGTCCCGTTGATCCATCTCCACTTGCCAGTATCCACTTTTTAGATCCAAGGTGGTAAACCACTTTGCGTTAGCCAGAGTGTCTATGGTGTCATCTATTCTGGGCAAGGGATAACTGTCTTTCTTAGTAACTTCATTTAGTCTTCTATAGTCCACGCAGAATCTTGTCGACCCATCTTTCTTAGTAACAAGTACCACAGGAGAACTCCAAGGGCTGGTGGATGGCTCAATGACGCTGCGATCCGCCATGTCCTGTATAAGATTTTCCACTTCTGCCTGCTTAGCCAATGGGAGTCGTCTGGGTCTTTGCTTAATGGGCAAATAATCCCCTGTTTCAATTTTATGCCTCACTAAATGAGTTCTTCCCAAATCCGTTTCATTTAAGGCGAACACGTCCTTGTAGTCGTGAAGCAAACGGCCAAAAGTCTGTTTTTCTTGATCAGTCAAAATTGAGCTCGTCTTTTTCATTAAGTGCACCAAACACTCAGGAAGGTCACTGTCGGGGTTTGGTTTTGTTTCGTGCGACTCCTTAGTCACCATAAGTACTGGTTCGGATTTGGCTATTATATCGCCTTTTTTTAATCTTTGACCACATTCTTTCAAATTGGCGACTTTTACGTATGCTTGACCGTTTTTCTGCTGGACTAGGGTGCGGGCTACAAGAACTCCCTTCCTCACAGCATCATCTTCCTCTTCATAACTCGGTTCTATCAGCTGAAGTTTGCTCAATTCCGTTTTTCTATCCAAATTAACTTTAACGATGGTCTCTGATCTTGCAGGTAAGTTGACATCTTCTTCCAACGTGACTTTCCTCACACGCATATCTTGTTCGGGTGTCATCATAACAATCTCGTCTTGTCCAGTCTTGATCAGTCTATTCTCCAAATCCAGCTGGAACTTGTGTTGCTCCATAAGATCTAAGCCCATTAAGACGTCATCAGTTATGTTGGCCACAAAAACGGTATGGTTGAAGACATGCCGCCCAAGCTTCACTTCCGCTTCATGGATTCCCAGAACAGGCATTGACTCACCAGCGGCAGTTTCCAATATAAACTTTGTACCAGTGTCGCTAATCCTGCAGTGTTTCACTATGTCCGGCCTTACGATAGTATGACAAGAACCGGTATCAACAACCATTTGGCAATCCCGGCCGCAAATCTTACCGGTCACTATTAAGCTGGTGTTTTCGTGCTGAAGACGGGCTACTTTAATTATGGTTGGTGGGGCTTGACAGTGTTGCGTAGCCAGCTTTTGCCCCGGAAAACTGGCTACTCTTCGTTTTCCTGGTTTGCGACACTGCGATTGAATGTGCCCCTTTTCTCCACAGTTCCAGCATTCCAATGACCGAGTAAACGTGGTGGTTTGAGCGTTTCGGTTGTTCTGACTTCTTCTATTTAACGCTCCCATTAGTTCTTTTCGAAATGTCTCCAGCTGACGATTCAAGTCTGACTGAGTGATTGTGTGATCTGAATTGGAATATCGGTTTCTCGGTTCCGGTGTAAGGCTTCTGACTTGACGCACTCGAGTATGTCCTCGTGATACTTGCTTGACCGCCTCAAACTCCAAAGCGTAAGCAAGAGCATCATGCAATGTTTGGCATCTCGCTAATCGTATTGCTTGCTCTGTGTCACAATCTTTAAGACCTCGTACAAAAGCCCGTACTGCCATTCGCTCTCTAATGTCGTGAGAGGCCGTTGGATAGGCCAGACAAACTAATCGAGCAATGTCGGCTTCATACTGTTGAAGTGTTTCCGTGCTTCTTTGGGTCCTACTAGACAACTGAGCTTCGTATACTTGTTCTAGGTGCTTATTTCCAAATCTCATCTCTAAATGTTGGATTAAGTCGTCGTAGTTTTTGTACTGGCTCTCGTCCAAAGTCTGCAAAACCTCCCGTGCTTCTTCTCGAAGTGACAAAACCAAGGCAGTGGCTTTGTCACTTGATGTCCAATTGTTGGCCTCTGCGGCAGCCTCAAACTGTTTTTTGTAAACCTGCCATGAGGTCTTACCGTCGAAAACTGGTGGCTTAATATTTGAGCAGACACTAGAACTGGCGACTACGGTTGGCTTTGAAGACTTTTCCTGTAGTTTGTCAAATTCCTCTCGCAAGGTCTGAACGGTCTCCTCCATACCGCTTATCCTCTCATTTACCTTTTCTTCCAAAATTTCCATCCTGTTGTCCATTTCTCCTTTTATTTCATTTATTACTCGGTCTAGTTTTTCATCTTGTCGTTGAAACTGGTCTTTAATTTGGTCTTGGCTTGCTTTGAACTGCTCTTGACTTATTTGGCTTGCTTTCATTTCTTCGAACTTTTGGTCTTGGCTCGCTTTCATTTCTTCGAACTGTTGGTCTTGGCTCGCTTTCATTTCCTCCAACTTTTGGTCCTGACTTGCTGTCATTGCTTGAATCATCTCCATAAGTTGTTTCATTCCTTCATCCATTTTGGCACTTTGTTGTCGTGTACTCACAGGTATTCAACACACCTTCTGCTTTTGTCGGTTTATTCTGTCTTCCTCTGGAACTCTTCTTCGATTCTCCTATCCCACTTCTGACACCAAATGTACCGTCGTACTCCTTAATGACACACTTCTTGTTCAACACTGTATATTGTTTACAAACAATAAACTGACACTGACACTTAACCTCGTTATCTGACAACTTCACTACAACCATCAACTCAACAACAACAACTAGGCCTGGTTCAGCTGCTTATATAGGCTTCCATGGTTTCTAGAAAGTTCCCAAATATTCATGAAATTGACTTTCTCTCTCACACTCATTAAGCTATAACATAAATCTCTCTCTATATAAGCAACGGAGCCAGGATTTTCTAGAACACAGACAAAAGAATGTAGAACGTAAACAAAGCAACGTAACATACAGGGGTAACAACAATTTTTCTTGTTAATGGGAGAAGAAAACCAAAATAATAATGACAGCGCCTTAGAAGACGAAATAGGAGAAGATGTCGTAAGTGAGACGTATAGCTGTTGCACTTATAATCCAAATATTGACGTGACCTTAAGAATAAAGGAAGTGAATAATTTCAATTAAGCTCCAGTTGACAAGCGTGTCCAAAATATTACTGGAGTTGTTAATCAACGCGATAAGGATTCGTGGTTATGGAATCGTGCTGTACGACACCATGAATCAATAGTGTTTTGTAATTTCAATGCGAGGTACGACTTCATGAATCAATAGTGTTTTGTAATTTCCATTATGTTCTTCAGATAAGATATATAAATTTAATTATGAATATTTGCATTGAATGTCATGAAGGTTTTGTTGATGAGTTTTACAAAAAAGTTGCTTATCACTACAAGGGAGTGTTATTTTTGCTAGTGCATGAACATGACTTTTTCATATGAATTGCGATGTGTGTTGTAAAGCTACAAACGCTTATAATTTAAATTTTTCTTGTTATTGGGAGAAGAAAACCAAAATAATAACGACAGCGCCTTAGAAGACGAAATAGGAGAAGATGTCGTAAGTGAGACGTATAGCTGTTGCACTTATAATCCAAATATTGACGTGATATTAAGAATAAAGGAAGTGAATGATTTCTATGAAGCTCCAGTTGACAAGCGTGTCCAAAATAATACTGGAGATGTTAATCAACGCGATAAGGATTGGTGGTTATGGAATCGTGCTGTACGACACCATGTATCAATAGTGTTTTGTAATTTCCATTATGTTCTTGAGATAAGATCTATACATTTAATTATGAATATTTGCATTGAATGTCATGAAGGTTTTGTTGATGAGTTTTACAAAAAAGTTGCTTATCACTACAAGGGAGTGTCTTTTCTGCTAGTGCATGAACATGACTTTTTTCATATGAATTGCGATGTGTGTTGTAAAGCTACAAACACTTATAATTTAAATTTTTCTTGTTATTGGGAGAAGAAAACCAAAATAATAACGACAGCGCCTTAGAAGACGAAATAGGAGAAGATGTCGTAAGTGAGACGTATAGCTGTTGCACTTATAATCCAAATATTGACATGATATTAAGAATAAAGGAAGTGAATGATTTCTATGAAGCTCCAGTTGACAAGCGTGTCCAAAATATTACTGGAGTTGTTAATCTACGCGATAAGGATTGGTCGTTATGGAATCGTGCTGTACGACACCATGAATCAATAGTGTTTTGTAATTTCCATTATGTTCTTCAGATAAGATATATAAATTTAATTATGAATATTTGCATTGAATGTCATGAAGGTTTTGTTGATGAGTTTTACAAAAAAGTTGCTTATCACTACAAGGGAGTGTCTTTTTTGCTAGTGCATGAACATGACTTTTTTCATATGAATTGCGATGTGTGTTGTAAAGCTACAAACGCTTTTAAGTTAAATTTTTATTGTTATTGGGAGAAGAAAACCAAAATAATAACGACAGCGCCTTAGAAGACGAAATAGGAGAAGATGTCGTAAGTGAGACGTATAGCTGTTGCACTTATAATCCAAATATTGACGTGATATTAAGAATAAAGGAAGTGAATGATTTCTATGAAGCTCCAGTTGACAAGCGTGACCAAAATATTACTGGAGTTGTTAATCAACGCGATAAGGATTCGTGGTTATGGAATCGTGAGGTACGACTTCATGAATCAATAGTGTTTTGTAATTTCCATTATGTTCTTCAGATAAGATATATACATTTAATTATTAATATTTGCATTGAATGTCATGAAGGTTTTGTTGATGAGTTTTACAAAAAAGTTGCTTATCACAAGGGAGTGTCTTTTTTTCTAGTGCATGAACATGACTTTTTTCATATGAATTGCGATGTGTTGTAAAGCTACAAACGCTTATAATTTAAATTTTTCTTGTTATTGGGAGAAGAAAACCAAAATAATAACGACAGCGCCTTAGAAGACGAAATAGGAGAAGATGTCGTAAGTGAGACGTATAGCTGTTGCACTTATAATCCAAATATTGACGTGATATTAAGAATAAAGGAAGTGAATGATTTCTATGAAGCTCCAGTTGACAAGCGTGTCCAAAATAATACTGGAGATGTTAATCAACGCGATAAGAATTGGTGATTATGGAATCGTGCTGTACTACACCATGAATCAATAGTGTTTTGTAATTTCCATTATGTTCTTCAGATAAGATATATAAATTTAATTATGAATATTTGCATTGAATGTCATGAAGGTTTTGCTGATGTCTACGTCCAGTGAGTCACGCACACGCAAACTGAAGTGTGGCGGCGCCCCATCTTGTTGAACGTAAACTAAACCTTTCTCCGTCTCAATGTCATGCAACTGAGGATAAACATACTCCTTTAACATGTTACAATAGACATCACCATTGATAGTCCTTTCGGCAAAATTGAAGGGACCTATGACTCTGTCATGCATAAGAGCACACCAAACATTCACTTTGGTCGTGTCACGTTCGTACTCAATAAACTCATGGGGCGGCTGTGAACCCCAAATTCTGCAATTATGCCTGTTTACAGTTCCGTTCACATGAAAAGTAGCTTCATCACTAAAAACCACACTTTTTAAAAAATCATTATCTTCATCAATTTTATCCAGCATGGAAACAGAAAAGTCGAATCTCTTAACCTTGTCTGTCGGTTTGATATGGTGTAAAAGTTGAATCTTGTAGGCAGTTAAACGAAGTCTTTTACGAATTACCTTATGGACCGTTGATCTTGGTAACCCCAATTCCAGACTGCGTCTTGTTAATGATTTCTTAGGGCTTCGAGTGCATGAAGCTCGGATTCTGTCCACATTCTCTTCAGACACACGCGGTCTACCCGGCGACTTTTGCTTCAAAACACTTCCTGTTTCCTTGAACGCACTTAACCACTGACGAATTGTTTTGTCTGTAGGCGGGTCAACACCATAGCTACGTCGAAAGTTTATTTGTACAGTAACAACAGAATTAGTTTCTATGAGCCAAATAACACACTGAGCCTTTTGTTGAGGCGTCGCCATAGCGCGGCAGTCCAGACGACACTGACTGCCTGCCGCAGCCGCTACGTCATTTCAAGGTCAACGCTCCGCAGCGCTGCCAACTGTTGAGAGAAACATTCCCAATTCGTATGAGTAAAACTCTTTGAGCTGCTTGTTTCAAAGGAATTGATCAAATTTTGCTATCTTTTATAGTTTAAAAAATATTAATTTTTTAAACCCCGGAGTTCTTTTATAGACACTCTGTATATCTTATCTGAAGAACATAATGGAAATTACAAAACACTATTGATTCATGGTGTCGTACAGCACGATTCCATAACCACCAATCCTTATCGCGTTGATTAACAACTCCAGTAATATTTTGGACACGCTTGTCAACTGGAGCTTCATAGAAATCATTCACTTCCTTTATTCTTAATGTCACGTCAATATTTGAATTATAAGTGCAACAGCTATACGTCTCACTTACGACATCTTCTCTTATTTCGTCTTCTAAGGCGCTGTCGTTATTATTTTGGTTTTCTTCTCCCAATAACAAGAAAAATTTAAATTATAAGCGTTTGTAGCTTTACAACACATCGCAATTCATATGAAAAAAGTCATGTTCATGCACTAGAAAAAAAGACACTCCCTTGTAGTGATAAGCAACTTTTTTGTAAAACTCATCAACAAAACCTTCATGACATTCAATGCAAATATTCATAATTAAATTTATATATCTTATCTGAAGAACATAATGGAAATTACAAAACACTATTGATTCATGAAGTCGTACCTCGCATTGAAATTACAAAACACTATTGATTCATGGTGTCGTACAGCACGATTCCATAACCACGAATCCTTATCGCGTTGATTAACAACTCCAGTAATATTTTGGACACGCTTGTCAACTGGAGCTTAATTGAAATCATTCACTTCCTTTATTCTTAATGTCACGTCAATATTTGGATTATAAGTGCAACAGCTATACGTCTCACTTACGACATCTTCTCCTATTTCGTCTTCTAAGGCGCTGTCATTATTATTTTGGTTTTCTTCTCCCATTAACAAGAAAAATTTAAATTATAAGCGTTTGTAGCTTTACAACACATCGCAATTCATATGAAAAAAGTCATGTTCATGCACTAGAAAAAAAGACACTCCCTTGTAGTGATAAGCAACTTTTTTGTAAAACTCATCAACAAAACCTTCATGACATTCAATGCAAATATTCATAATTAAATTTATACAGGGTGTCTATAAAAGAACTCCGGGGTTTTAAGACAAAATATTTTAATAAAGTAAAAAACGTACATACATGTTTTATACATGATTAGAAAGCTTACATTTTCAAGATTTTTTAACAACTTAGTAAAGTTCAATGTGAGCTCCGTTAGTGGCACGGCACACGTCGAAACGGTATTCTACCTCTTCCCATGTCCTGGCGAGCATGTCTGGGGGAACGGACGCCACGCAATTCACTATTCGTTCCCTGAGATGGATAACATCTCGAATGTTCTCTGCATACACAAGATTCTTGATATGCCCCCAGAAGAAAAAGTCCAACGGCGTCATATCAGGGCTCCTTGGTGGCCATGGAATAGGTCCTTCCCTTCCAATCCGTAATTTTGAATATTTGCATTGAATGTCATGAAAGTTTTGTTGATGAGTTTTACAAAAAAGTTGCTTATCACTACAAGGGAGTGTCTTTTTTGCTAGTGCATGAACATGACTTTTTTCATATGATTTGCGAAGTGTGTTGTAAAGCTACAAACGCTTATAATTTAAATTTTTCTTGTTATTGGGAGAAGAAAACCAAAATAATAACGACGGCGCCTTAGAAGACGAAATAGGAGAAGATGTCGTAAGTGAGACGTATAGCTGTTGCACTTATAATTCAAATATTGACGTGATATTAAGAATAAAGGAAGTGAATGATTTCTATGAAGCTCCAGTTGACAAGCGTGTCCAAAATAATACTGGAGATGTTAATCAACGCGATAAGGATTGGGGGTTATGGAATCGTGCTGTACGACACCATGAATCAATAGTGTTTGGTAATTTCCATTATGTTCTTCAGATAAGATCTATAAATTTAATTATGAATATTTGCATTGAATGTCATGAAGGTTTTGTTGATGAGTTTTACAAAAAAGTTGTTTATCACTACAAGGGAGTGTGTTGTAAAGCTACAAACGCTTATAATTTAAATTTTTCTTGTTATTGGGAGAAGAAAACCAAAATAATAACGAACAGTGCCTTAGGCCTCTTTCACACGGTCAGGGTGTTTGTCCGCCCGAGTTTTCCTCCGTCAGCCGGACAAGTAGCAGTACACAGTTTAGGGGGTTTATCCGGGTGTTTAATCGTTCCATTGGTCTATATTGTGTTGTTTGCAAGTAGTAGCGTGTAGTCTGTTGACGAGCGACGACGGTGTGTATACTCTGCAGTGTAGCTACGAGAATTTGAATATGTCAAAAGAAATAGAAGAAATAGATTCTGAAATTCTGATTAGTTTAGTTCAAGATAAACCAGAAATCTGGGACAAAGCTATCGAGGATTATAGAAATCGCAATAAAAAAACAGAAGCGTGGAGGAGTATTTGTGCCCAGTTGAAGGAAAATTTTGAAAATTTGAGTGACGAGGAAAGAAAAGAATTCGGTAAGTTTAAAATTATTTTATCATTTGCCTCTTTTATTTATTTTCAGACATAGTGTCACGTTTAATTTATGAGCCCTTCTGGGTTCACCAATTAAACTGTCTTACGACGTTAAACGTCGCGCCGGGGTCTCAGTTTTAAGGATGGAATCAAACACTGAGTTTTTCTCATATAACACTTAAATCTATTAAATATGGTATACACAAACGTGTCTGCACAATACGGTTATAAACACTTTCACGTTTGAACAACTTTGGAGAACGGACTAATTAACTTGATCTTTTCCCGAGGAGAGTCGACATTTCGACTTCTCGGGTCAGCTGGTCGCACTACCGTTGATCGGTTCACACTTATCCTATACTGCTAAAGTCGGCGTATTTTATACCCGATTGATCGGCTGACGCAGTTTGTTATTGTCGCTTGTTTTTCACATTTCTGTAAAGCAGGTGGTGGTGACTCATCACCGATACGGTGCACTCGGTGCATGACACATTCGGTGCATCGTGATGCGACCTTGCCTCGTGCGCTTAATATTTCGCAATCCTCGAATACTCTTATGTTTTTTAAGTTAATCAGTCCATCTTTCCAATTAACGGATTTTCCATTCGTGACATATGCCTCCGCTCCAGAAAAACTGGTCCCCAGTTTTAAATGAACAATAATAAAAACTTTAAACAATAGAAAAAACATATCGTTAACATAAATTTAAAAATTACATGTGCACATACCAAGGCATTCTGATAAATGGTTAGTAAGTTTACATACGCGAGTATTTCATAGTACTCAGTTAAGTTTACAATCATTTCTTAATAATAAGTTAGTACTTATTCTAACAAGAAACTCAATAAAATCTTTCCTCTCCTGTAACTATACATAAACAATATTATGCACTTTTATTTACCCTAAATATATTCGGTTCCGGCAATGGCAGAACAGCAAAAATACTGCAACACTGAGGAAAGTTCAATAGAGGCTTAGTCCTATGAGCCAAACTTCGCATCTCACATCACTGAACACCATTATGATCACTGTTCCATAAATGTTTGTGGTGTGGGTCGATTATTCAATCGATGATTCGGCTAGCTTGGACCTTCGTATCAACGTACAGGCCCATCGTGAGTTCCAATAACAATAATGGCTCATCATAGTCTCCTTCCCTCTTACATAGTCCTCAGTGTTACATGAAATATAAGACAAAAGGTTAGTATGTGCTACTTAAGGCTTAATAACAACAGATAATAATATATAATATTACGCGCATATTTCTTTTATATCTCAATTAAATCAATAACCTTTAACCGAGTGAATTTTGTTCACTGGTATACTTCGAACCGATTGCAATAACTTTTGCATATGTTTAACTAATGTCTCAATTTCCATATCAACTAAATTGCTGTAAAAACTGGAACATTAACATTCTAATTTTATTTCAAATCCGTGCGGAGAAATATTTTATTTATCCAAAAACAAAACTAAATTGACGATAACGTTTGATTGCTTCTCCCCTAGATTATCTGTAAACAAAAACAAAAAAGTAAATTATCAAAACGTAAACACAAAATAAAATTTATGGTTGTCCAACGACCCCATGGTCTGAAATGCACCTAAGTGGTGTAAGAAACCTATACTCGGTTCATTTCGTCTTGGCAGCGGTTTTGACGTAGGTCAGGGTAACGCTTGTATCAGCGTGCGGTCGCATATTATTGATGCATTTGTTTCGACCTAATACATTATGCTGGTATTCAAAAATATCCAACACTTCTACAACACACGAAAACTCGTTATTTTAATCTGTCTATCCCCCCATTATCACATACCCCTGACATTTATATTTATTCAAGTATTTACTTGTTCGGCACCTACGGCATTTCCCGATATATTTAACGTCCCTCGTATTTTTTGTTTAAGTATGCCATTTTAGTTATATCATTTTCCTCATTGTAGGCAAATAACTTGTGACACGCGCGCTTAGATAATCATTTTAACACTTTTGGCGTAACTGCGGAAAATTAGACTAATATCCGTTCGTGAATCTTTCAATTGGCCATTAAATTCAGACGCGGATAAGAGAATAAAAATCCCTGAGCTCAGTAACTTCAAATTTAGGTACAACTCGGTATGTGAAGTTTGTACCCAACAAACGTAATATTTTCACTTCAACAAAATTATTACTTTGTATACAAAGTGTTACAATCTTTATGTCAGTTAGGGATAGACGGTGCCTTATTATCGTTTATTTATTTCACTTATACAGCACTGCATTCACAGCAGTTTTGTCATTTTATGGACGAAGCGGTCCTTTATTTTTTCGTCTCCAGTCACTTTCTCTGTGAGCGTGAGTGACCGAAGTTGTTTCTACTGCAGCGAAATTTTCATTGTTAATTTCCCCTTTGTTTTTCCAGTTTGTGTTTCCAGATTGTTTAAATAGTCATGGGCGGTAAGTTGATCTGTGCTCTTTAGCTCATTACTCGTAGGGTATGTAACCTCACGTTTTTTTTTTCTATTTCATAGACAATTCACCTCCACGTTTTACCCCAACCCCTGATAGTGCGCGCGCGGGTGGCGTATCGCCGCCCTACTTGCCTTGGGCTGCCATTCTCGCACGTGTATCTAGCGGACGGGGTTCCCAACCATCCTCCCAGCAAAGTAACCCGTGGGGGTCTCCTGACCCGTCGAGGCCAGCGACACCCCCGGCCCAAGCCGAGGAGCCCGCTCCGGAAAACGGGACTGCTCCGCAGCCTGCTGATAGAAAGGCTCCTGCCCCTGGGCATGGAGCCACCATAATAATTAGTGGTGCCAATTGCACCATTAATTTCAATTGCTATTAAGTTTGTTTTTTATATAATATATATATTTTAATATACTCTTTAGTTGTTCAAAGTTGTCTCTTTCGTGTGTCTTTCCCATCTTGTCCTCTTATAAAGGCGTGCATTCTGGGGTCCAGGGATCATAATAGGGTAATATTCTGCTTACGTGCACAACTTCTCTTTTTGCTTTATCTGATCTGCCCTTCTGTATCTCATAGTCCACGTCTGACTTCTTTCGTCTTATATAATAAGGTCCGAACCACCTAAGCAGCAATTTTTCACTTTTCCCAACTTTCCTTATCGGGGTGAAAACTTTCACTTGGTCACCCTCATTAAATTCCATATGCCGATGTTTACAATCATAACGAAGTTTATCTATGTTTTGTCGTCTTTTTATGTTTTCAGCAGCAAAATTACGTATTGCCAGACTAGTTTCCCTAATTTGATTGCTATCAAGAGATTCTGTATGCGGCATAATGTTCGCTTCAGTTGGTAAAACAGGTTCTCGTCCATATACTAACATAAAGGGCGAGAACTGCGTGCTGTCTTGTTTCGCTGAATTATAGGCAAAAGTTACATGTTGTAAGTATTGGTCCCAATTTGACTGATTTGTGTTGGTGTACATTGCCAACATATTTGCAAGAGTCTTATTAAATCGCTCCGTAAGACCATTTGTTGCTGGGTGATATGCCGTTGTAAATTGACTTGTAGTGTCCATTTCTTTCAATAGATTTGTCACCAATTCTGATTGAAACACTTTTCCTCTGTCACTTAATAACTCCTTAGGCGCTCCATGTCTCGTAATTATTTTTTCCAAAATTAATTTTGCTACGGGCACTGCTTTTCCACTCGGTAACGCCTCAGTTTCTGCCCAACGTGTTGCATAGTCTGTTGCTACCACTATCATGGTTTTACCATTGCTACTTCGGCGGAAAGGGCCTAAAAGGTCAATTCCCACCTTTTCAAATGGTGTTCCGACAGGAATTGGGTGTAAAAATCCTATCGGCTTTTGATTTTGCTGACCTTTCCTAGCTTGACAATCTTGACAACCCTTAACAAATTTCTCAACATCTTTTTGCAAAAAAGGAGAGGATTGGGATTGATAAACAAAAAACAAAACCTCACCATTTTCAACCAATCAGATCGGTGTTTACCGAATGATGCGGCATTAATGGTGCTGTTCCTAGATTTTGGAACGCCATCTGTACTTTCTAACTCATAGAGTTGAGTACAGATGTCACCAGATGTTGCACACAACTATCATTTCTGGCATCCAGTTGACTATACTGGAACGAAGGTTTTGTTCTTTGGTTATCAAGCCCTATAGCCTCTCTGATGAGCCGTAATACGGCGAAACCGGTCAGAGGATTGGGATTGATAAACAAAAAACAAAACCTCACCATTTTCAACCAATCAGATCGGTGTTTACCGAATGATGCGGCATTAATGGTGCTGTTCCTAGATTTTGGAACGCCATCTGTACTTTCTAACTCATAGAGTTGAGTACAGATGTCACCAGATGTTGCACACAACTATCATTTCTGGCATCCAGTTGACTATACTGGAACGAAGGTTTTGTTCTTTGGTTATCAAGCCCTATAGCCTCTCTGATGAGCCGTAATACGGCGAAACCGGTCAGAGGATTGGGATTGATAAACAAAAAACAAAACCTCACCATTTTCAACCAATCAGATCGGTGTTTACCGAATGATGCGGCATTAATGGTGCTGTTCCTAGATTTTGGAACGCCATCTGTACTTTCTAACTCATAGAGTTGAGTACAGATGTCACCAGATGTTGCACACAACTATCATTTCTGGCATCCAGTTGACTATACTGGAACGAAGGTTTTGTTCTTTGGTTATCAAGCCCTATAGCCTCTCTGATGAGCCGTAATACGGCGAAACCGGTCAGAGGATTGGGATTGATAAACAAAAAACAAAACCTCACCATTTTCATCTTTTTGCAACCCTTGCCAATAATACCGTTGCTTAATTTTTGATAGTGTTTTTGCTATTCCTAAATGACCACTCAGCGGTTCCGAATGGTGAGAATACAAAATTTCTCCCACTAACTGTTGCGGTATTACTAATAGCTTATCTCGACCTAAATCATTCGGATTTACTCGGTATAAAATTCCTGATTCAATCCTGAAGTTTTTTGCCTGCTTACGTAAACCAATTGTAGCATCTTCCGGGTTTTTGATTGTCATTATTATTTGGAAAATTTTTTCATCTTTCTTCTGTAACTCCTCAATATTACGAGTATCCAAAATAAATGTTGGTATTTCTTCAACATCCTGTTTGTCCGTATCTGGTTGCAGTACCGGATATCTACTTACACAGTCAGCGTCTTTGTGCGCAATCCCTGATTTATGGCAAACCGTGTAATCAAATTCTGACAGTTTTAATGACCACCTGGCTAAACGACCTGTGGCATCTTTCAATGTCTTTAGCCAACACAAAGCATGATGATCAGTTACGATTTTTACAGGTTTACCATAAATAAAGTGTCTTAAGTATGAAAGTGCCCATATAACCGCCAAACCTTCTAATTCAGTTATGGAATAATTTTTCTCCGCTTTGCTAAGACTTCTGCTTGCGTAAGCAATAGGGTGTAACTTATGTTCTGTGTCTTCCTGCAACAATATAGCTCCTAGTCCATCTTTACATGCATCTACCCTTAATTCACACCCTTTGTTTGGCTGAAAATGTGCCAACACTGGTTCACTAATCAATTTCTGTTTTAGTGTTTTAAACGCTATGTCATGTATGTCCTGCCAATCAAATTTATTCTGCTTCTTTGTCAGATCATGCAAGGGGCGTGCAATTTTTGCAAAATTTTCTATAAACTTCCGGTAATAGTTACAAAGTCCCAAAAAGCTTTGTACACCTTTTACATTTTTTGGCCTTGGAAAATTTTCAATTGAAATTAATTTTGATTTATCAGGAAAAATTCCATCTGTTGAAATTGTATAACCAAGAATATCAATTTTTTCTTTTAGATATTCACATTTTTTAGGTTTTAACGTTAGGCCTGCACTTCGAAGTCTAACGAAAACTTTTCGTAATTTTTCCAAATGTTCATCTATTGTTTCAGAAAAAATTATAATGTCGTCCATGTAAATTAAAACTTCTTTCCATTTTAAATCTCTAAACACTACATCCCCTAACTGTTGGAATGTTGCCGGGGCATTGCACAACCCAAAAGGCATTACATTAAATTCCCATAATCCGTGACCTGGCGCCGTAAAGGCAGTAAGTGGCTTACTTTCTTCTTTTACTTTGACCTGCCAATAACCTGAATACATATCTAACGATGAGAAATACTGGGCGTTTCCTAAGTAAGTCAAAATATCCTCAATATTAGATCCTGACCACGAATTTTTCACTGTTACATTGTTTAACTTGCGATAATCAACACAAAACCGCGTCTCTCCAGACTTTTTCTTTACTAATACGACGGGACTTGCCCAGGGCGAGTTACTTTGTCTTATTATATCGTACTGTTCCATTTCCCTTATTTGCGTATCTATTATTTCTCTTTCTTTTTGTGCTACTCTGTAAGGTTTTTGTTTTATAGGTTTAACATTTCCTACGTCAATTTCGTGTTCAATTACATCCGTTCTCCCCATATATTTTGGTGTTTTTGAAAAAACGTCTCTATACTCCGCAAGTAGGGTTCGCAATTTATTCTGTAATCCTAAGTTTGCTATATTACTTAGATTATGGTCATTCATGGTAATTATTTCTTCATCATTTTCGGTTTCATTAATACAACAAACTGGAATTTTTGTCATGTCCGTTTTAATCGTTTTCTCGAGATTACCAATCGTGGAATTCTTTATTACAAAAATTCTACGATGACCGACATTTTCAAGCTTAATATAAAAATGTCCATTCTGCAAAAACGGTAATCCTACGCAAATATGACCTCTCGGTCGTAAAAAACTATCTTTCTCAATAAAACAATATTCCGCTAAGTCAGATGGTTGTAGGTTCAAGTTCAATCGGGTAACTATATCATTCCCGGGTTTCAACACGTAATCGCCGGCGACGGTAATTTTCAGGGAATTTACTGTTGGCTCGTTTGCTATGTTTACGAACAAATCTTGCTGTGGATCGCATTCTTCAGCTGAATCATAATCCCCAAAATTTATGATCAATTTGTCCGAACCATGCTGCAATGTCACTTTATTGTTATTATAGTCAATGACTGACTTTGTCGTCGTCAAAAAGTTATGTCCCAAAATTAGAGCTTTGGACAAATTTTTAACCACTAATGCTTCAACGCATATCTCTTTATTATTTATTTCAATCGTCACTTGTGAATTTCCAATAGGTGTAAGAGGGTAACTGCCTGCCGTAATTAATTCAACATCATTTTCCAAAGAATACATGTTATTAATATAATTTAAATCCACAATATTTTTACACGTTCCAGTGTCTAGAACGACATTTACATTTTCTTGATTATTTACTTTTAAATGCACATACAATAACCCTCCTTTGACGCCCTTTGATGACAGGTGGACAATCTCGTTAGGGCTTCCTATTGACGAAATTGTCCTCTTTCGTTTGGGTTTTGATATACCTGATCATTTCGACGGTTATCTGGATTATTTCTGGAACTGTTTGCATTCCAGTTGCATGATGCATGCCCTATTCTTTTGCAATTAATGCATCTAATGCGTCCATCGTGTGTTCTTGTATTAGGTAAATAGCTATTACCTTGATTTCGGTAAGGTGCTCTGTTTCCATAATTTGGACCTCTGTACTCATTATTTCTATTCCCCTGCACATTCCGATTTTGGTAATATGGCCGTTGACCGCCATTATTTGAACCAGTATTAACGGCATTGTTCCTTGGTGGCATATTTCTTGTAAAATTTCCACGATAATTGACAAAATTCCTGTTCGGACCGTTACTGGCGACATTCCTGTTATCCACGAAATTTCTCCCTGTGCTATTACTATTATAATAGACTCGATTTCTATTTTGATTGCCATCTCTGCGTGGAAAATTTGTTGTATTTCCCGGTCCGCTCCTGATTATTTGATTCTCGTTATTTAACGCATCGGACACGGAAAGCAGTGCCGTATCACGTGTCATCTGATTTACCAGGGTTCTCTCTTTAATGTCACTCAGCTTTAACACTAGCTGTTTTAAGTCATTAAAATTTTGATTACCTGAACTCAGCAAGTAATACATTTCATAGTAGGATGGGTGTAAACCATTTTCAAAATAGTCCCTAAACGTGTCAAAAGACATTGTCGGGTCAATTTCTGTTGCCAACGCAAGTAAATCAAAATAATATTTTTTAACATCCTCATTGTCTTGATGTTTTCGTGTATTTAGTCGAAACTTTAACTTTCTTAGTGGCTGTTCACCAGAAAATTCTTTTAAAAAGTCCGTTTTTATATTTGTCCATGTTTTTGCCTGGTTTGCCGGTTCGTTAATATAACCATCAAACCAAGTCTGAGCCGGGCCTTCCAAGAAATTTGCTAAGTAGGAAATTTTGTGGTTTTCCGACCAGCTGTTTGCAATCGCTGCTTTTTCATATTTATTTACAAAAATAATAGGAGAGTCAATCGATGGGTTAAATGTAGGTGGGCATGTAAACTTTGGTGTAGCTGGAGTTTTTGGCTCAGCCAAAGCTACCTGCAAAGTCATGTTAGCCATTGCTGCAGTATTGTTAGGACGTATTACACTGTTTCTCTCTTGAATTACCGGGGGTGGGCAAGGATTATTACAACCTTGTAATAAATCTGCGGGGCGGGATAAGGTAGGCTCTGGCACTACCACTTCTAAGGGACTTTCTTGCCAGAACTCTTCTGAGTCTCGCGGTTTAGGCGGAGTCCTACTCAATGAAGCTCTTGGCTTAAAAAACTGTTCTGGGGATCGTGATCTTGCTTTGGAATCTTTAGCTTTCTGAACTCGGGAAGTCGAAGCTTTGGTTGTTTGAATTCGCGGGGTTTCAATATGAGCACTTACGACAGTTTTTTCGAAAGGGCTCTCGTCCTCACTACTTGTTACACTGACAATAGAAGTTGTTCTGTCAACTTCTGGGGCACCTGCAGATATCGATGCCTGTACAGAAGCAGAGGAACCGACAGTTGAGCTATGATGCGCGGGTTTAAACTCTCTCAACTCCTTTAAGACTTTTTCGGGTTTTTTTTCCTTGAGCTAGTGCTTGTTGCAAAACAAATTTTTCTTTGTCTGATACACTTTGAGCTCTACTGCGAGTTCGTACTCGTGATTTGTCACTTGGTTCACTCATGTAAAATCTAATACGAAATGTTTGGCAGTATTTTTAATTATTTCGATTTTCCAAGTTTTCGGTCAAAATTTAAACGATTTTTTTTAAACAATTTGATTATTCCTAGCAATTTCTTTGCGAATTTGCTTGTTCATCAAACTAATATTTTTTTTGACGCTAAAATATACAAGTATTAATACCCCCATGCACAGAAAAATAATAATTAAAATTTGCTTTGCCGACCATGAATTATCTTTTTCTGAATTATTTGATACACCTCCACTGTTCCCTGCTTGGGAAATAATAATTTCTTCCTCTTTTGAAGATGTACCACCCATATTAAACCAAAATTTTGTCAAATAAGCGCTTTAATAGCAAAGGTAATCCCCAAAAAATCACTGAATAAATCAACGTTACTATCCCTAGCCAAAAGATAATAATACCTAAAATTTCTTTTATAGTCCACACATTATTTTCCTCAACCGGTATCATACCCCAAAAAATAAAAATAAACAACTCAACTATTGTTTTTCATCCATCTCAAAACAGACCGGCGCCTCCACCAAATGTCACGTTTAATTTATGAGCCCTTCTGGGTTCACCAATTAAACTGTCTTACGACGTTAAACGTCGCGCCGGGGTCTCAGTTTTAAGGATGGAATCAAACACTGAGTTTTTCTCATATAACACTTAAATCTATTAAATATGGTATACACAAACGTGTCTGCACAATACGGTTATAAACACTAAAAGTTGACAATTCTACAATTGTACTTACATAGCCACAAGCTAAGGACTTAGCATTTCTGGCGGCTGGCTTGGTCACTTTCACGTTTGAACAACTTTGGAGAACGGACTAATTAACTTGATCTTTTCCCGAGGAGAGTCGACATCACTACCGTTGATCGGTTCACACTTATCCTATACTGCTAAAGTCGGCGTATTTTATACCCGATTGATCGGCTGACGCAGTTTGTTATTGTCGCTTGTTTTTCACATTTCTGTAAAGCAGGTGGTGGTGACTCATCACCACCATGCCATGCACATGGTGGGTGGTGATGAGTCACCACTCCCATGCCATGCATGGGATGGTGGTGACTCATCACCACCATCCCTTGCACACATTCGGTGCATCGTGATGCGACCTTGCCTCGTGCGCTTAATATTTCGCAATCCTCGAATACTCTTATGTTTTTTAAGTTAATCAGTCCATCTTTCCAATTAACGGATTTTCCATTCGTGACAATAGTGTATGTAGTAAATGTATAACTTATAAATACTGAACTAAACATAATTATGTTATGGTTGGGTAATAGTATTATTAATAAAACAAGACAGCTAAATTTTCGACAATTGCCATGAAATTTTGCCTACTTCAGTTAAAAAATAGTCACTTAGAACATTCCTGATACTATTAGCTGCTCTTCCACCTTGCATATTTGCTTCTTGTGGCAAATCATTCATACCCACAACTGTCATGGTATCCTCAAACTTATATCCATCTCTTTCTCTCACGAAATTGTGAAGCACTACACAAGGCTTCACAATATTAACGGCAAAGTCTGTATTGACATTCAAAGGTCGATGCAAAATTCTCCACTTGTTTGTCAGTATGCCAAAGGAACACTCAACATATCTCCTGGCTCGGCTGAGGCGATAGTTAAAAATTTTTTTCTTCTCAGAAAGTTCCTTTCCTCCAAAAGGCCGAAGTAAATTAGTATTTAATCCAAAAGCTTCGAATCCTATGAGAAAATAAGGTACATCTGGAGCTTCAGAACCAGGTAAAGGCTTTGCAGGTGGTAATTCCAAGCGTTTTTCTTGTATACTCTTCCACAAAGTACTTTCTTTGAAAATACTTGAATCACACTCACTCCCATATGCGCCTACATCAACATAAATGAATCGATAGTTTGAGTCTGCAACTGCCATCAGCACAACTGAGAAATAGGACTTATAATTATAATATAAGGATCCGCTAAACTCGGGTTTTATAATTCTAATGTGTTTCCCGTCCACAGCACCAATACAATGAAAAAAATTTGCTCGTTTTTCGAATCCAGCAGCAACTGACTCGCAACGTTCTTTCGTAAGTTTAGGGATAAATTCTTCAACTAAGCACGACCAAACAGTGTGACAGACCTCTCGAACAATTTTTGTAATTGTAGAAATTCCCAATCGATAGCTATAATGCATATCTGTGAAGCTACATCCACTAGCCAGGTACCTGAAAGTAAAAAAAGACAATAAAATAAAAACCAAGAATTCAAAAAGTCTAGTATTGTTGAATAATAATTATTATTTTTTTGTTGATGCAGGTCAACTGGTTGTTAAGAGATGGAATAATATCAGAGACCAGTGGCTCAAATGGAGGAACCGGGACAAACATTCCAAGAAATCAGGAGCTGCTGCGTCAAAGCTACGAAAATATTTGTATCACGAACAGCTAAATTTTCTAGAGAAAGGCTTGTATCGCAGGGCAACTGATTCCAGCATGGCAGATAATAAGCACACAGGTGAGGCAGAAAGTCAGCAGCAGATAGAAGAACGCCAGTCAGCAGCAGATCAAAGGGAGACTCCAGATGCAACTGAGCAGACCTCGCAAACTTTATCTGCGAAAACCCGTGCCGTGAAAACTACATCTGTGCAACAGTCAGCGCGGAAGAGAAGGCGAGGCCTCGACGAATTTGACCTAAGAATGCTTAAATCGATCGAGGCAGGGGACCAAGAGGACCGTAATATGCAATTTTTTAAAAGAATTCTTCCTTCTGTTCAAAAGTTCACTGACAACCAAATTGTAAATTTTCAGATGGGAGTTCTGCAGGTGATTAAAAACATTCAGAACACTGTCTCTATTCGAACAATCCAACCTCAACAGCAACAGATTTATGCTTCATATTCTCACCAACACACACAACAGTACCCCTATAACTTCCCATTGCAGAACTCTCAGCAACATCAACCGACTCCATCAAGTATCATCTCACATGTTGCAAACCTTCCGCCCATTTCATGTCCTACTGAAACCATATCTCCACCTTTCCTGTCTCCTGCTTCTAATGATACACAATCTAGCAGTTATTCTAACAGTTTGTCATCTCCCTTAACACAGAATTCAAATATTGACTTTTGACTATTTGTATTATATACCTACTTATATTAAGAAATAATACATTAACCTAAATTTATATTTTGTTTTTTTTAATTATAGAAACTTACCTTAATGTAACAGCCAACATTTGTTCAGGTTGAATGCAGTTCCTTATGTTTGTATCCCGTCTCTGTAGCTGTGTCTGCACACGTTGCAGCAACTCATCAAAAGAAGAAACGCTCATTCGAAAATAATTAAAAAACTTAGCTTCATCTTCTTTCAGTTGTTGAAAAAGCACAAAGAAGGCTCCTTCCAGGTATCTGCTTTCTAGCAAAGGATGAACCCAAATTTGCCTATTACGTTGTTTTTTTCGCCGATGTTTTAATAAAGCTAACAAAATTTTAACGCGTCTACTGTCCATCGTAGTCATCGGCAAACTGAAGTATTTAGCACCAAGTGGTCCGGATTTTGGCAGGCACTCCTGTGAAGAGAGCTCCAGGGTCTCGTCCGACCGGGCAATCACCCGGACAGACAAACACCCTGACCGTGTGAAAGAGGCCTTAGAAGACGAAATAGGAGAAGATGTCGTAAGTGAGACGTATAGCTGTTGCACTTATAATCCAAATATTGACGTGACATTAAGAAAAAAAGGAAGTGAATGATTTCTATGAAGCTCCAGTTGACAAGCGTGTCCAAAATATTACTGGAGTTGTTAATCAACGCGATAAGGATTGGTGGTTATGGAATCGTGCTGTACGACACCATGAATCAATAGTGTTTTGTAATTTCCATTATGTTCTTCAGATAAGATATATAAATTTAATTATGAATATTTGCATTGAATGTCATGAAGGTTTTGTTGATGAGTTTTACAAAAAAGTTGCTTATCACTACAAGGGAGTGTTATTTTTGCTAGTGCATGAACATGACTTTTTCATATGAATTGCGATGTGTGTTGTAATGCTACAAACGCTTTTAGTTTAAATTTTTCTTGTTATTGGGAGAAGAAAACCAAAGCAATAACGACAGCGCCTTAGAAGACGAAATAGGAGATGTCGTAAGTGAGACGTATAGCTGTTGCACTTATAATCCAAATATTGACGTGACATTAAGAATAAAGGAAGTGAATGATTTCTATGAAGCTCCAGTTGACAAGCGTGTCCAAAATATTACTGGAGTTGTTAATCAACGCGATAAGGATTGGTGGTTATGGAATCGTGCTGTACGACACCATGAATCAATAGTGTTTTGTAATTTCCATTATGTTCTTCAGATAAGATCTATAAATTTAATTATGAATATTTGCATTGAATGTCATGAAGGTTTTGTTGATAAGTTTTACAAAAAAGTTGCTTATCACTACAAGGGAGTGTCTTTTTTGCTAGTGCATGAACATGACTTTTTTCATATGATTTGCGATGTGTGTTGTAAAGCTACAAACGCTTTTAAGTTAAATTTTTATTGTTATTGGGAGAAGAAAACCAAAATAATAACGACAGCGCCTTAGAAGACGAAATAGGAGATGTCGTAAGTGAGACGTATAGCTGTTGCACTTATAATCCAAATATTGACGTGACATTAAGAATAAAGGAAGTGAATGATTTCTATGAAGCTAAAGTTGACAAGCGTGTCCAAAATATTACTGGAGTTGTTAATCAACGCGATAAGGATTGGTGGTTATGGAATCGTGCTGTACGACACCATGAACCAATAGTGTTTTGAAATTTCCATTATGTTCTTGAGATAAGATCTATAAATTTAATTATGAATATTTGCATTGAATGTCATGAAGGTTTTGTTGATGAGTTTTACAAAAAAAAGTTGCTTATCACTACAAGGGAGTGTCTTTTTTGCTAGTGCATGAACATGACTTTTTCATATGAATTGCGATGTGTGTTGTAGAGCTACAAACGCTTATAATTTAAATTTTTCTTGTTATTGGGGCAACAATATACATAAACGTTTAGAAATGATAAAATTATGGGGAGCACGAGAAAAATAAATGTGTTTTTTATACCTTTGGTTCTTTATTTTCCACAAAAACTCTCTCTGTTACAGCAGCAGCAGCAACATTGTTTTTTTATTTTATAGTGCCCCCCACGGAAGGGTATTGTAACAATCATTCATTAAAAACCTTTTATCGTCACATGAATTTAACGCTAATGTGTCTCTGAAATGTTTGATAAATATAGTGTATAAACATATAAATAGTGCGATGTTAATTACATTTCCCATTCGTTCTAGTAACATGGCTCTGTTACATCCAACTTTTTTAATTCTCACTGCTAATCAACAATGTTCTATACGTGTATCAACCTGAAAAGAATCCTGATGTATACGTGTGTTTCGATAAGATGTGTTTCGAAAATTGATAGTAAAAGAAGTAATAAAACTAAAGACTAAAGCAGTAATCTAAAATTCGCTTGTAAATAATTATTAGAACTTATAGAACATTATATTGATAAATTAAATGATAAATTCGATTCGATTTGCCACCTTACTGGTCACGATGACGTCAAAGGGTTTAGACGCGAATTATTCGACAGTGTTTCATATGCTATCAAATGGCTTTTTGGAACCGGAGACATGTTAGCAACGATTCTCCGCAACGAAATCGGCAGTTCGTTTTTCCACCAGTGGTCGCGCGTATTCACTTTACGCTTTCTACCGTTTGTTCTCCCGTCTAGCCTGCTCTTGCTATAACTACTGTAGAAATATAAAATACAGTTAAATAATTAAAAATGTATTATAGTAATTACTAAGTAATTATTGTGCATCATTCTAGGATTAAGTGTTAATGAAATGGGAAATGGTAAGAAAAATAAACCAAGTATTTTGTTTAAACATTTTTTAAGGGTTGAACATCGACCGTTGCTGGGGGTTTTTTTCACTAAATCGACTAAGGGTAGATATAGGAATATTATCCTATCAAAAACTCAGAAAGGCCGGGTAATTTAAGGAAGTGAGGGTTAATTAAATGCAAGGTGGTGGAAAAAGTAGAAACATTTTACAATTTAAATTGTTTTTAAGGGTTGAAAATGGACCGTTGCTGGGGGTTTTTTTCACTAAATCGACTAAGAGTAGATATAGGAATATTATTCTGTCAAAAACTCAGAAAGGCCGGGTACTTTAAGGGAGTGAGGGTTAATCAAATGGGAAATATTAAGAAAAATAAACCAAGTATTTTGTTTAAACATTTTTTAAGGGTTGAAAATGGACCGTTGCTGGGGGTTTTTTTCACTAAATCGACTAAGGGTAGATATAGGAATATTATCCTGTCAAAAACTCAGAAAGGCCGGGTACTTTAAGGAAGTGAGGGTTAATTAAATGCAAGGTGGTGGAAAAAGTAGAAACATTTTACAATTTAAATTGTTTTTAAGGGTTGAAAATGGACCGTTGCTGGGGGTTTTTTTCACTAAATCGACTAAGGGTAGATACAGGAATAATATCCTGTCAAAAACTCAGAAAGGCCGGGTACTTTAAGGGAGTGAGGGTTAATCAAATGGGAAATATTAAGAAAAATAAACCAAGTATTTTGTTTAAACATTTTTTAAGGGTTGAAAATGGACCGTTGCTAGGTTTTTTTTTCACTAAATCGACTAAGGGTAGATATAGGAATATTATCCTGTCAAAAACTCAGAAAGGCCGGGTACTTTAAGGAAGTGAGGGTTAATTAAATGCGAGGTGGTGGGAAAAGTAGAAACATTTTACAATTTAAATTGTTTTTAAGGGTTGAAAATGGACCGTTGCTGGGGTTTTTTTTCACTAAATCGACTAAGGGTAAATATAGGAATATTATTCTGTCAAAAACTCAGAAAGGCCGGGTACTTTAAGGGAGTGAGGGTTAATCAAATGGGAAATATTAAGAAAAATAAACCAAGTATTTTGTTTAAACATTTTTTAAGGGTTGAAAATGGACCGTTGCTAGGTTTTTTTTTCACTAAATCGACTAAGGGTAGATATAGGAATATTATCCTGTCAAAAACTCAGAAAGGCCGGGTACTTTAAGGAAGTGAGGGTTAATTAAATGCGAGGTGGTGGGAAAAGTAGAAACATTTTACAATTTAAATTGTTTTTAAGGGTTGAAAATGGACCGTTGCTGGGGTTTTTTTTCACTAAATCGACTAAGGGTAAATATAGGAATATTATTCTGTCAAAAACTCAGAAAGGCCGGGTACTTTAAGGGAGTGAGGGTTAATCAAATGGGAAATATTAAGAAAAATAAACCAAGTATTTTGTTTAAACATTTTTTAAGGGTTGAAAATGGACCGTTGCTGGGGGTTTTTTCGCTAAATCGACTAAGGGTAGATATAGGAATATTATCCTGTCAAAAACTCAGAAAGGCCGGGTACTTTAAGGAAGTGAGGGTTAATTAAATGCAAGGTGGTGGAAAAAGTAGAAACATTTTACAATTTAAATTGTTTTTAAGGGTTGAAAATGGACCGTTGCTGGGGGTTTTTTTCACTAAATCGACTAAGGGTAGATACAGGAATAATATCCTGTCAAAAACTCAGAAAGGCCGGGTACTTTAAGGGAGTGAGGGTTAATCAAATGGGAAATGGTAAGAAAAATAAACCAAGTATTTTGTTTAAACATTTTTTAAGGGTTGAAAATGGACCGTTGCTGGGGGTTTTTTTCACTAAATCGACTAAGGGTAGATATAGGAATAATATCCTGTCAAAAACTCAGAAAGGCCGGGTACTTTAAGGGATTGAGGGTTAATTAAATGCGAGGTGGTGGAAAAAGTAGAAACATTTTACAATTTAAATTGTTTTAAGGGTTAAAAATGGACCGTTGCTGGGGGTTTTTTTCACTAAATCGACTAAGGGTAGATATAGGAATAATATCCTGTCAAAAACTCAGAAAGGCCGGGTACTTTAAGGGAGTGAGGGTTAATTAAATGCGAGGTGGTGGAAAAAGTAGAAACATTTTACAATTTAAATTGTTTTTAAGGGTTGAAAATGGACCGTTGCTGTCGGTTTTTTTCACTAAATCGACTAAGGGTATTTATAGGAATAATATCCTGTCAAAAACTCAGAAAGGCCGTGTACTTTAAGGGAGTGAGGGTTAATCAAATGGGAAATGGTAAGAAAAATAAACCAAGTATTTTGTTTAAACATTTTTTAAGGGTTGAACATCGACCGTTGCTGGGTTTTTTTTTCACTAAATCGACTAAGGGTAGATATAGGAATATTATCCTATCAAAAACTCAGAAAGGCCGGGTACTTTAAGGAAGTGAGGGTTAATTAAATGCGAGGTGGTAAGAAAAATAAACCAAGTATTTTGTTTAAACATTTTTTAAGGGTTGAACATCGACCGTTGCTGGGGGTTTTTTTCATTAAATCGACTAAGGGTAGATATAGGAATAATATCCTGTCAAAAACTCAGAAAGGCCGGGTACTTTAAGGGATTGAGGGTTAATTAAATGCGAGGTGGTGGAAAAAGTAGAAACATTTTACAATTTAAATTGTTTTAAGGGTTGAAAATGGACCGTTGCTGGGGGTTTTTTTCACTAAATCGACTAAGGGTAGATATAGGAATAATATCCTGTCAAAAACTCAGAAAGGCCGGGTACCTTAAGGAAGTGAGGGTTAATTAAATGCGAGGTGGTGGGAAAAGTAGAAACATTTTACAATTTAAATTGTTTTTAAGGGTTGAAAATGGACCGTTGCTGGGGGTTTTTTTCACTAAATCGACTAAGGGTAGATATAGGAATATTATTCTGTCAAAAACTCAGAAAGGCCGGGTACTTTAAGGGAGTGAGGGTTAATCAAATGGTGTAACAGACCGACCGCCCCGTTGGGAAGAGGAGAAGAGTGACAGTGACAGTGACAGTGAGAGAGAGAGAGGGAACGAGAAGTGAGTGACTAGAATGTGGTTAGATTAGATGACTAAGCTTTTTTTGGATTCTGTGGAAAATAATATAATAATTTTCGAGTTAAGACCTGTGTGTGCTTTTCCTTGTCCAGAACTACTAATTGCTTCTTACCGAACCCCTTAAACCAGTCGAGGGTGATAAACCCCAGGCTACAAATGGCGCCCTAACTTGTGGCAAGAAGCATTCCCTGAGGTTTTGTGACTTGGAAATACTTTGAATGTGAAAGGACACTGTGCGCGGTTCCTACAACATTCCTGGATTAACCTGTCTGAGATTGACACTGTCTTTCAGTTCATCTTAGATCTGTACATTCGTTTATGTACCAATATTGTGAAAGGACACTGTGAGCAGTTCCTACAACATTCCTGGATTAACCTGTCTGAGATTGACACTGTCTTTTAGTTCATCTTAGATCTGTACATTTGTTGATGTACCAATATAGAATTTGCAAGTTTTTGGACTTCCTTGAAGCAGTGCAACAATTACAGGTTGTATTTAACTAGACTAGTGTGTAATATAACCTATTAAGTGACAAACAGGGCAAGTTGTGTTACTTTGCATGTTTATGGTTGCTGAAGACATTATATAAAGTACTTGCTAAGTTGTGGACCTTTCGCGTTCGCGTTTATTTTAGTCAATCAGGGCTGAACTGAGTAGGTTCTATTGGCTAAACGTTTCGTTTCGTTCATCATGTCCGATGAGGAGGTTCCACCTATGATCACCCAGGTCATAATGACCCCAGACATGTTGCATACCCTTCTACAAGAACTACGAGTTGATCATACACCTACCGCAGTCTCAAACCATGGCAATTTTTCCCAATGCACATCTAGATTTTCAGGAGGCAGGGATGATGTTAGTGCATTTATTGATGGTGTCTCTGTGTACAAAGAATGTTTAAATGTATCAGATGAGAATGCACTTAAGGGATTATCTATGCTTTTACAAGGTGATGCTGCTACATGGTGGCAAGGAATTAAAAGTAATGTGACATCTTTTGATGAAGCTTTAGAGGCATTAAGACACGCATATGGTAATGTCAAGCCAGCTTATCAAATTTACAGAGAACTGTTCTCCTGTGAGCAAAAAGCTGATGAAACCACAGACTTATTCATTAGTAAAGCAAGAGCATTGTTAGCTAAACTTCCAAAAAGCCATCCTCTACCAGAAGCTGCCCAATTGGACATGGTTTTTGGCTTGTTAAGTCCTCAAGTAAGAGAAAGGCTTAACCGTGACAGTTGTCGAACCTTCAAGGATTTAATAGAAGCTGCTCGAAAAGTGGAACTGGCCATCAATGAACGAAAAGGGTTTAGTACCACTAAGTCAGAGTCAGAAATGAGGAAACAGAAGCTGCAATGCGCATATTGCAGAAACTACGGACACTCCAAAGCTGATTGTCGAAAACTGGCAAACTTAAGTGTTAATGAAGCTCCAAGAAGCCCAAATCAAACCGATTCCACATCAAAGCCACCTGAAACAAGGTCATCTTCGCTTGTCTGCTATGGATGTGGGAAAGTTGGACATGTTCGAACTATGTGTCCAACTCATAAAGGCCCTCGAACTTCTGCAAGTTCACTTGAAGCTGAGTTTTTCTGCCAAACGTTTAATCGTGAGCCATGCAGACGCCCAATGTTGGAAATTCAGATACTAAAAGCCAAAGGTTATGCATTAGTTGATACTGGAGCTAAGTCGAATATAGCAAGTGCATCACTGAGAGCCTTATTTATAAAACATGGTCTGCCTTACAACCGCCAAACTTTGTCTATGACACTAGCAGATGGTATTGAGCGTCTTATAGAAGCTTGTATATTTCCTGACGTGATTGTCAGGATTGGTCAAAGGGATATAGCCACTACTTTCATATCTGTTGAAGACCATCACAAAAGTAGAACACTTTTAGGCGTTGAGTTTATCCAACAAGCTGGAATAGTTTTGGATACGCCAGGAAATAAATGGTTCTTCAAGGATAAACCCTGGCAAGAAGAGGACATAATACTGGAACAGGAAATTGTCCTAACCACCCCTAGAGCAAGCAACTTGGAAAGAACTGATATTGCGGAGATCAGTGCACCAGAAATTTCAGAATTTGACCTTCGAACAGATGAAGGAAAAACAATAAGTAAAGAAGAACAAAGACAACTTAACACATTGTTAAACAGATATTCTGATTTGTTCTCACTTGAGGCAGGAAGTGAATCCACTCCTTTTGCTGAGCATGCAATAAAATTGACAGATGATGTTCCAATTTCTGTTCCACCCTATAGGATGTCTGAACCAAAGAAAGAAATCTTACAAAAAGAACTGGACAAACTTCTGGAAAAGGGATTTATTGAGGAATGTGAATCTGCTTATTCATCCCCGGTCGTTTTGGTGCCGAAAAAGAACGGCGAAACTAGGTTGTGTGTCGATTACCAACGACTTAATGCCATTACCCAACCAGACAGATACCCACTACCAAGACTTGATGATCTTTTGCACAAAGCCAAACAAACACCATTTATGACAACTTTGGATCTAAAATCAGGTTATCACCAGATAAGTGTTAGACCAGCTGATCGAGATAAAACCGCATTCATCACACCGTTTGGACTGTTTCGTTACAATGTGATGCCATTCGGACTGCGCAATGCCCCTTCGACATTCCAACGCATGATTGACCGGTTTCGTAGTGGACTACAACAGCTGACTATATTAGCTTATCTAGATGATCTGATAATATTGTCAGAAACATTTAACGAACATCTTCAAGCCCTTCAACTGGTGTTTGAACGACTTAGGCTGTTTAAATTGCACTTAAACAGGACCAAGTGTTCTTTTGCGTGTGAACAAGCAAATTACCTGGGACATGTCATCACACCGCAAGGTATTTTACCTAGTCCAGAGAAAACCTCAGCAATCCAGGATATGAGACCCCCTCAAAATGTCAAACAGCTGCTGACCTTTCTACAGACCTGTTCATGGTTCAGAAGATTTATTAACAATTTTGCAGAAGTTGCTAGACCACTGACAGAACTGACAAAGAAAACAGCTAAGTGGAAATGGGACAAACGACAGCAGGAGGCATTTGAAACCTTAAAGGAGTCGTTGATAAGTCAGCCGATTTTGCGACAAGCAGACCCCACAATGCCTTACATATTGAGAACTGATGCCGCAATAGGGGCAGTTTTACTCCAGGGGGAGGGGCCTGATGAGCGCCCAGTGGAGTACGCGAGCAGATTATTGACCTCAGCCGAACGCAACTATGCTACAACTGAAAGAGAAGCTCTTGCGGTAGTTTGGTCTGTGGAGAAGTTTAGAGGTTACCTAGAGTCGTCAGAAGTTGTAATTAAGAGTGATCATCAACCTTTAAGGTGGTTGTTATCTTTAAAATCGCCTAGTGGACGCTTGGCAAGATGGGCACTAACACTCCAAGCTTACGATCTTCGAATTGAGTACGTACCAGGACGAAGCAACGTAATTGCCGATACATTGTCAAAACCAACCATAGATGCAACAGAAACAAATCTTGTCGCTGTTGACATGCCAACAGAGAGTGCGGCCAAGATCAGACAAGCCCAATTAAGCGACCCAGATGTAAGAAAGATAATACAGTGTTTTGAGTCACCTGAACCAAATGAAGTAGACTATAAAAGATGGACTGAGAGAGGGTACCATATGGTGAACGGAATCTTATATAGATATGACCCAGAACTAGACGAAGTTTTAGTGGATGTCCACGCCTTGAGCCAAGCGAGGAATTGCTATACATCCAAATTTGCACCGCGACGCGATGGAACCTACCTTATCGTAAAACAATGTAGTCCAACTACATTCCAAATTGCGAGTATGGATGAGCCGGAAATTGTATTGGGGAAGTACCATGTATCAAGCTTAAGGAAGTTTACCCAACCCGAAGAACCTAATCCTAAGCCATTAAAACCAATACGAGGACGAGGCCGACCTAAACTAGACCGACACAGAGAACCACCTGAAATTGAGACTAGAAGAGTTGAAATGACAGAAGACTCAAACCACCTTACAGAGCGAGAATATGAGGCGGAAGGAGAGATAGACCGAACAAGAAACCAGAGAGAGGAGAATATATGTGAAGGAGAAAGTAGGAAAGGCACCCGGAAAAGGAAGAAAGCTACCAGGTGTCCCTGTTGTCCAAATGAAGTTTCCTCTTGCAACACAGACGAGGACGTAACTTGTGTTGCAAAGGGGGAGTATGTAACAGACCGACCGCCCCGTTGGGAAGAGGAGAAGAGTGACAGTGACAGTGACAGTGAGAGAGAGAGAGAGGGAACGAGAAGTGAGTGACTAGAATGTGGTTAGATTAGATGACTAAGCTTTTTTTGGATTCTGTGGAAAATAATGTTACGATTTTCCCGTGGGTTCACACAAAGTCAATTTAACTCAACAATTAATAACTTTATTTACACTTCAAAACACTCCGTACAATAATTAACTCAGCTATTAAAAAAAACACTACTACAATTCCACAACTATTTCACTATTTAAACTTTACCGCGTTCTCAAATTCACTACTACTCTACTACTTTAGAGCTCGAATCAGATGAGAAAAGGCCACCGCATCATCAATGACGCAGTTTTTAAAACTATTTCTTTCTCCTTCTACAGTTGCCGTCGCATTAGATATAATCAGAGGCGTCCTATTAAAATATTCCCGAAAATATATTGTTAAGCGGTCAAAAAGCCACTTGGCAACGTAGTACGGTTTTTACTTGGACACAATTAAAACAGATGCGGCAGCGGCCAGGGACATTTGGACCTTTTTATATGCTTTTACTAGCCGGCACTCTAAACGGTGTTGCCAAGTTTAAAAAAATGTAGTGGCGGACAGGGAGACTTAGGGGGTTAGGTTAGGTTCCGTTTTAGTCTGGTGTTTTGGTTGTATTGTTGATGGTCGCAGTTGAAGTTCACATAGTGTTATGAATAAAAAACGTTATTTTGTCAAAATGTCTTTCAAAAAGGTTGGAAAGAAAGGTGTTATCATATACAGCCAAGGCCGTGAAATCGTCAGTAACGTCTTACAATTTATGAAGAAAGAAGCAGAAGGAGTTTCCATTCCTTTGAAAAACTTGTTGTCTTTTATTTTCTTTATTAAAAACGACGAAAATGTTTCATTTTACTGATAAAATAATAGCACGCCACTGACTGGCTGCAACAACTTGGAAAGTAACGAGAGCAGCAATATTTAAAGCGAGACGTACAGAGATCGTGACATCATCGTTTGATGACGCCTGTGGCCTTTTCTTAGCTGATTCGAGCTCTACTAACTACTCTCTCTCGTCGACGCCGCTTCTTTTATATTCACAAACCACGTTCTAGAATGACCGCGAAACGCTTCGCGATTTGCTTCGAATCTTCCAGGTGTGGCGCTTCCTAACTGTGGCCTACTTTAATACGCGCCCGGCCAGATATTACGGCGCATCGGTTTCATCGAGTATCGAGCATAGTAGGCCCAAACCGTAACAATAATATAATAATTTTCGAGTTAAGACCTGTGTGTGCTTTTCCTCGTCCAGAACTACTAATTGCTTCTTACCGAACCCCTTAAACCAGTCGAGGGTGATAAACCCCAGGCTACAATGGGAAATATTAAGAAAAATAAACCAAGTATTTTGTTTAAACATTTTTTAAGGGTTGAAAATGGACCGTTGCTGGGGGTTTTTTTCACTAAATCGACTAAGGGTAGATATAGGAATAATATCCTGTCAAAAACTCAGAAAGGCCGGGTACTTTAAGGGAGTGAGGGTTAATTAAATGCGAGGTGGTAAGAAAAATAAACCAAGTATTTTGTTTAAACATTTTTTAAGGGTTGAACATCGGCCGTTGCTGGGGGTTTTTTTCAATAAATCGACTAAGGGTAGATATAGGAATAATATCCTGTCAAAAACTCAGAAAGGCCGGGTACTTTAAGGGATTGAGGGTTAATTAAATGCGAGGTGGTGGAAAAAGTAGAAACATTTTACAATTTAAATTGTTTTAAGGGTTGAAAATGGACCGTTGCTAGGGGTTTTTTTCACTAAATCGACTAAGGGTAGATATAGGAATAATATCCTGTCAAAAACTCCGAAAGGCCGGGTACTTTAAGGGAGTGAGGGTTAATTAAATGCGAGGTGGTGGAAAAAGTAGAAACATTTTACAATTTAAATTGTTTTTAAGGGTTGAAAATGGACCGTTGCTGGCGGTTTTTTTCACTAAATCGACTAAGGGTAGATATAGGAATAATATCCTGTCAAAAACTCAGAAAGGCCGTGTACTTTAAGGGAGTGAGGGTTAATCAAATGGGAAATGGTAAGAAAAATAAACCAAGTATTTTGGTTAAACATTTTTTAAGGGTTGAACATCGACCGTTGCTGGGGGTTTTTTTCACTAAATCGAGTAAGGGTAGATATAGGAATATTATCCTATCAAAAACTCAGAAAGGCCGGGTACTTTAAGGAAGTGAGGGTTAATTAAATGCAAGGTGGTGGAAAAAGTAGAAACATTTTACAATTTAAATTGTTTTTAAGGGTTGAAAATGGACCGTTGCTGGGGGTTTTTTTCACTAAATCGACTAAGGGTAGATATAGGAATATTATTCTGTCAAAAACTCAGAAAGGCCGGGTACTTTAAGGGAGTGAGGGTTAATCAAATGGGAAATATTAAGAAAAATAAACCAAGTATTTTGTTTAAACATTTTTTAAGGGTTGAAAATGGACCGTTGCTGGGGGTTTTTTTCACTAAATCGACTAAGGGTAGATATAGGAATAATATCCTGTCAAAAACTCAGAAAGGCCGGGTACTTTAAGGGAGTGAGGGTTAATTAAATGCGAGGTAGTAAGAAAAATAAACCAAGTATTTTGTTTAAACATTTTTTAAGGGTTGAACATCGACCGTTGCTGGGGGTTTTTTTCACTAAATCGAGTAAGGGTAGATATAGGAATATTATCCTATCAAAAACTCAGAAAGGCCGGGTACTTTAAGGAAGTGAGGGTTAATTAAATGCAAGGTGGTGGAAAAAGTAGAAACATTTTACAATTTAAATTGTTTTTAAGGGTTGAAAATGGACCGTTGCTGGGGGTTTTTTTCACTAAATCGACTAAGGGTAGATATAGGAATATTATTCTGTCAAAAACTCAGAAAGGCCGGGTACTTTAAGGAAGTGAGGGTTAATTAAATGCGAGGTGGTGGAAAAAGTAGAAACATTTTACAATTTAAATTGTTTTTAACGGTCGAAAATCGACCGTTACTGGATGTTTTTTTCGCTAAATCGACTTAGCAGTTCATTCAGACATTTTCAGTAATTGTAGGTTATGGTTGTTGACTCATTTGCCATATCAATCATTATTGTATTTGTAATACCACTTATAAGGGTATCTAGATCCTTTATTTAATTTTGTTAACTATGACAACACTGCAGACATTTCGTATTTCAAGAAAATTTGACTTCTTTATATCAAAGGAGCGCCGACAATGATTATGGAACGCCGCGTGCCGGTGGGGGACGCACTTCTTTTTATGGAGAGTAGGATTAAGATAATAAATTAGGCCAGTCAGCTTTTGTCTTCGCCTATTTTTATATTTTTTAACGGTCATTTTAACAAGTAAATATAGTCTCTTCAAACAGAGAAATTACAGTCATGTAATTCTCTTTTGCCTTGGTGTTGGTAATTCTAATTTCTTGGATATTTTACAAAGCTTTTACTTTGCTTGGAAAATCGTTATTATTGCAACCAACTTTATAAAATTTGCCAGTTACTTTGGCACGGTTAAATACTTCACAGTTCATTCGCTTCTTGTACGTTGTTGTGCTAACTGGGAATTGCCTACTCGTTTCCCAAGTGTCCCAAGGGAGTTATTTCCAAATTGTTCATCTAAGAAAACTGTTTCTTATTCGCAATGTAAGTATGTTTGAGTAGAAATAAATTACAGTTTAGCATAAAGAAAGTTGAAAATATCACAAATTTGTAACTTATATCGGGTGTCCAGGAGAACACGGGGACAAGGAACAGATTAACATTAAAAATCGTTTTTTTCTTGTGTCTGTTCAGTTGGGTAATTATTGTAAAACTTTTTAAATTGAAGTCGTAGAGCGTCTATAAAACTATTAAACTGAACTGGTCATGTTGAGGGTTGTGATCATAATTTTGATTTTTTATTAATTTTGGATTTTGTATGTACTTTCTACAAACTAATTGTAGTTTTATCATTCTTGAAAATTTTTTAAAAAGCTAAATAGACTGAAAACAATCAAGATGTCTGTTTCTTGTCGACGGTAAAATTGCAAGATTGAAATTTAAACTAAAAGTTTTTAGTTTTCCAACTAAATCATCCTTACAGAGGAATAAAAATAACCATATTAACCTCTCTTGCTTTTTCTGGACACCCGGTATGTGGTTTTACACAAAACTCAAGATAGATCGTTCTTATAGTGCGATGTTATTTTTTTTATAAAATAACGAATTGTAAGCATTTGAATTTTTTAGGAATAGGATCAAGGAAGTCGAATTTCGACATTTTTGGGTTGCGTTCAATAGAGGAGAAATAAGTCCAGCGGCTGTACTTTCAGAGGTCGACAGGGATTTATTTTCTTTTCACCCCGAGTATGCTCTGGTACACTGCGTGTCTGCCGACTTAAAAATGTCCAAGGGCATTGCACGAAAAATTAGGTAATTTTTGTGTTTGCTATCTCTTATTTTTATAGATACATTATTGCAGTTTTAACAACAGTTTTAGTACATTTTCGTGTAATTTACGGATGTGACCAGCAATTTTTATTTTGGTTTTTACTACAGGGTGAAATTGAAAAACTGTACTTATTTATAGACATTTACTTTAATAAAACTTGAAGTATTTTTTTATAATAAAAAAGGTGCGCACTACACACTATACGTTTTCTGTTTATGCTCACTAACAGTAACAGCTTTTTTGTGGTAGTATTGAGCGCTTTTTTTGGTTTGAGTAAAAGGACAAAATGTATCAGAGACAATATGAAAGGTGGGTTTATAAAATCAATAAAATAAAATAATTGTTGAAAGTTGCTGTTTGCTATGTCGTTGCGTTGCGTTTATAAAAAAAATAAATAATATATAAATAAGAGATAAGATAAAATAAGATAAGCTTGCGAACTTATTTTAACTTCCTTTTTTGTTAACCTTAAACACTAATTTTGATTGGTTCTGTTTTGAATAAATTAAAATTTTAAATCGGGAAGTCCTTTAAAAGCAATTATTTAAAAACAAATTAGGATTAAAGCAATTTATTTGCTGGACTTAAATTATTATTTTGGAAATCACGCTAAAAGACATACAACTACCTGTACTTCTTTTAGGGATGGCATCAGCTGAGGTAATAATAAATATCTGGTAGTTTCTCTATAGTAATTTTTATTTTGTTCTGTAAACCCTTTTCAACCACAGCAGATCATTTATATTATTAAATTATTTTTATTTTATTGGTTTTATAAACCCACCTGAAGCCGAGTTGTTTTCGGCTGAATAAATACCTGAATGTTTTATGTTTTATTTTATATTTTTAGGTCAAAATTTGAGGTTGGTGGTTTTACCCATTAGCCTCAGCAGGGCAAAGTGGGCTATGCACTTCTGCAGTTTTCCAAGGGTTTCAAAATAATTCATTTGATCACAAAGCCCAAATATTTCCACAAACCTAAATATTTGTACTTATGGAGGGCATTGGTAGATTAACGGCAGTTGTGCATCTCACGAAATTTAAAAAAAATTGTTATGCCAAAAATAGCGTGTGGATTAGATAAAAAAAATTATAAAATCGTGAGATGCATGATTGCTTTCATTTTCTACCAGTGCCCTATGGAAATTATAATTTGTAAATTTTAGTTTTATTTTTACTGTTTTCAAGATTCCCATGCTTTACACATGAACTTGTTTCACACTATAATGTATTATTTATTTTTGTTTTTTGGGCTTCGCGTCAAAGGTTATCTATTGTTTTATTTTTACAACCATTCACTGCAACAATAGTCGAAACATTTATGTCAATTTAATTGACAAAAAATCTTTCTCAGAATTCAAAATTACTAAGTATCAGGTTGTTTATTTATTATAAGTTATTGTTTGCTGTGTTCTGCTGTTTTTTATTTTTCAGATTTCTTGAAGTTTTTCAGGTTCAAGACCGAACCTAAGTCAGTGGTCTTGTGTTGGGACGACTAGGTTAATGTTATTTTCTACTTAGTTAAAAATAGTGCAAAATTCCATTTTCCCAACAAACCTTTTTGATGCGGTGAGACGCAAAGCCCAAAAATCGAAAATAAATGAATAACTCTCCTCAACCAACTTATAGAACATAGCTCCAACAATTTATTATGTTTATATTTCAATAATATACAGGGTGTCTTAGAAATAAGTACCGTAAATTTAGGGATAAACTGAGCTGGCCCAAATATGAAAAAAGTTAAAATATACGTGGATCCGAAAACTCTTCGTTTTCGAGATATAGAGAGTCAAACACTCTAAAAAATACAAAACTATAAACTTCTGCAAAACCGTCTCATCAATTTAACTCAAACTTTGTGGGTAGTGAAGGTTGTTTATTTTCAATAATTTTATATATTTTTTAAATACATTTATTTGTTTTATTCTATTTATTCTTTATTTATAATTACATGTATTTCTGAGATACCCTGTATTTTTATATTTTATTAGGAAAATAAGTGTGTTTGTGTCATTTCATACAAACTTTTATTGAACAATTAGTTTTATAAAATGATGAGTCAATAGAGCCCGTTTATGTGCCTGATTTTATGTACAATTGTAACTGGATTATATACATTTAAAAATAAAACAAAAACCTACGATGTTTTCAATTTGTCAATGACGTTGAGAATGGGCCTGTCCCACAATTTTTTTTTATTTCATAACTACAAAGACGGATTGAAAATATTATACCCGTATTTTTTTGTTTTCAAAAATATTAAGTCTAAATAGAAAAAAAATCATGATAAAAACTACATTAATCTCATGTTTTAAACGCCCGCCGCCGGTGACGTACTACACTTTCAACCAATCAGCGACAAGAAGTGAAACAGTTGGCGTGCCAACAGCCAATAAAATCGCCCAGAATTACGTACGTCACATGCGCGCCAAAACAGATCTTTTAAATTTAATGGACAAATTCAAACTAATGTAGGAACATTTACGACCATAATTTTTTCTTCAAGAATATGAAAAATTAGTTTTTTAATCCTATTCTTTCGATTTCAGTCATTAAAACAAAAATTTATGATATGTGGGATAGGCCCCATTACTTTATTTTACTAGTACTATTAGGTCTACTAGTTTTTATTAGGTTAAGTTAGGTATTATTGTAACTCGTATTGGGTGTTTCAACCACGGAGTATAGCACTCATAACAAAAATAATTGTAAAGTAGGCGTCGTGACATAAGATGACAATGTAATAGAAAAGTTTGACTCTTGCCATATACGCCCCACAAAAAAGACGCCAACAATGACAATTATACTTTCACTAAAACTGATGTTTGAAAATAATAATTAATGTTATAAAGATTTGTGTAAAAGTATAAACCTGTTTTCGTTTTAATTATGTTACTTTATTTGCAAATATCAAAAATTGAAATGCTAGAAAGTCGCTCTTATATTCGCTAACAAAACCAATTCAACCACTTTGTCAGATATATTCAGAGCAACTAAACTAAGCCTAAAAACGTTAAAACAAAAGCATACCAACAAGACGTGAGGAAAAGAAATAAATAATACGATATGACTCTTATTCTTTCTAGACAATTTTTATATAGGCTTTGCCAATTTTTCGGCGGTTTCCAACTACTTCGGCTTCTTATACGTCGGCTTACATCAAAGAACACCGTCCTGGCCGTGTCTGGATCTAATGTAAACAGACATGACGCGTGAAAATAGAAAACGCTGAGCCTTGCAACAAGCTCCTGGTCAAAGAAGGCAATGTTGCCAATACGAACGTACTTAACCACCAACTGAATTATCTTTCAAAAATGTTTTTTTCTTACGATACATCCATAAAAAAATAAGAGTCGGGCTTTCCAAGGTCTTCCAAAAATGTGATAGCTACATGTATCCTACTTAGAGAAAAATCCTTACTATTTTCATCAGGGCTCATTTAATTAACCTTACGTCCCTTAAAAGGGTCGGTCTTAAAAGTCGGCCTTTCAAAGGTCTCTCCAGAATGTAATAGATATATGTACACTAAGTCCTTTTAGTGAAAAAAACCCCCAGCAACAGTCGATGTTCAACCCTTAAAAACTGTTTAAACAAAATACTTTGTTTATTTTTCTTAATATTTTCCATTTGATTAACCCTCACTCCCTTAAAGTACCCGGCCTTTCTGAGTTTTTGACAGGATATTATTCCTATATCTACTTTTAGTCGATTTAGTGAAAAAAACCCCCAGCAACGGTCCATTTTCAACCCTTAAAAACAATTTAAATTGTAAAATGTTTCTACTTTTCCCACCAACTCGCATTTAATTAACCCTCACTTTCTTAAAGTACCCGGCCTTTCTGAGTTTTTGACAGGATAATATTCCTATATCTACCCTTAGTCAATTTAGTGAAAAAAACCCCCAGCAACGGTCCATTTTCAACCCTTAAAAACAATTTAAATTGTAAAATGTTTCTACTTTTCCCACCACCTCGCATTTAATTAACCCTCACTTCCTTAAAGTACCCGGCCTTTCTGAGTTTTTGACAGAATAATATTCCTATATCTACCCTTAGTCGATTTAGTGAAAAAAACCCCCAGCAACGGTCCATTTTCAACCCTTAAAAACAATTTAAATTGTAAAATGTTTCTACTTTTTCCACCACCTTGCATTTAATTAACCCTCACTTCCTTAAAGTACCCGGCCTTTCTGAGTTTTTGACAGGATAATATTCCTATATCTACCCTTAGTCGATTTAGCGAAAAAAACCCCCAGCAACGGTCCATTTTCAACCCTTAAAAACAATTTAAATTGTAAAATGTTTCTACTTTTTCCACCACCTTGCATTTAATTAACCCTCACTTCCTTAAAGTACCCGGCCTTTCTGAGTTTTTGACAGGATAATATTCCTATATCTACCCTTAGTCGATTTAGTGAAAAAAACCCCCAGCAACGGTCCATTTTCAACCCTTAAAAAATGTTTAAACAAAATACTTGGTTTATTTTTCTTAATATTTCCCATTTGATTAACCCTCACTCCCTTAAAGTACCCGGCCTTTCTGAGTTTTTGACAGAATAATATTCCTATATCTACTCTTAGTCGATTTAGTGAAAAAAACCCCCAGCAACGGTCCATTTTCAACCCTTAAAAACAATTTAAATTGTAAAATGTTTCTACTTTTCCCACCACCTCGCATTTAATTAACCCTCACTTCCTTAAAGTACCCGGCCTTTCTGAGTTTTTGACAGAATAATATTCCTATATCTACCCTTAGTCGATTTAGTGAAAAAAACCCCCAGCAACGGTCCATTTTCAACCCTTAAAAACAATTTAAATTGTAAAATGTTTCTACTTTTTCCACCACCTTGCATTTAATTAACCCTCACTTCCTTAAAGTACCCGGCCTTTCTGAGTTTTTGACAGGATAATATTCCTATATCTACCCTTAGTCGATTTAGCGAAAAAAACCCCCAGCAACGGTCCATTTTCAACCCTTAAAAAATGTTTAAACAAAATACTTGGTTTATTTTTCTTAATATTTCCCATTTGATTAACCCTCACTCCCTTAAAGTACCCGGCCTTTCTGAGTTTTTGACAGACTAATATTCCTATATCTACTCTTAGTCGATTTAGTGAAAAAAACCCCCAGCAACGGTCCATTTTCACCCCTTAAAAACAATTTAAATTGTAAAATGTTTCTACTTTTTCCACCACCTTGCATTTAATTAACCCTCACTTCCTTAAAGTACCCGGCCTTTCTGAGTTTTTGACAGGATAATATTCCTATATCTACCCTTAGTCGATTTAGTGAAAAAAAAAACCCAGCAACGGTCCATTTTCAACCCTTAAAAAATGTTTAAACAAAATACTTGGTTTATTTTTCTTACCATTTCCCATTTGATTAACCCTCACTCCCTTAAAGTACCCGGCCTTTCTGAGTTTTTGACAGGATATTATTCCTGTATCTACCCTTAGTCGATTTAGTGAAAAAAACCCCCAGCAACGGTCCATTTTCAACCCTTAAAAACAATTTAAATTGTAAAATGTTTCTACTTTTCCCACCACCTCGCATTTAATTAACCCTCACTTCCTTAAAGTACTCGGCCTTTCTGAGTTTTTGACAGGATAATATTCCTATATCTACCCTTAGTCGATTTAGTGAAAAAAAAACCCAGCAACGGTCCATTTTCAACCTTTAAAAAATGTTTAAACAAAATACTTGGTTTATTTTTCTTACCATTTCCCATTTGATTAACCCTCACTCCCTTAAAGTACCCGGCCTTTCTGAGTTTTTGACAGGATATTATTCCTGTATCTACCCTTAGTCGATTTAGTGAAAAAAACCCCCAGCAACGGTCCATTTTCAACCCTTAAAAACAATTTAAATTGTAAAATGTTTCTACTTTTTCCACCACCTTGCATTTAACTAACCCTCACTTCCTTAAAGTACCCGGCCTTTCTGAGTTTTTGACAGGATAATATTCCTATATCTACCCTTAGTCGATTTAGTGAAAAAAACCCCCAGCAACGGTCCATTTTCAACCCTTAAAAAATGTTTAAACAAAATACTTGGTTTATTTTTCTTAATATTTCCCATTTGATTAACCCTCACTCCCTTAAAGTACCCGGCCTTTCTGAGTTTTTGACAGAATAATATTCCTATATTTACCCTTAGTCGATTTAGTGAAAAAAACCCCCAGCAACGGTCCATTTTCAACCCTTAAAAACAATTTAAATTGTAAAATGTTTCTACTTTTCCCACCACCTCGCATTTAATTAACCCTCACTTCCTTAAAGTACCCGGCCTTTCTGAGTTTTTGACAGGATAATATTCCTATATCTACCCTTAGTCGATTTAGTGAAAAAAAAACCCAGCAACGGTCCATTTTCAACCCTTAAAAAATGTTTAAACAAAATACTTGGTTTATTTTTCTTACCATTTCCCATTTGATTAACCCTCACTCCCTTAAAGTACCCGGCCTTTCTGAGTTTTTGACAGGATATTATTCCTGTATCTACCCTTAGTCGATTTAGTGAAAAAAACCCCCAGCAACGGTCCATTTTCAACCCTTAAAAACAATTTAAATTGTAAAATGTTTCTACTTTTCCCACCACCTCGCATTTAATTAACCCTCACTTCCTTAAAGTACTCGGCCTTTCTGAGTTTTTGACAGGATAATATTCCTATATCTACCCTTAGTCGATTTAGTGAAAAAAAAACCCAGCAACGGTCCATTTTCAACCCTTAAAAAATGTTTAAACAAAATACTTGGTTTATTTTTCTTACCATTTCCCATTTGATTAACCCTCACTCCCTTAAAGTACCCGGCCTTTCTGAGTTTTTGACAGGATATTATTCCTGTATCTACCCTTAGTCGATTTAGTGAAAAAAAACCCCAGCAACGGTCCATTTTCAACCCTTAAAAACAATTTAAATTGTAAAATGTTTCTACTTTTTCCACCACCTTGCATTTAACTAACCCTCACTTCCTTAAAGTACCCGGCCTTTCTGAGTTTTTGACAGGATAATATTCCTATATCTACCCTTAGTCGATTTAGTGAAAAAAAAACCCAGCAACGGTCCATTTTCAACCCTTAAAAAATGTTTAAACAAAATACTTGGTTTATTTTTCTTACCATTTCCCATTTGATTAACCCTCACTCCCTTAAAGTACCCGGCCTTTCTGAGTTTTTGACAGGATATTATTCCTGTATCTACCCTTAGTCGATTTAGTGAAAAAAACCCCCAGCAACGGTCCATTTTCAACCCTTAAAAACAATTTAAATTGTAAAATGTTTCTACTTTTCCCACCACCTCGCATTTAATTAACCCTCACTTCCTTAAAGTACTCGGCCTTTCTGAGTTTTTGACAGGATAATATTCCTATATCTACCCTTAGTCGATTTAGTGAAAAAAAAACCCAGCAACGGTCCATTTTCAACCCTTAAAAAATGTTTAAACAAAATACTTGGTTTATTTTTCTTACCATTTCCCATTTGATTAACCCTCACTCCCTTAAAGTACCCGGCCTTTCTGAGTTTTTGACAGGATATTATTCCTGTATCTACCCTTAGTCGATTTAGTGAAAAAAACCCCCAGCAACGGTCCATTTTCAACCCTTAAAAACAATTTAAATTGTAAAATGTTTCTACTTTTTCCACCACCTTGCATTTAACTAACCCTCACTTCCTTAAAGTACCCGGCCTTTCTGAGTTTTTGACAGGATAATATTCCTATATCTACCCTTAGTCGATTTAGTGAAAAAAACCCCCAGCAACGGTCCATTTTCAACCCTTAAAAAATGTTTAAACAAAATACTTGGTTTATTTTTCTTAATATTTCCCATTTGATTAACCCTCACTCCCTTAAAGTACCCGGCCTTTCTGAGTTTTTGACAGAATAATATTCCTATATTTACCCTTAGTCGATTTAGTGAAAAAAACCCCCAGCAACGGTCCATTTTCAACCCTTAAAAACAATTTAAATTGTAAAATGTTTCTACTTTTCCCACCACCTCGCATTTAATTAACCCTCACTTCCTTAAAGTACCCGGCCTTTCTGAGTTTTTGACAGGATAATATTCCTATATCTACCCTTAGTCGATTTAGTGAAAAAAAAACCCAGCAACGGTCCATTTTCAACCCTTAAAAAATGTTTAAACAAAATACTTGGTTTATTTTTCTTACCATTTCCCATTTGATTAACCCTCACTCCCTTAAAGTACCCGGCCTTTCTGAGTTTTTGACAGGATATTATTCCTGTATCTACCCTTAGTCGATTTAGTGAAAAAAAACCCCAGCAACGGTCCATTTTCAACCCTTAAAAACAATTTAAATTGTAAAATGTTTCTACTTTTTCCACCACCTTGCATTTAACTAACCCTCACTTCCTTAAAGTACCCGGCCTTTCTGAGTTTTTGACAGGATAATATTCCTATATCTACCCTTAGTCGATTTAGTGAAAAAAACCCCCAGCAACGATCCATTTTCAACCCTTAAAAAATGTTTAAACAAAATACTTGGTTTATTTTTCTTAATATTTCCCATTTGATTAACCCTCACTCCCTTAAAGTACCCGGCCTTTCTGAGTTTTTGACAGAATAATATTCCTATATCTACTCTTAGTCGATTTAGTGAAAAAAACCCCCAGCAACGGTCCATTTTCAACCCTTAAAAACAATTTAAATTGTAAAATGTTTCTACTTTTTCCACCACCTTGCATTTAATTAACCCTCACTTCCTTAAAGTACCCGGCCTTTCTGAGTTTTTGATAGGATAATATTCCTATATCTACCCTTACTCGATTTAGTGAAAAAAACCCCCAGCAACGGTCGATGTTCAACCCTTAAAAAATGTTTAAACAAAATACTTGGTTTATTTTTCTTACCATTTCCCATTTGATTAACCCTCACTCCCTTAAAGTACACGGCCTTTCTGAGTTTTTGACAGGATATTATTCCTATATCTACCCTTAGTCGATTTAGTGAAAAAAACCCCCAGCAACGGTCCATTTTCAACCCTTAAAAAATGTTTAAACAAAATACTTGGTTTATTTTTCTTACCATTTCCCATTTGATTAACCCTCACTCCCTTAAAGTACCCGGCCTTTCTGAGTTTTTGACAGGATATTATTCCTGTATCTACCCTTAGTCGATTTAGTGAAAAAAACCCCCAGCAACGGTCCATTTTCAAGCCTTAAAAACAATTTAAATTGTAAAATGTTTCTACTTTTTCCACCACCTTGCATTTAATTAACCCTCACTTCCTTAAAGTACCCGGCCTTTCTGAGTTTTTGACAGGATAATATTCCTATATCTACCCTTAGTCGATTTAGTGAAAAAAACCCCCAGCAACGGTCCATTTTCAACCCTTAAAAAATGTTTAAACAAAATTCTTGGTTTATTTTTCTTAATATTTCCCATTTGATTAACCCTCACTCCCTTAAAGTACCCGGCCTTTCTGAGTTTTTGACAGGATAATATTCCTATATCTACCCTTAGTCGATTTAGTGAAAAAAACCCCCAGCAACGGTCCATTTTCAACCCTTAAAAAATGTTTAAACAAAATACTTGGTTTATTTTTCTTAATATTTCCCATTTGATTAACCCTCACTCCCTTAAAGTACCCGGCCTTTCTGAGTTTTTGACAGAATAATATTCCTATATCTACCCTTAGTCGATTTAGTGAAAAAAACCCCCAGCAACGGTCCATTTTCAACCCTTAAAAACAATTTAAATTGTAAAATGTTTCTACTTTTCCCACCACCTCGCATTTAATTAACCCTCACTTCCTTAAAGTACCCGGCCTTTCTGAGTTTTTGACAGTATAATATTCCTATATCTACCCTTAAAAAATGTTTAAACAAAATACTTGGTTTATTTTTCTTACCATTTCCCATTTCATTAACACTTAATCCTAGAATGATGCACAATAATTACTTAGTAATTACTATAATACATTTTTAATTATTTAACTGTATTTTATATTTCTACAGTAGTTATAGCAAGAGCAGGCTAGACGGGAGAACAAACGGTAGAAAGCGTAAAGTGAATACGCGCGACCACTGGTGGAAAAACGAACTGCCGATTTCGTTGCCGAGAATCGTTGCTAACATGTCTCCGGTCTTTTTGGAACTCCTGATGCCGATGATGCAATATTTTACACAGAAACCATTGAAGCCGTCGCTCAACAAAATCACGACATGCAGTTATAGAGGAAACAACAAGTTCACGTAATGTCTGACGCCATTAGTGATTATAATAAAACTGCATCTACTCTCCAATTTAACGAACAAATACTTAATAAAAATATGTTAAAGTTCAATAATTTCTCTAAAAATACTGTAAAAAGAATCAACTCCTTAACTTACAGTCAAACGGTTACTGATCATCTCAGCTTAATTAGTCAATTATGCAATGAACTAAACGAAGAATTTGATGTAATGATAGCATCAATCTTATTTTCAAAGCAAAATATATTGCATACATAATTACCCCAAGGCACTTAAGGTATGAGTTGACAAAATTAAAATTAGTATCAAATTTGGAATTACCGTATGATACACGACTTTGATCATTTTCATTTTATAGTTTCTTCCAAACAGTTTAAAAAGCAGATTGCTCCAACATGTTAACTCTTTGATGCACCATGGAGCAAAATTTGGACCACTTAATATTTGTCAACAGATGCATAGTGGTACATAAAATAAACCACTTCAAATTCGCTAAATACCTTGCAGCACAGTCGCTCAAAAAATGAACCACAAGCCCCACTCGCGTAATATACTGTTGCGAAGATCGTGGAGCGAAATTTCCCGCAATTTTTTAGTCCGTTGTTTACAAACACGCGTTGTAGTAGGAGTAATTGCGCATATTTTAATCACCCACTGTTTGTTACGATTAATCAAAATAGTAAGTATAATTTAGTGATTTTTAACATTAAGACAGTTATAATAGTTAGTTTAGATTATACATACTTAAAAAGTTTCGCATAAAATCGAAATTTGTTTGAGATTAGGCTATACAGGGTGATTCCAAAGTTGGTGCTTTCCTTTCACCTGCGAATAGGGCTTAAAAAAATAAGGTTTTTTTTTTCTTTGACGTTTTTTCAAATTTAATGATTTTGGCCAAACCACATGAGATAATTAGACAAAATTTTGTAGGTGTCAGCAGCTACGTGGAAAGAAAATTTTCCAAGAAACAACAATTTTCTTGCGTTTACCAGTGGCGCGCGTATAATTTTTTTAAAACATTTTCGAAAAAAAATATTACCCTACTGGTTTTTTTCAACATAAAATTTATTATTGAATTCCTTGTTCAATTCTAAAAATAAAACCCCTTCTATTATTTTTTGCTACGACGCACCGCTTTTGAGTAAAAAAATAAAAACCGTCTTAATGCGTGCCTAAAATTAAATGCTGTTTTAATTTAAAATGTCAAATTATTAAAACTTAGTTCAAAGGCGGCTGAAATCTTTTGTTATTGTTTATGTCTGTTGATAAGGAATAACCTGTAGTTAGGTAAAATTAAATTTAAGTTATTTTTTATTTTGTTTTTTTTCAGTAAAACTTTGACACCCTGTATCTTCGTTATTGTTCATATTTCGAAAAAGTGTCAAAGGAAAAAAAAGCTTATTTTTTGAAGCCCTATTCGTAGGTGAAAGGAAAGCCCCAACTTTGAAATCACCCTGTATATATATTGTGTCCAGATTTTGGACCTCCATGCAATTAGGTGATGTTTGATTATTTTCGCATCTTAGGTGATCGCCATGGATTCGGTTTATCTTCCATTCAGTTTGGTTGGGATGTCGAAAGCGGAATTTGAGAGGGAACTGGAGGATGTGTACAGCATACCAAGTGATCAGAATTCGGTTCTTTCTGATGACGAAGATGAAAATTTGGGAAAAGTGTTTTCTGAAAGCGAAGATCTAGTTTTACAGGAGTCAAATGAATCCAATGACGACGAATCGCTTATAAAATATGTGAGTAAAAACACCTCACTACCAGAACCTCCTGTTCTATGGTCTCAATATAATATTACATCTGCTGGGGTACCTGACTCTTTCACTCACGAATATGGTTTATCTCAAGAGCTATTACAAATTGAGAACGATGATAATATTACGCCGTATTTTTTGTTCAGTTTGTTCCTAACAAATGACGTAATAGATGATATTGCATTCCAAACTAATTTATACGCGGAGCAGGAATTCCAAAAAAGTAGTATAAAATACACTCCAACATCTACCGACGAAGTAAAATTGTTCCTTGGAATAAACCTACTCATGGGAATAAAAGTGCTTCCGAGCTATCGTGATTATTGGTCGACTGATAATGATTTGAATGACCCTTATATTTCCAAACTGATGGTTGTAAATAGATTCGGCTGGATGTTAAGCCATTTGCACTTGAACAATAATGCCTTACTCCGAAACAGACAACAACCGGATTTTGACAAACTATACAAAGTTGGGCCATTTATCGACGCATTACAAAAAAATTTTCAAAAACACTACAAGCCGCATGAAAATATTGCCATCGATGAGTCGATGATTAAATTTAAAGGTAGATGCGGATTGAAGCAATACATGCCAAAAAAACCAATAAAGCGTGGGTTCAAAGTATGGGCTTTAGTTGATTCTGAAGGATATCTTTACAATTTTGATATTTACACAGGAAAAAGCAAGGATTACGTTGAGCATTCTTGGTAAGTGGTACTGCGTTTGACTGAGGGCTTGGAACAAAAAAAACATTGTTTATATTTCGACCATTTTTTTAATTCTTACGTTTTATAAAAAAACTAAAAGAAAGAAAAATTTATGCGTGCTGTATATGGCTAATAGACTGGGACTTCCAAAATTAAAGGACGAGAAGTCGATGAAACAAGGATATTATGATTTTTCAATTAGTAGTGAAGGAATTGCATTAGTAAAATGGAAAGATAAGAGAGCCGTTTATCTTCTCTCAAATTTTCACAACCCGAAACACACAACAACAGTAAAAAGGAAGCAGAAAGATGGTAGTAAAGAAGAGGTACCCTGTCCGACACTCCTGACCGATTATAATAAAAACATGAATTTTGTCGACCGATTTGATCAGCTGAAATCTACCTATGAGCTTGACAGAAAAAGTAAGAAATGGTGGATGCGAATTTTTTTTTACTTTGTCGACTGTTGCGTAGTAAACGCGTTTATTCTCTACAAGAAAAAAAAATTGCCTGCAATTACTTTGAAACAATTCAGAAGAAGAGTCGTTGATGGTTTGGTGGCTAAAAAACTTGCAGAAATAAAATCTCGGAACGAACGTTTCATTAATAAAAGTTTACATTTTTAGTTATTGGCCAATAACTAAAAATTGGTATAAGTATAAATTTAGTAACCCAAGCCTATTTTTTGGTTTAGTTTTTCATTAGAGTGATATATTTGTGTTGCACGACATATTATTTTCCTATTTTCCAGTAATTGGCCGGGGGCCAACCACTAAAATTAGGGTGGCCAACGACTGAACGCACTTGCGCCTAAAAGTGTTTTGTCTAATATTTCAGAGTTTGATTTTTTGAAAAAATGGCCACGCATTACACTGAAGAACACATTCAAAAAGCGTTAAAAGCCATTGATGATGGAATGCCCATTAGGAAAGCTGCTACAAAGTTCCAAATACCACGTGCCACGTTACAATTTAGAAGAAGTGATAAGTTTAAAAAAACTGGACATGGTCCTGCACCAGTTCTAATCAAAGATGAAGAAACTGCACTGGTGGAATGGGTTTTCGAATGTCATCGAAAGGGATTTCCAAGAAGAAAGGAAGATGTTTTATACTCTGTGAAGCATTTCCTAGATATGAAGCCAAAGGCAAACTCATTTACAAATAACTGTCCGGGGAACGGATGGTACAAATCGTTTCTTAACAGACATCCACAACTGGCTTCACGAACAGCTGAATTTGTTACAAAAGCTAGTTCAAATATTTCCCCAAATGATTTGAAAAAGTGGTTTAGTGAAATAGAGGAATATTTAAAAGAAAAGGGATATTTCCATATTCTGCAAGACCCATCCAGAATATTTAATGGAGATGAAACAAACTTCTATTTGTGTCCAAAAAAAAGCTTATTTTTTGAAGCCCTATTCGTAGGTGAAAGGAAAGCCCCAACTTTGAAATCACCCTGTATATATATTGTGTCCAGATTTTGGACCTCCATGCAATTAGGTGATGTTTGATTATTTTCGCATCTTAGGTGATCGCCATGGATTCGGTTTATCTTCCATTCAGTTTGGTTGGGATGTCGAAAGCGGAATTTGAGAGGGAACTGGAGGATGTGTACAGCATACCAAGTGATCAGAATTCGGTTCTTTCTGATGACGAAGATGAAAATTTGGGAAAAGTGTTTTCTGAAAGCGAAGATCTAGTTTTACAGGAGTCAAATGAATCCAATGACGACGAATCGCTTATAAAATATGTGAGTAAAAACACCTCACTACCAGAACCTCCTGTTCTATGGTCTCAATATAATATTACATCTGCTGGGGTACCTGACTCTTTCACTCACGAATATGGTTTATCTCAAGAGCTATTACAAATTGAGAACGATGATAATATTACGCCGTATTTTTTGTTCAGTTTGTTCCTAACAAATGACGTAATAGATGATATTGCATTCCAAACTAATTTATACGCGGAGCAGGAATTCCAAAAAAGTAGTATAAAATACACTCCAACATCTACCGACGAAGTAAAATTGTTCCTTGGAATAAACCTACTCATGGGAATAAAAGTGCTTCCGAGCTATCGTGATTATTGGTCGACTGATAATGATTTGAATGACCCTTATATTTCCAAACTGATGGTTGTAAATAGATTCGGCTGGATGTTAAGCCATTTGCACTTGAACAATAATGCCTTACTCCGAAACAGACAACAACCGGATTTTGACAAACTATACAAAGTTGGGCCATTTATCGACGCATTACAAAAAAATTTTCAAAAACACTACAAGCCGCATGAAAATATTGCCATCGATGAGTCGATGATTAAATTTAAAGGTAGATGCGGATTGAAGCAATACATGCCAAAAAAACCAATAAAGCGTGGGTTCAAAGTATGGGCTTTAGTTGATTCTGAAGGATATCTTTACAATTTTGATATTTACACAGGAAAAAGCAAGGATTACGTTGAGCATTCTTGGTAAGTGGTACTGCGTTTGACTGAGGGCTTGGAACAAAAAAAACATTGTTTATATTTCGACCATTTTTTTAATTCTTACGTTTTATAAAAAAACTAAAAGAAAGAAAAATTTATGCGTGCTGTATATGGCTAATAGACTGGGACTTCCAAAATTAAAGGACGAGAAGTCGATGAAACAAGGATATTATGATTTTTCAATTAGTAGTGAAGGAATTGCATTAGTAAAATGGAAAGATAAGAGAGCCGTTTATCTTCTCTCAAATTTTCACAACCCGAAACACACAACAACAGTAAAAAGGAAGCAGAAAGATGGTAGTAAAGAAGAGGTACCCTGTCCGACACTCCTGACCGATTATAATAAAAACATGAATTTTGTCGACCGATTTGATCAGCTGAAATCTACCTATGAGCTTGACAGAAAAAGTAAGAAATGGTGGATGCGAATTTTTTTTTACTTTGTCGACTGTTGCGTAGTAAACGCGTTTATTCTCTACAAGAAAAAAAAATTGCCTGCAATTACTTTGAAACAATTCAGAAGAAGAGTCGTTGATGGTTTGGTGGCTAAAAAACTTGCAGAAATAAAATCTCGGAACGAACGTTTCATTAATAAAAGTTTACATTTTTAGTTATTGGCCAATAACTAAAAATTGGTATAAGTATAAATTTAGTAACCCAAGCCTATTTTTTGGTTTAGTTTTTCATTAGAGTGATATATTTGTGTTGCACGACATATTATTTTCCTATTTTCCAGTAATTGGCCGGGGGCCAACCACTAAAATTAGGGTGGCCAACGACTGAACGCACTTGCGCCTAAAAGTGTTTTGTCTAATATTTCAGAGTTTGATTTTTTGAAAAAATGGCCACGCATTACACTGAAGAACACATTCAAAAAGCGTTAAAAGCCATTGATGATGGAATGCCCATTAGGAAAGCTGCTACAAAGTTCCAAATACCACGTGCCACGTTACAATTTAGAAGAAGTGATAAGTTTAAAAAAACTGGACATGGTCCTGCACCAGTTCTAATCAAAGATGAAGAAACTGCACTGGTGGAATGGGTTTTCGAATGTCATCGAAAGGGATTTCCAAGAAGAAAGGAAGATGTTTTATACTCTGTGAAGCATTTCCTAGATATGAAGCCAAAGGCAAACTCATTTACAAATAACTGTCCGGGGAACGGATGGTACAAATCGTTTCTTAACAGACATCCACAACTGGCTTCACGAACAGCTGAATTTGTTACAAAAGCTAGTTCAAATATTTCCCCAAATGATTTGAAAAAGTGGTTTAGTGAAATAGAGGAATATTTAAAAGAAAAGGGATATTTCCATATTCTGCAAGACCCATCCAGAATATTTAATGGAGATGAAACAAACTTCTATTTGTGTCCAAAAAAAAGCTTATTTTTTGAAGCCCTATTCGTAGGTGAAAGGAAAGCCCCAACTTTGAAATCACCCTGTATATATATTGTGTCCAGATTTTGGACCTCCATGCAATTAGGTGATGTTTGATTATTTTCGCATCTTAGGTGATCGCCATGGATTCGGTTTATCTTCCATTCAGTTTGGTTGGGATGTCGAAAGCGGAATTTGAGAGGGAACTGGAGGATGTGTACAGCATACCAAGTGATCAGAATTCGGTTCTTTCTGATGACGAAGATGAAAATTTGGGAAAAGTGTTTTCTGAAAGCGAAGATCTAGTTTTACAGGAGTCAAATGAATCCAATGACGACGAATCGCTTATAAAATATGTGAGTAAAAACACCTCACTACCAGAACCTCCTGTTCTATGGTCTCAATATAATATTACATCTGCTGGGGTACCTGACTCTTTCACTCACGAATATGGTTTATCTCAAGAGCTATTACAAATTGAGAACGATGATAATATTACGCCGTATTTTTTGTTCAGTTTGTTCCTAACAAATGACGTAATAGATGATATTGCATTCCAAACTAATTTATACGCGGAGCAGGAATTCCAAAAAAGTAGTATAAAATACACTCCAACATCTACCGACGAAGTAAAATTGTTCCTTGGAATAAACCTACTCATGGGAATAAAAGTGCTTCCGAGCTATCGTGATTATTGGTCGACTGATAATGATTTGAATGACCCTTATATTTCCAAACTGATGGTTGTAAATAGATTCGGCTGGATGTTAAGCCATTTGCACTTGAACAATAATGCCTTACTCCGAAACAGACAACAACCGGATTTTGACAAACTATACAAAGTTGGGCCATTTATCGACGCATTACAAAAAAATTTTCAAAAACACTACAAGCCGCATGAAAATATTGCCATCGATGAGTCGATGATTAAATTTAAAGGTAGATGCGGATTGAAGCAATACATGCCAAAAAAACCAATAAAGCGTGGGTTCAAAGTATGGGCTTTAGTTGATTCTGAAGGATATCTTTACAATTTTGATATTTACACAGGAAAAAGCAAGGATTACGTTGAGCATTCTTGGTAAGTGGTACTGCGTTTGACTGAGGGCTTGGAACAAAAAAAACATTGTTTATATTTCGACCATTTTTTTAATTCTTACGTTTTATAAAAAAACTAAAAGAAAGAAAAATTTATGCGTGCTGTATATGGCTAATAGACTGGGACTTCCAAAATTAAAGGACGAGAAGTCGATGAAACAAGGATATTATGATTTTTCAATTAGTAGTGAAGGAATTGCATTAGTAAAATGGAAAGATAAGAGAGCCGTTTATCTTCTCTCAAATTTTCACAACCCGAAACACACAACAACAGTAAAAAGGAAGCAGAAAGATGGTAGTAAAGAAGAGGTACCCTGTCCGACACTCCTGACCGATTATAATAAAAACATGAATTTTGTCGACCGATTTGATCAGCTGAAATCTACCTATGAGCTTGACAGAAAAAGTAAGAAATGGTGGATGCGAATTTTTTTTTACTTTGTCGACTGTTGCGTAGTAAACGCGTTTATTCTCTACAAGAAAAAAAAATTGCCTGCAATTACTTTGAAACAATTCAGAAGAAGAGTCGTTGATGGTTTGGTGGCTAAAAAACTTGCAGAAATAAAATCTCGGAACGAACGTTTCATTAATAAAAGTTTACATTTTTAGTTATTGGCCAATAACTAAAAATTGGTATAAGTATAAATTTAGTAACCCAAGCCTATTTTTTGGTTTAGTTTTTCATTAGAGTGATATATTTGTGTTGCACGACATATTATTTTCCTATTTTCCAGTAATTGGCCGGGGGCCAACCACTAAAATTAGGGTGGCCAACGACTGAACGCACTTGCGCCTAAAAGTGTTTTGTCTAATATTTCAGAGTTTGATTTTTTGAAAAAATGGCCACGCATTACACTGAAGAACACATTCAAAAAGCGTTAAAAGCCATTGATGATGGAATGCCCATTAGGAAAGCTGCTACAAAGTTCCAAATACCACGTGCCACGTTACAATTTAGAAGAAGTGATAAGTTTAAAAAAACTGGACATGGTCCTGCACCAGTTCTAATCAAAGATGAAGAAACTGCACTGGTGGAATGGGTTTTCGAATGTCATCGAAAGGGATTTCCAAGAAGAAAGGAAGATGTTTTATACTCTGTGAAGCATTTCCTAGATATGAAGCCAAAGGCAAACTCATTTACAAATAACTGTCCGGGGAACGGATGGTACAAATCGTTTCTTAACAGACATCCACAACTGGCTTCACGAACAGCTGAATTTGTTACAAAAGCTAGTTCAAATATTTCCCCAAATGATTTGAAAAAGTGGTTTAGTGAAATAGAGGAATATTTAAAAGAAAAGGGATATTTCCATATTCTGCAAGACCCATCCAGAATATTTAATGGAGATGAAACAAACTTCTATTTGTGTCCAAAAAAAAGCTTATTTTTTGAAGCCCTATTCGTAGGTGAAAGGAAAGCCCCAACTTTGAAATCACCCTGTATATATATTGTGTCCAGATTTTGGACCTCCATGCAATTAGGTGATGTTTGATTATTTTCGCATCTTAGGTGATCGCCATGGATTCGGTTTATCTTCCATTCAGTTTGGTTGGGATGTCGAAAGCGGAATTTGAGAGGGAACTGGAGGATGTGTACAGCATACCAAGTGATCAGAATTCGGTTCTTTCTGATGACGAAGATGAAAATTTGGGAAAAGTGTTTTCTGAAAGCGAAGATCTAGTTTTACAGGAGTCAAATGAATCCAATGACGACGAATCGCTTATAAAATATGTGAGTAAAAACACCTCACTACCAGAACCTCCTGTTCTATGGTCTCAATATAATATTACATCTGCTGGGGTACCTGACTCTTTCACTCACGAATATGGTTTATCTCAAGAGCTATTACAAATTGAGAACGATGATAATATTACGCCGTATTTTTTGTTCAGTTTGTTCCTAACAAATGACGTAATAGATGATATTGCATTCCAAACTAATTTATACGCGGAGCAGGAATTCCAAAAAAGTAGTATAAAATACACTCCAACATCTACCGACGAAGTAAAATTGTTCCTTGGAATAAACCTACTCATGGGAATAAAAGTGCTTCCGAGCTATCGTGATTATTGGTCGACTGATAATGATTTGAATGACCCTTATATTTCCAAACTGATGGTTGTAAATAGATTCGGCTGGATGTTAAGCCATTTGCACTTGAACAATAATGCCTTACTCCGAAACAGACAACAACCGGATTTTGACAAACTATACAAAGTTGGGCCATTTATCGACGCATTACAAAAAAATTTTCAAAAACACTACAAGCCGCATGAAAATATTGCCATCGATGAGTCGATGATTAAATTTAAAGGTAGATGCGGATTGAAGCAATACATGCCAAAAAAACCAATAAAGCGTGGGTTCAAAGTATGGGCTTTAGTTGATTCTGAAGGATATCTTTACAATTTTGATATTTACACAGGAAAAAGCAAGGATTACGTTGAGCATTCTTGGTAAGTGGTACTGCGTTTGACTGAGGGCTTGGAACAAAAAAAACATTGTTTATATTTCGACCATTTTTTTAATTCTTACGTTTTATAAAAAAACTAAAAGAAAGAAAAATTTATGCGTGCTGTATATGGCTAATAGACTGGGACTTCCAAAATTAAAGGACGAGAAGTCGATGAAACAAGGATATTATGATTTTTCAATTAGTAGTGAAGGAATTGCATTAGTAAAATGGAAAGATAAGAGAGCCGTTTATCTTCTCTCAAATTTTCACAACCCGAAACACACAACAACAGTAAAAAGGAAGCAGAAAGATGGTAGTAAAGAAGAGGTACCCTGTCCGACACTCCTGACCGATTATAATAAAAACATGAATTTTGTCGACCGATTTGATCAGCTGAAATCTACCTATGAGCTTGACAGAAAAAGTAAGAAATGGTGGATGCGAATTTTTTTTTACTTTGTCGACTGTTGCGTAGTAAACGCGTTTATTCTCTACAAGAAAAAAAAATTGCCTGCAATTACTTTGAAACAATTCAGAAGAAGAGTCGTTGATGGTTTGGTGGCTAAAAAACTTGCAGAAATAAAATCTCGGAACGAACGTTTCATTAATAAAAGTTTACATTTTTAGTTATTGGCCAATAACTAAAAATTGGTATAAGTATAAATTTAGTAACCCAAGCCTATTTTTTGGTTTAGTTTTTCATTAGAGTGATATATTTGTGTTGCACGACATATTATTTTCCTATTTTCCAGTAATTGGCCGGGGGCCAACCACTAAAATTAGGGTGGCCAACGACTGAACGCACTTGCGCCTAAAAGTGTTTTGTCTAATATTTCAGAGTTTGATTTTTTGAAAAAATGGCCACGCATTACACTGAAGAACACATTCAAAAAGCGTTAAAAGCCATTGATGATGGAATGCCCATTAGGAAAGCTGCTACAAAGTTCCAAATACCACGTGCCACGTTACAATTTAGAAGAAGTGATAAGTTTAAAAAAACTGGACATGGTCCTGCACCAGTTCTAATCAAAGATGAAGAAACTGCACTGGTGGAATGGGTTTTCGAATGTCATCGAAAGGGATTTCCAAGAAGAAAGGAAGATGTTTTATACTCTGTGAAGCATTTCCTAGATATGAAGCCAAAGGCAAACTCATTTACAAATAACTGTCCGGGGAACGGATGGTACAAATCGTTTCTTAACAGACATCCACAACTGGCTTCACGAACAGCTGAATTTGTTACAAAAGCTAGTTCAAATATTTCCCCAAATGATTTGAAAAAGTGGTTTAGTGAAATAGAGGAATATTTAAAAGAAAAGGGATATTTCCATATTCTGCAAGACCCATCCAGAATATTTAATGGAGATGAAACAAACTTCTATTTGTGTCCAAAAAATTCCAAAGTACTCGCCTCAAGGGGTACATCTAATGTATATGAGGTGGAAATTGGTTCTTGCAAATCCAATATAACCGTGATGTTTACATTTTCCGCCACAGGTTTATTAACTCCCCCAATGGTAATCTTCCCATATAAAAGATTACCGAATTATATTATTCAATCGGTTCCAGAAGAATGGGGAATAGGGGCCACAGAAACAGGTTGGATGCGAAGCGAAACATTTTATGAATACATTTCTAACGTCTTGTATAATTTTTTATTAAAATCGGGCACAATATTTCCAATTATTCTTTTTTTGGATGGACATAGCACGCATTTAACTTTGCAGCGGAGTAATTTATGTCAAAAACTTCAAATAATTCTTATTTGCCCGAATGCTACACGGATACTTCAGCCCGCGGACGTAGCTGCCTTTCGACCAATAAAAGCGGGATGGAAGCGTGCTGTAACTGACTGGAAAAGAGATAATCCGACTGACTCTTTAACAAAAGGAAAATTTGTTCCCATTTTGCAGAAAGCAATAAAAAATTCACATAACCCGGTGGGACTTGTCAATGGGTTCAGGGCTTGTGGCATTTGCCCTTGGAATGTAAATGCTATAGACTTTTCCAAGTGTATTGGTAGAGTTTCAAAACAAAAAGATGATGATTGTACTGAGATAAATATCGGAGTGGTCAGAAATACATTGTCCTATGAGAAATTTGTCAGTATAATAGGGCCCGATAAACTTAAAATAATAACAGCTATAGATGATAATGTCACTTATAAAGATATATTGCTGAATAAAGTACTTAAAGAATTTGTTCCAATACCAGAGCCAGAAGGAGAGCCAGAAAAAGTACCAGAACCAGATGAAGAGGTTGAAATCATAAATGAAACAAAAACATCAGAAATAGAAACCGGTGAGTCCAAAATTGAGCTAAAATCATCAAAAATACCAGATACTCGACCTGATACATCTCTAGATATTTGTAATAATTTTTACGTTGCAGATGCTATAATAGAAGAGAGCTCATTTACTTCCACATCAGAAAATAACACATAATTCAATAAGTCCCGGGACTAACCCACAGGTGGCACTACAAATCGCATTTTTATATTTTTCCCTTGAAGTACCATCTTTCAAACGACAGCTGTCAAATCCTGAGCTCATTCCCTCCAATATTTTGTTTGTGAGAATTTTTTAAACTGAACAACTTTTGAGTTTTTTAAAACATGAATAAAAGTGATTTTCGTGTGCTGATTAAACACTGTTTCCTGATGGGAAAAAACAGCGTCCAAACAGAACATTGGCTTGAAAAATGTTACGGGGACTCTTCTCCATCGAAAACAACGATTTGTAGTTGGTTTGCTGATTTTAAACGCGGTCGTACAGACACAAATGACGCTGAACGGTCTGGACGCCCAAATTCGGCTGTTGTTCCAGAAAACATAAAAAAAATCCACAAAATGATATTGTCTGATCGTAAACTGAAAGTGAGTGAGATAGCTGAGGCCTCAAAGATATCAGAAGGTAGTGTGTTAACAATTTTGCATGAACATTTGGGTATGCGAAAGCTGCTTTCGAAATGGGTGCCGCGAGTGCTCACTATTGACCAAAAACAACAACGAATTGATGATTCAGAGCGCTGTTTGGAGCTGTTTAACCGTAATAAAAAGGATTTTTTGCGCCGATATGTGACCATGGACGAAACCTGGATCCACCACTACACACCTGAATCAAAACGGCAGTCATCTGAGTGGACTGGACCCGGCGAAAGCCTCTTTCATCAAGACAATGCACCGTGTCACAAGTCCATAAAAACGAAGGTCAAATTCAACGAATTGGGTTTCGAATTGCTTCCCCACCCACCGTATAGTCCAGACCTGGCCCCCAGCGACTACTGGCTGTTTTCAGACCTCAAAAAAATGCTCCAGGGAAAGAAATATCAATCAAATGAGGAAGTCATCGCTGAAACTGAAGCGTATTTTGAGGCCAAGGAAAAATCGTTCTATAAACATGGTATAGAAAAGTTGGAAAATCGTTGGAATGGTTGTATCACTCTAGAAGGGAACTATATTGATGAATAAAGACGAATTTCATGAAAAATAATTGTTTTTCTTAGTTGGTCCCGGGACTTATCGAATGAAGTGTTAGTCAAATTTTTAATATAGAGGACATTCCCATTATAAAGGGTTATCCATTTCGTGGTCCGGATTTCACAGCCCTGTTTCAATGACATATGTCAAACAGAACTGTCATCCGAGGCATCATATTTTTAGTTGAAGGTTTGCCATTTAACAATATGGATCGTTTGTCTACTGCAGAACGTGTTAAAATTGTGAAAACTTACTACAAAAATAGTGATTCAGTAGTAAGTACGTTTCGTGCATTACGTGCAGATTATGGTCGACATAATCGTCCATCTGAGCGTACAATTGGAAAGACAGTGAAAAAATTCGAAGAGACTGGATCTGTTACTGATGTCTTAAGGCCTATACATCATCGAAATGCACGCTCGACGGAAAATATTGCCGCTGTAAGTGAAAGTGTTGAAGAAGACCCGAATTTATCCATTCCTCGGCGTGCGCAACATTTGGGCCTGTCTTACGGCACGCTATGGCGTATTTTGCATTTGGATTTGCATCTCCATCCTTATAAGGTTCAGTTGACACAAGAACTGAAGCCCGCTGACCATGGAATGCGTAGAACATATGCCGATTGGGTGCTTGAACAACAACGTTTGGATGACGATTTTTCGCATCGAATTTTCTTCAGCGACGAAGCACATTTTTCACTCGGTGGCTATGTAAACAAGCAAAATTGTCGCATATGGGGCAGTGAAAATCTTCATGTAACTGTTGAGAGACCATTACATCCACAAAAAGTCACTGTTTGGTGCGCCATTTGGTCTGGAGGAGTGATAGGCCCGTACTTCTTTGAAAATGAAGAAGGCGTCACTCAAACTGTCAATTCTCATCGCTACAGCCAAATGATTGCCGATTTTTTTTGGCCTGAAATTAATGATATGGATTTGGAAGAGATGTGGTTCCAGCAAGACGGTGCAACAAGCCACACAACACGACCAGTTTTAGCTTTATTGCAAGAAAAATTCGAAGGACGTGTAATTTCTCGTTTCGGTGATGTCAATTGGCCACCAAGGTCGTGCGATTTATCGCCTTTGGATTTTTTTTTATGGGGTTATGCGAAGGATCGTGTTTATGCCGACAATCCCCAAACTATTGAAGCTCTGAAAACCAACATACGTCAAGTTATGGGTGAGATATTGCCTGAAATGTGCCGGCGAGTCGTGGAAAATTACCTCACAAGGATCGAGTCCTGTAAGAAGTCACATGGAGGACATTTAAATGATGTTGTATTCCATACATAATGGCAAGGTCTAAGCATTATATTGAAATAAAAATTTGATCAAAATTCTAAATGGAAGTGTGTTTTATTTACGTTTACTTTCGGAACCACAAAATGGATAACCCAGTAATATCTGAAGAAGAGCTCATTTCCAAATTTGATAATGATAAAATGGGGACCCAGATAGAGGCAAATAAATTAGTTACATCCGATCAAACTGAATCTAAAAACTCATTAAAAGATTTCTTATATTGGCCAATAACACCTCAAAGAAAGGGAAAAAGACAATCAGATCATGATCCATAACATCGACGCAATGGAAAAAAATAAAAACAGACAGAGAAGAAACAAAAAGACAAAGAGAAATAGAAAAAGAAGCCAGAAAACAGAAACGGGTAGAAAACAAATTACAAAAAGAAAATACAAAAACAATCCTCGAAAAATGAAAAAGAATGTAAGCCAAAGAAAAAGAGCGTTGTATCAAAGGCTCCTATCTCGGCTCCAATACTGGCTTCACGGCTCGAGAGAACACCCGAAGAGAAGGAACCTCTCCTGTATACTCTGGAAAAAGTTAATAAAGCCTCCAGATTTTTATTTGTCGAATCTCCTAATTCTCCTAAAATTAAAGTAATATCAGACATAACTTTAAACGTACCGCCTAAAGTTACTCAAGAAAATATTTTAGATCAAATTGGATTGATTCAAAGCAAAAATTGTATTTTAACTGACGGAATGTGCTATAGTTGTACACTTCAGTAAACGACAGAGTGGTTTAAAATGTAGTTCTTGCACAAGAGCATATCACTTTGAATGCCTAAGAAAATTTGACTTGCACAAATCCAATTCTCCAATATTTCATTGTTTAACCTGTTTAAAAAACAAAAGTTGAATATTTTGTTATCCCAATAAATATTGCTAAAAATAGTTGAAAGTTAAAGTGTCATTTTTTGTACCTGAAGAACTTAGGGATTTTAGTATTTGTTTCAAATATTAGATTTTTTGTTACTTACGTTTTATTATAGAGTAATAAGTTTTATGTTCATTTTTTATATTTGTGGCAGTTCTAGTAGAACAATTTAGGTAATTGTTTAATCTACCTAGGTTCTTATTTTAGTCAGGTATAATTATGTTTTAACCCTTCTGTTAATTAAATACAGGGGTCTTAACAGCGGCCAACAACTCATTTTCTCTAGGCCAATAACTGATTTTGATTGCCAACTACTGTACATTTCATCTGTTATATTTTTAAATATTTGTTTTTTGTTAATTGTTAAACCCATTTTAATATGAATAAAAACGTTTGAAAGTATTAAATATCTACTAAATTTTTAGTACATAAAAAATTCAATCTACTTTTTAACTTTGAAATTACAAAATAATTTGTTGTCTGAAGGGGCCAACAACTGTATAGCTTACCCTAAGCGTAATTGAAAACTGTAAAAATACTTTTATTTTCATAGTAATACAAAGCATAATTTGCATTATTTTTTAATAAAAGTTTTAATGACCGAACTTTGTTTTCTTTTTACTTTGGTTGCACGCTGGTCAATTTTATGAACCACCGTTTATCTGTCATTTTGACAGTTTAGTTATTTACACAATCTTAAAATTGAATTAACCCTAGATGTATAACGTATTATAGGTTAAAATTTTTCATTTATAAGCAAGTTTTTATTCTTGTGCAACTAGCGTTTAAAAAGTATGCAAAATCCTGTGCCGCAAAGAGTTAAACCATGTCTACTTCACCAGCAGTTAGTGATTGTGCAGAAGCTTTAGAAGAATTGTGCAACGTTGTTACATCACCAGAAGTGCCGATGAATAGTGAAACAGAAGCAGACATAGAAACTGGTGAAGATGTCGTAAGTGATAGATATCGTTGCTGCGAATTTTACCCCAATAATGAAATTTTAAAGAAAATCAAAGAAATAAATAATTTCTATGAAGCACCCGAAGATATGCGTGTACAAAATGGAACTGGAAAAATTACTGAAGCACAAGAAAATTGGTGGTTGTGGAATCGCCCAACACAACACCATACCATGTTATCATTTTGCAATTATTACTATTCAGCTATGATAGAATCAAATGGAACTATAATGATTCTTTGTGCAAAGTGTTACCGTACATTAAGTAATACGTTTTGGGAAAAAGTGGCATACAATGTTAAAGATGTAAGTTTAATTTTGGTTCACGAACATACTAAAGGCCACTTAAATTGCGATATTTGTGCTGTAGATACGTGCAATAATGATAATTCTTTAATATGTTATTTGGGAGAAATTAGTAAGCGTCGAGAAATTGTAAAGTTATGGAGCGCACGTGAAGATTAAATATTTTATAGCGATTGCGAAGACGTTTCACCACCTCAACTAACCAATTCAATGATGGCACCATGCGAGATTTCCTGTCTTCTGAATTTGCTGGAACTTCTTTCAAGTGGAGCAACTTCCTTTTTACCTGATATTGTAATGGTTAGAATTAACGCAAGTAATCATACAGAACGAAAACAACTTAGCTGGCAAACGCTCATTAAAGACCTTTGTACTACCACTCCAGAAAATAAAGAAGCAAATCAAACTAGCGGCGAGCAACAAATTCAACGAATACACAATTTCATTTCCGAAGTTCGTAGATCTCTTAAAGGAGCACGACTACTTCACGACATTTTGCCAAACGTCACTAGAACCGAATCTGCAGCAATCCCATTTGAGCCTACCGTTCCGTAAAAGGAACAGTTTAATTTACAGTTTTCTATAAAATACCTACATAATTTTCGAATAGATGGCGCATCTTATACGCGATGAGAAGCATAATTGACGGTGGATTTATACTGTTTAGATCCACGTGAGCAATTTTAGAATTATTCACACCGGTTCTATTTCTGTGCATTTGTTTCTGTTAGTGAATCATGGATCCTTGCGCGTAAGTATTAACTTTTATTCGTGATATTTTCAATTAACTTCTTTTTCTGTTTTTAATAACGTTAACCTTGACCTTATAAAACATAATCCTAAGCTAATTTGTTATTTCACCATGTCTACACACGTGCTAAATATGATGTTCCGTTAAAAGAACACTAGGACAATATACTCTGTTTCGGCAACTAGTGTTGTTTACATTTTTTTTTGTTTTAGATCTAAATATAATTTACACAGACCTCTAAAACTGCACGAATTGCTTGAGGAATTAGAAAACTTTGATCTCGACTCCCCTGCACCAGACAGTATTACAATCTTGCCGCCGGAAAATGCCAATGAAGAGCTCACAGACGAGGACTCTGGCGATGAAAATTTTGTAACTCCCAATAACCTTCCAGGAAGCCAATTACGTGCAGAGGCAAATTTGTCATATGACGGTGAAAGTCAACAAGATGAAGAACAGTGGGACTCTGATGACGAGATACTGCTAAGTTCCTTTGCAAACAAGAAGAAAAAACTGTCAATCAAAAGTAAGTCCAGAAAAAAGTCAACTGTCAAATGGTCCGATGTGGAATTGACCAACACCTTTCCTAATTGGTTGGACGTATGTGGCCCAAAAGTCGAAAAATCTCCTTTAGAACTCTTCATGTATTTTTTTGATAAGGATATAGTTCAAATGCTGATAAATTATACAACTATATACGCAGCCCAAAAAAATCAGACCTCTACTGTCGCTGAAGAAGAATTTTACTGCTTTCTTGGGGTTCTCATTCTGAGCGGATACGCCGTTGTAAACCGTCGCAAAATGTACTGGCAAAATCGCCCAGATGCAAATAATGCCTTGGTTTGTGAATCTATTTCTCGGGATCGGTTTCAATACATAATGTCTAATCTTCACTGCAACGACAATACGCAGCTTTCAAAGGATGAAAAGTTCTCGAAGATGAGGCCATTGTTTGATGGGTTGAATCAGCGTTTTAGATTGTTTGCACCCGAAGAAGAAAATCATAGTGTCGATGAAGCCATGGTGCCATATTATGGTCGCCATGGCTGCAAACAATTTATACGCGGCAAACCGATACGTTGGGGCTATAAGTTTTGGGCTGGCACAACTAGGCTGGGATATATAGTATGGTTTGATCCGTATCAAGGTTCCACAGCTCCACTTCACGAAAAATATAAGGATCAGGGATTAGGAGCCAGTGTTGTTCTACAATATGTTGATGTACTAACCTCTGAAACCTATCGTCCCTATCATATATTTTGCGACAACTTTTTTACATCGTATTCGTTACTTGAAGTACTAAAAGATAGAGGGATCAAATGTACGGGAACTATAAGGGAAAATAGGATTCCCTCTGACCCCCTGGAGAGTTCAAAAACTTTGAAGAAGAAAAGCAGGGAAACATTTTGCCACAAATTAGGGAATGAAACCATACTATTATGTAAATGGAATGATAATAATGTCGCAAACATCGCAACGAATTTTCTTTCGGTTTCGCCAGTAAATAAAGTAAAGAGATATTCAAGAGCCGAGAAGAAACATGTAAATGTTGATCAACCTTATCTTATTCAAATGTACAACCAAAATATGGGGGGAGTTGACAGATCAGACCAAAATATCAGCCTGAACAGAATCTCCATTAGGGGAAAAAAAAAATTCCCCTATTTTGCCATTGCATTGATATGGCTATACAGAATGCATGGCAACTTCACCGTATAAATCTAGGAAAGTTGGACCAATTGGCATTTAGAAGCATAGCGACGAACCTACTAGAAACTTATAAGAAGAGTTCTAGAAGGAGCCCGTCAAGACCATCACAAAGTGAACATGAATTTTCCAGATTCGACAGACTAGACCATCTGGTGGAATATCAAAATAAGCAAACCAGATGTCGTATTTGTCACAAGAATTAATTTTTTAGATGTAAAAAATGTTCCGTTGGACTACATCCTAAGGATTGTTTCATTTTGTACCATACTTCATAATTTTATGTAATATATGATCAGTAATCCGATAACAGGGTATTGTCCTACTGTTCCTTTAAAGGAACGTCAGTTTTAGAAAAAACTTGACAACCAAAAAAAAATCTGATGTTTTTTAGAGGTTTAGAGTGTTAAAATAGCCCTATTTAATAAATAAAACCCTTGGTTTCCCAAAAAAAATAGTTTTAGGTTTATCTGGGTTAAGAAGCAGATTTTTTGTCTTTTCAAGAAGTAAAGTATCAAGTAAAAGTAGGTTTATAACAAATTGTAAGAGTAAAAATACCTAGTCTGATATTTACAGTTTCTAGATAGAATTTTAATAGCAGAATGTACAAAACATTACATTTTACTCACAAAAGCAGTCAATTCTGTAATGTACAGTTTTGGGTTCATTGGTTGTAATTTGATCCCATCATGGTGTTGATTACTGAAATCGTGAGAATTTTACAGTAAAAAACTTCCTCAGCAAACATTTTGTATATGTACTTACTTTTATAAAGCACCATATTATCTTGAATAAACATAGTATCCCTTGGTGTTGTTAACCCCACATTTTAAATCACATACAGATAAAGTACATACTCAAATATGTACTCAAATGCATTCTTACTCTCATGAACTGAAGTTCATAAACACATTCTACAAAATTACTTTCAAGATGAAAAAACCCTTGTGTCTTGTAAGTAAATACCTGATACTCCTAAACCTGAAGTCAGATTTTTTTTAGAGATTATATAGCCACACATATCAATAACTTAAAACATTAACAAAAATATCAAACATCTAACATGCATCTAACCTAACCTCAAACTTGGAATTAATCATACAAAAATCGGGTTTATTTCACAGATATTGAAGAAACAATACTTTAAAGAAAATATGTGCCACAATAAGTCGATCAAATCTGCTATTATAAAGTCAAAAATTTAAATTTAAAAAAAGTCATTTTACATTACTTCTTATGGGAAAAAAATTCCCGCGCAAAATTTTAGCACAAACATGGCCCCCAAAGCCAAGTCATGTGTCGCCACTGTTTCTGTATAGAGTCAGTGTAATGTGTTCATTCATAAACGTTTCTACGAGAAATAGTAAAAATCGACAAAGAAAAATAATACACAAAACATGTGATTTAGACAAAGACGGATTTTAATGGTCTCCTAAGAAAAAGTTGGTCCCGCCCCTTCGTTCATTTTAAAGTTGAAGCTGATCGGACTGCCACCTTGAGTGCAGATAACTGCTTGCCACGTGATTGTCACATTGTAAATTGCGACTGGTACCACCTGTTATCTGTCATATACAAAATTGACATTTGAGAGTGCATTTGTCATATTTGTAAACGGTACCCGAGCTGCTTTCTTTCGACATGTGATTTCGGATCAAAACGCGTTATAATCACAACACACATAACCTCAAATTTTATTTTTATTTGTAAATACAGACAACAGAGTTTAGTTTATATTCATAAAATTCATCAATCATTCATCAATGGCTTCCACAAAAAACATTTTAGAGGTTCAGGATCCTGAAACCAACTCATTGATAACGTTTGAGTTAAATGAGGAGGATTATCATCGAGCTACTAATGGTAAGTTTATTCTTATGGATTTTGTATTTAGTATTAATATTTTACGGAAATTTTAGATATGCATTTTGTTCAAATGTTACTTAATAAATTCATGTTGTTGCTTTTTGGCAACATATAGCTAGTTATCATACTGGAACGCAGGGGACGGCAAATATTGAACTGATTGCATGGTGTGTCCGCCTGTCTACATACCTCCTAATTACATGCCGCGATCAAATCGCTGCAAGTGGAGTGCGTAGGAAGGACAAGCGACCATTTTGCTCACTAGGCACGCCTGATTCAATCCGTTTGTGTTATTCAATTTCAACACGTGGTATATTTGAACAGAGTTTTACTGAGTGATGTAAAAATTGTGGTTTGAGTTTTGAAAGGTATGTATTATGCATATATTATGTTGCGTGGCAAAAATTTAGTACACTTATTCCACATTTTAGGAAAAAACACTATACCGGGTGGTCAAAAGAAAATATCAAGAGCTACAAATTGGTATATTGAACCACCCTGTAACTGTCAAAATAACAGAGTTATGGGCGCTGACAAAGTGAAAACTATCATACTGAAACTTTACAGCAAACAACTCAGTTTTAACAGTCACTGACTCGGTTATTCGACATTTTAGGAAAAAATGCTATACAGGGTGGTCAAAAGAGAATATCAAGAGCTACACATTGGTATATTGAACCACCCTGTAACAGTCAAAATAACAGAGTTATGGGCGCTGACAGTCAAATTCAAACAACTGGGATTTAACAGTAAATTACTTGGTTATTTGACATTTGAAGAAAAAAACACTATACAGGGTGGTCAAAATGACCAGTAAGTAGATTTAACCGAAAATGTCTAATTTGCAAAACATGACCAATTTTTACAACTTTGACAGGTTGTGACTTACGAATCAAAATGTTTCTCTGTTTGACTCTTGGAAAAACAATGCAATTTTCATGCCAACATTAAGATATTTGACAGGTGTCAGTCGTTTTGTTGGTTTAAATGCGATATTTTGTTTGCAGCCGAGCACTCCGAAGACTCCGATCAAACCCAGGATCCACAGTCAGCATAAACCCAGCGATTTAGATGGTGTCAGAAAATCGCTGTTTCAGTCATCCAGCAAATGTTCTTCCAAAGGTCGCAACGCCGATTCTTCCGCCCATCATTATAGATAGTTAGTAATTTTTCGACAAAAAAAAAATACTTATTCAGATGTTTTTTTTTACCCATTTGTCAAGAAGAAAGTTTTTCCATCAATACATACAAAAGAATGTAAAAGTTTCTTGACAATTGGTGGATGCGCGAAAAAAAAGACTTTTAAAAAAAAAAAAAAACACATAAAATTGCAAATATTTCTAATTGGAAAATTTGTGACGTCACTACAATCCAGTTTAATTTAAAACTAATAATCCACCAGGAGAGATCTGGTGTTGGCGTCAAAGTTCCTTCACCATATTATAATAACATATTTTGTGACACTCGTTGCTTTGACACTAAATTACTCCCTTACTTGACAAGTTACGTCAAAATGTCATAGAAAACAAGAAATAGAGCAGATTTCAGGCTTTCATAACGTTACCTTTGTTTTGTTACCAAACGGCAACACTATGCATTTTTTCTATTTCATGTTTTTTTCTAGAAGTTGCCGATCGGTAACATTATGCATTTATAATAAGTTTTCTAAAGATATTTCTGTTTTTTATCCTCTAGTATGAGCAAAAATAAGCTACTCACAGACCAGGACCTTGCGGCCTATTGGGAGAATTTTACCGGTCTGAGTGATGACGGATGCGATGTAAGCGATGCAGACAGTTTGGAGGACTGTTCTTTTATACCAGAAAGTGATTTTGATGATGAAAACCATGATCAAAGTGAGGTAACACTGGAAGTTGAAGAAGTCAACCAGCAGTCCGATGATGATGACGATTTGCCATTGTCGACTTTTTTGTCTTCCAAACAGAAAAAGGCACTAAAAAAAGACATTGACTGAAAATCAAAATCTTTGGAGTTTAAATGCGATATTTTGTTTGCAGCCGAGCACTCCGAAGACTCCGAAGACTCCGATCAAACCCAGGATCCACAGTCAGCATAAACCCAGCGATTTAGATGGTGTCAGAAAATCGCTGTTTCAGTCATCCAGCAAATGTTCTTCCAAAGGTCGCAACGCCGATTCTTCCGCCCATCATTATAGATAGTTAGTAATTTTTCGACAAAAAAAAAATACTTATTCAGATGTTTTTTTTTACCCATTTGTCAAGAAGAAAGTTTTTCCATCAATACATACAAAAGAATGTAAAAGTTTCTTGACAATTGGTGGATGCGCGAAAAAAAAGACTTTTAAAAAAAAAAAAAACACATAAAATTGCAAATATTTCTAATTGGAAAATTTGTGACGTCACTACAATCTAGTTTAATTTAAAACTAATAATCCACCAGGAGAGATCTGGTGTTGGCGTCAAAGTTCCTTCACCATATTATAATAACATATTTTGTGACACTCGTTGCTTTGACACTAAATTACTCCCTTACTTGACAAGTTACGTCAAAATGTCATAGAAAACAAGAAATAGAGCAGATTTCAGGCTTTCATAACGTTACCTTTGTTTTGTTACCAAACGGCAACACTATGCATTTTTTCTATTTCATGTTTTTTTCTAGAAGTTGCCGATCGGTAACATTATGCATTTATAATAAGTTTTCTAAAGATATTTCTGTTTTTTATCCTCTAGTATGACCAAAAATAAGCTACTCACAGACCAGGACCTTGCGGCCTATTGGGAGAATTTTACCGGTCTGAGTGATGACGGATGCGATGTAAGCGATGCAGACAGTTTGGAGGACTGTTCTTTTATACCAGAAAGTGATTTTGATGATGAAAACCATGATCAAAGTGAGGTAACACTGGAAGTTGAAGAAGTCAACCAGCAGTCCGATGATGATGACGATTTGCCATTGTCGACTTTTTTGTCTTCCAAACAGAAAAAGGCACTAAAAAAAGACATTGACTGAAAATCAAAATCTTTGGAGTTGAATGAGGATCAGTTACGGTTTTATGGGGATACTGAGTTGTCTGCTGAAATAATGTCATTAGAAACTCCTTCTCAGTTTTTCTCATTCTTTTTCTCAGAAGAACTAATAGCTAAGACTTGTAAGGTAAAAAAAGATTGTCGGTTAAAAGTGGTTCGTGCAGGTCTGTTGGAATCGAGATTTCGTAGTAGTAGGCGAAATTATCTGGTGTTTAAGAAATTTAAACAATATTATAAATCACAATAGTATTTATATTAATTAAGACTGTATAAGATAAAATAGCTGGATAACACAGGGCATGTCGGCCAAATCTTCCAGGTAAATAATTATGTTGTTAGGTGAATAAGATGGGGAATTTACAACCTTTTACAGCTTTTGATTGCTCCAAGTTTAACATTGACGAGGAAAAGTTACTACTGGACACTGTAAACGGACTCCTGCGTATAAGAGTGTATTTGGTACAGCACGAAATTCCTGGATGGACAAGTGTGTCACCCTGACTAATGGACGATCACCCGTGGCACGTTTTTGAATTACCTCGCCACTAATAAGACTTAGTGTGTAAGTTGCGTTGACAGGCCTGTCTGATGTAAGTTTAGTTTTGTTTGTTTCTATTTAATTGTAAGTGTTGTGTGATTATAGTTTACAGGCTTTTGTATTATCGTGCAATGCGTTCTATGTAGATACTAGTATACATATACTGAATATTTATTTAAGATTTACGGGTTTAATTTAAAATCTGGCGTTGATGTCAGGAGTAACCCGTTACAGACTACTGAAGAAACCAACTTATATTCAGTGCAAACTAAGCCTGAAAGACCAACCGTTTTTACAGAGAACGGCATGAAGAATTACTTTGGCATAATTATTTATACATCTCTGGTACACATGCCCAACATCAGATCATTCTGGAGTGAAGAGTTGAGATTTGCACCTATTGCAGATGTGATGTCAGTGAACAAATTTGAAAAAATACGCCAGTTTATTCATTTCAACAACAATTCCACCTTCATTTCTCGTGACCAACCAGGACACGATAGGCTTATAAGATTAGACCTCTCGTTGAATACTTGAACAAAAGATTTTCTTCGGTGGCTTTAGAACAATATCTTAGCATTGATGAACAAATGTGTTCAACGAAGGTTAGACATTATATTGTCACGAATGGAAAATCCGTTAATTGGAAAGATGGACTGATTAACTTAAAAAACATAAAAGTATTCGAGGATTGCGAAATAATAAGCGCACGAGGCAAGGTCGCATCACGATGCACCGAATGTGTCATGCACCGAGTGCACCGTATCGGTGATGAGTCACCACCACCTGCTTTGCAGAAATGTGAAAAACAAGCGACAATAACAAACTGCGTCAGCCGATCAATCGGGTATAAAATACGCCGATTTTAGCAGTATAGGATAAGTGTGAACCGATCAACGGTAGTGCGACCAGCTGACCCGAGAAGTCGAAATGTCGACTCTCCTCGGGAAAAGATCAAGTTAATTAGTCCGTTCTCCAAAGTTATTCAAACGCGAAGTGACCAAGCCAAGAAATGGAATGATAATAATGTCGCAAACATCGCAACGAATTTTCTTTCGGTTTCGCCAGTAAATAAAGTAAAGAGATATTCAAGAGCCGAGAAGAAACATGTAAATGTTGATCAACCTTATCTTATTCAAATGTACAACCAAAATATGGGGGGAGTTGACAGATCAGACCAAAATATCAGCCTGAACAGAATCTCCATTAGGGGAAAAAAATGGTATTTTCCCCTATTTTGCCATTGCATTGATCTGGCTATACAGAATGCATGGCAACTTCACCGTATAAATCTAGGAAAGTTGGACCAATTGGCATTTAGAAGCATAGCGACGAACCTACTAGAAACTTATAAGAAGAGTTCTAGAAGGAGCCCGACAAGACCATCACAAAGTGAACATGAATTTTCCAGATTCGATAGACTAGACCATCTGGTGGAATATCAAAATAAGCAAACCAGATGTCGTATTTGTCACAAGAATTAATTTTTTAGATGTAAAAAATGTTCCGTTGGACTACATCCTAAGGATTGTTTCATTTTGTACCATACTTCATAATTTTATGTAATATATGATCAGTAATCCGATAACAGGGTATTGTCCTACTGTTCCTTTAAAAGAACGTCAGTTTTAGAAAAAACTTGACAACCAAAAAAAAATCTGATGTTTTTTAGAGGTTTAGAGTGTTAAAATAGCCCTATTTAATAAATAAAACCCTTGGTTTCCCAAAAAAAATAGTTTTAGGTTTATCTGGGTTAAGAAGCAGATTTTTTGTCTTTTCAAGAAGTAAAGTATCAAGTAAAAGTAGGTTTATAACAAATTGTAAGAGTAAAAATACCTAGTCTGATATTTACAGTTTCTAGATAGAATTTTAATAGCAGAATGTACAAAACATTACATTTTACTCACAAAAGCAGTCAATTCTGTAATGTACAGTTTTGGGTTCATTGGTTGTAATTTGATCCCATCATGGTGTTGATTACTGAAATCGTGAGAATTTTACAGTAAAAAACTTCCTCAGCAAACATTTTGTATATGTACTTACTTTTATAAAGCACCATATTATCTTGAATAAACATAGTATCCCTTGGTGTTGTTAACCCCACATTTTAAATCACATACAGATAAAGTACATACTCAAATATGTACTCAAATGCATTCTTACTCTCATGAACTGAAGTTCATAAACACATTCTACAAAATTACTTTCAAGATGAAAAAACCCTTGTGTCTTGTAAGTAAATACCTGATACTCCTAAACCTGAAGTCAGATTTTTTTTAGAGATTATATAGCCACACATATCAATAACTTAAAACATTAACAAAAATATCAAACATCTAACATGCATCTAACCTAACCTCAAACTTGGAATTAATCATACAAAAATCGGGTTTATTTCACAGATATTGAAGAAACAATACTTTAAAGAAAATATTTGCCACAATAAGTCGATCAAATCTGCTATTATAAAGTCAAAAATTTAAATTTAAAAAAAGTCATTTTACATTACTTCTTATGGGAAAAAAATTCCCGCGCAAAATTTTAGCACAAACATGGCCCCCAAAGCCAAGTCATGTGTCGCCACTGTTTCTGTATAGAGTCAGTGTAATGTGTTCATTCATAAACGTTTCTACGAGAAATAGTAAAAATCGACAAAGAAAAATAATACACAAAACATGTGATTTAGACAAAGACGGATTTTAATGGTCTCCTAAGAAAAAGTTGGTCCCGCCCCTTCGTTCATTTTAAAGTTGAAGCTGATCGGACTGCCACCTTGAGTGCAGATAACTGCTTGCCACGTGATTGTCACATTGTAAATTGCGACTGGTACCACCTGTTATCTGTCATATACAAAATTGACATTTGAGAGTGCATTTGTCATATTTGTAAACGGTACCCGAGCTGCTTTCTTTCGACATGTGATTTCGGATCAAAACGCGTTATAATCACAACACACATAACCTCAAATTTTATTTTTATTTGTAAATACAGACAACAGAGTTTAGTTTATATTCATAAAATTCATCAATCATTCATCAATGGCTTCCACAAAAAACATTTTAGAGGTTCAGGATCCTGAAACCAACTCATTGATAACGTTTGAGTTAAATGAGGAGGATTATCATCGAGCTACTAATGGTAAGTTTATTCTTATGGATTTTGTATTTAGTATTAATATTTTACGGAAATTTTAGATATGCATTTTGTTCAAATGTTACTTAATAAATTCATGTTGTTGCTTTTTGGCAACATATAGCTAGTTATCATACTGGAACGCAGGGGACGGCAAATATTGAACTGATTGCATGGTGTGTCCGCCTGTCTACATACCTCCTAATTACATGCCGCGATCAAATCGCTGCAAGTGGAGTGCGTAGGAAGGACAAGCGACCATTTTGCTCACTAGGCACGCCTGATTCAATCCGTTTGTGTTATTCAATTTCAACACGTGGTATATTTGAACAGAGTTTTACTGAGTGATGTAAAAATTGTGGTTTGAGTTTTGAAAGGTATGTATTATGCATATATTATGTTGCGTGGCAAAAATTTAGTACACTTATTCCACATTTTAGGAAAAAACACTATACCGGGTGGTCAAAAGAAAATATCAAGAGCTACAAATTGGTATATTGAACCACCCTGTAACTGTCAAAATAACAGAGTTATGGGCGCTGACAAAGTGAAAACTATCATACTGAAACTTTACAGCAAACAACTCAGTTTTAACAGTCACTGACTCGGTTATTCGACATTTTAGGAAAAAATGCTATACAGGGTGGTCAAAAGAGAATATCAAGAGCTACACATTGGTATATTGAACCACCCTGTAACAGTCAAAATAACAGAGTTATGGGCGCTGACAGTCAAATTCAAACAACTGGGATTTAACAGTAAATTACTTGGTTATTTGACATTTGAAGAAAAAAACACTATACAGGGTGGTCAAAATGACCAGTAAGTAGATTTAACCGAAAATGTCTAATTTGCAAAACATGACCAATTTTTACAACTTTGACAGGTTGTGACTTACGAATCAAAATGTTTCTCTGTTTGACTCTTGGAAAAACAATGCAATTTTCATGCCAACATTAAGATATTTGACAGGTGTCAGTCGTTTTGTTGGTTTAAATGCGATATTTTGTTTGCAGCCGAGCACTCCGAAGACTCCGATCAAACCCAGGATCCACAGTCAGCATAAACCCAGCGATTTAGATGGTGTCAGAAAATCGCTGTTTCAGTCATCCAGCAAATGTTCTTCCAAAGGTCGCAACGCCGATTCTTCCGCCCATCATTATAGATAGTTAGTAATTTTTCGACAAAAAAAAAATACTTATTCAGATGTTTTTTTTTACCCATTTGTCAAGAAGAAAGTTTTTCCATCAATACATACAAAAGAATGTAAAAGTTTCTTGACAATTGGTGGATGCGCGAAAAAAAAGACTTTTAAAAAAAAAAAAAACACATAAAATTGCAAATATTTCTAATTGGAAAATTTGTGACGTCACTACAATCCAGTTTAATTTAAAACTAATAATCCACCAGGAGAGATCTGGTGTTGGCGTCAAAGTTCCTTCACCATATTATAATAACATATTTTGTGACACTCGTTGCTTTGACACTAAATTACTCCCTTACTTGACAAGTTACGTCAAAATGTCATAGAAAACAAGAAATAGAGCAGATTTCAGGCTTTCATAACGTTACCTTTGTTTTGTTACCAAACGGCAACACTATGCATTTTTTCTATTTCATGTTTTTTTCTAGAAGTTGCCGATCGGTAACATTATGCATTTATAATAAGTTTTCTAAAGATATTTCTGTTTTTTATCCTCTAGTATGAGCAAAAATAAGCTACTCACAGACCAGGACCTTGCGGCCTATTGGGAGAATTTTACCGGTCTGAGTGATGACGGATGCAATGTAAGCGATGCAGACAGTTTGGAGGACTGTTCTTTTATACCAGAAAGTGATTTTGATGATGAAAACCATGATCAAAGTGAGGTAACACTGGAAGTTGAAGAAGTCAACCAGCAGTCCGATGATGATGACGATTTGCCATTGTCGACTTTTTTGTCTTCCAAACAGAAAAAGGCACTAAAAAAAGACATTGACTGAAAATCAAAATCTTTGGAGTTTAAATGCGATATTTTGTTTGCAGCCGAGCACTCCGAAGACTCCGAAGACTCCGATCAAACCCAGGATCCACAGTCAGCATAAACCCAGCGATTTAGATGGTGTCAGAAAATCGCTGTTTCAGTCATCCAGCAAATGTTCTTCCAAAGGTCGCAACGCCGATTCTTCCGCCCATCATTATAGATAGTTAGTAATTTTTCGACAAAAAAAAAATACTTATTCAGATGTTTTTTTTTACCCATTTGTCAAGAAGAAAGTTTTTCCATCAATACATACAAAAGAATGTAAAAGTTTCTTGACAATTGGTGGATGCGCGAAAAAAAAGACTTTTAAAAAAAAAAAAAAACACATAAAATTGCAAATATTTCTAATTGGAAAATTTGTGACGTCACTACAATCTAGTTTAATTTAAAACTAATAATCCACCAGGAGAGATCTGGTGTTGGCGTCAAAGTTCCTTCACCATATTATAATAACATATTTTGTGACACTCGTTGCTTTGACACTAAATTACTCCCTTACATGACAAGTTACGTCAAAATGTCATAGAAAACAAGAAATAGAGCAGATTTCAGGCTTTCATAACGTTACCTTTGTTTTGTTACCAAACGGCAACACTATGCATTTTTTCTATTTCATGTTTTTTTCTAGAAGTTGCCGATCGGTAACATTATGCATTTATAATAAGTTTTCTAAAGATATTTCTGTTTTTTATCCTCTAGTATGAGCAAAAATAAGCTACTCACAGACCAGGACCTTGCGGCCTATTGGGAGAATTTTACCGGTCTGAGTGATGACGGATGCGATGTAAGCGATGCAGACAGTTTGGAGGACTGTTCTTTTATACCAGAAAGTGATTTTGATGATGAAAACCATGATCAAAGTGAGGTAACACTGGAAGTTGAAGAAGTCAACCAGCAGTCCGATGATGATGACGATTTGCCATTGTCGACTTTTTTGTCTTCCAAACAGAAAAAGGCACTAAAAAAAGACATTGACTGAAAATCAAAATCTTTGGAGTTTAAATGCGATATTTTGTTTGCAGCCGAGCACTCCGAAGACTCCGAAGACTCCGATCAAACCCAGGATCCACAGTCAGCATAAACCCAGCGATTTAGATGGTGTCAGAAAATCGCTGTTTCAGTCATCCAGCAAATGTTCTTCCAAAGGTCGCAACGCCGATTCTTCCGCCCATCATTATAGATAGTTAGTAATTTTTCGACAAAAAAAAAATACTTATTCAGATGTTTTTTTTTACCCATTTGTCAAGAAGAAAGTTTTTCCATCAATACATACAAAAGAATGTAAAAGTTTCTTGACAATTGGTGGATGCGCGAAAAAAAAGACTTTTAAAAAAAAAAAAAACACATAAAATTGCAAATATTTCTAATTGGAAAATTTGTGACGTCACTACAATCTAGTTTAATTTAAAACTAATAATCCACCAGGAGAGATCTGGTGTTGGCGTCAAAGTTCCTTCACCATATTATAATAACATATTTTGTGACACTCGTTGCTTTGACACTAAATTACTCCCTTACTTGACAAGTTACGTCAAAATGTCATAGAAAACAAGAAATAGAGCAGATTTCAGGCTTTCATAACGTTACCTTTGTTTTGTTACCAAACGGCAACACTATGCATTTTTTCTATTTCATGTTTTTTTCTAGAAGTTGCCGATCGGTAACATTATGCATTTATAATAAGTTTTCTAAAGATATTTCTGTTTTTTATCCTCTAGTATGACCAAAAATAAGCTACTCACAGACCAGGACCTTGCGGCCTATTGGGAGAATTTTACCGGTCTGAGTGATGACGGATGCGATGTAAGCGATGCAGACAGTTTGGAGGACTGTTCTTTTATACCAGAAAGTGATTTTGATGATGAAAACCATGATCAAAGTGAGGTAACACTGGAAGTTGAAGAAGTCAACCAGCAGTCCGATGATGATGACGATTTGCCATTGTCGACTTTTTTGTCTTCCAAACAGAAAAAGGCACTAAAAAAAGACATTGACTGAAAATCAAAATCTTTGGAGTTGAATGAGGATCAGTTACGGTTTTATGGGGATACTGAGTTGTCTGCTGAAATAATGTCATTAGAAACTCCTTCTCAGTTTTTCTCATTCTTTTTCTCAGAAGAACTAATAGCTAAGACTTGTAAGGTAAAAAAAGATTGTCGGTTAAAAGTGGTTCGTGCAGGTCTGTTGGAATCGAGATTTCGTAGTAGTAGGCGAAATTATCTGGTGTTTAAGAAATTTAAACAATATTATAAATCACAATAGTATTTATATTAATTAAGACTGTATAAGATAAAATAGCTGGATAACACAGGGCATGTCGGCCAAATCTTCCAGGTAAATAATTATGTTGTTAGGTGAATAAGATGGGGAATTTACAACCTTTTACAGCTTTTGATTGCTCCAAGTTTAACATTGACGAGGAAAAGTTACTACTGGACACTGTAAACGGACTCCTGCGTATAAGAGTGTATTTGGTACAGCACGAAATTCCTGGATGGACAAGTGTGTCACCCTGACTAATGGACGATCACCCGTGGCACGTTTTTGAATTACCTCGCCACTAATAAGACTTAGTGTGTAAGTTGCGTTGACAGGCCTGTCTGATGTAAGTTTAGTTTTGTTTGTTTCTATTTAATTGTAAGTGTTGTGTGATTATAGTTTACAGGCTTTTGTATTATCGTGCAATGCGTTCTATGTAGATACTAGTATACATATACTGAATATTTATTTAAGATTTACGGGTTTAATTTAAAATCTGGCGTTGATGTCAGGAGTAACCCGTTACAGACTACTGAAGAAACCAACTTATATTCAGTGCAAACTAAGCCTGAAAGACCAACCGTTTTTACAGAGAACGGCATGAAGAATTACTTTGGCATAATTATTTATACATCTCTGGTACACATGCCCAACATCAGATCATTCTGGAGTGAAGAGTTGAGATTTGCACCTATTGCAGATGTGATGTCAGTGAACAAATTTGAAAAAATACGCCAGTTTATTCATTTCAACAACAATTCCACCTTCATTTCTCGTGACCAACCAGGACACGATAGGCTTTATAAGATTAGACCTCTCGTTGAATACTTGAACAAAAGATTTTCTTCGGTGGCTTTAGAACAATATCTTAGCATTGATGAACAAATGTGTTCAACGAAGGTTAGACATTATATTGTCACGAATGGAAAATCCGTTAATTGGAAAGATGGACTGATTAACTTAAAAAACATAAAAGTATTCGAGGATTGCGAAATAATAAGCGCACGAGGCAAGGTCGCATCACGATGCACCGAATGTGTCATGCACCGAGTGCACCGTATCGGTGATGAGTCACCACCACCTGCTTTGCAGAAATGTGAAAAACAAGCGACAATAACAAACTGCGTCAGCCGATCAATCGGGTATAAAATACGCCGATTTTAGCAGTATAGGATAAGTGTGAACCGATCAACGGTAGTGCGACCAGCTGACCCGAGAAGTCGAAATGTCGACTCTCCTCGGGAAAAGATCAAGTTAATTAGTCCGTTCTCCAAAGTTATTCAAACGCGAAGTGACCAAGCCATCGCCAGGAAAAGCTAAGTCCTTAGCTTATGACTATGTAAGTACAATTGTTAATTGTCAACTTTTTGTATGTTTACAACCGTATTGTGCATCCATTTGTGTATACTATATTTAATAGATTTAAGTGTTGTATGAGAAAAACTCAGCGTTTGATTTCATCCCTAAAACTGAGATCCCGGCGCGACGTTTAACGTCGTGAGTCAGTTTAATTGGTGAACCCAGAAGGGCTCATAAATTAAACGTGACATTTCGTGGAGGCGCCGGTCTGTTTTGGGATGGATAAAAAACAATAGTTGAATTTTTTATTTATTTTTATTTTTTGGGGTATGATAAAGAATCAGGAAAATAATGTGTGGGCTATAAAAGAAATTTTAGGTATTATTTTCTTTTGGCTAGGGATAGTAACGTTGATTTATTTAGTGATTTTTTGGGGATTACCTGTGCTATTGAAGCGCTCATTTGATAAAATTTTTGGTTTAATATGGGTGGTACATCTTCAAAAGAGGAGGAAATTATTATTTCCCAAGCGGGAAACAGTGGAGGTGTATCAAATAGTTCAGGAAAAGATAATTCATGGTCGGCAAAGGAAATTTTAATTATTATTTTTCTGTGCATGGGGGTATTAATGCTTGTGTATTTTAGCGTCAAAAAAATTATTAGTTTGATGAACAAGCAAATTCGCAAAGAAATTGCTAGGAATAATCAAATTGTTTAAAAAAAAAATCGTTTAAATTTTGACCGAAAACTTGAAAAATAATGCCAAACATTTCATATTAAATTTTACATGAGTGAACCAAGTGACAAATCACGAGTACGAACTCGCAGTAGAGCTCAAAGTATATCAGACAAAGAAAAATTTGTTTTGCAACAAGCACTAGCCCAAGGAAAAAACCCCGAAAAAGTCTTAAAAGAGTTGAAAGAGTTTAAACCCGCGCATCATAGCTCAACTGTCGGTTCCTCTGCTTCTGTGCAGGCATCGATATCTGCAGGGGCCCCAGAAGTTGACAGAACAACTTTTATTCACAGTTTAACAAGTAGTGAGGACGAGAACAGCCCTTTCGAAAAAACTGTCGTAAGTGCTCAAGTTGAAACCCCGCGAATTCAAACAACCAAAGCTTCGACTTCCCGAGTTCAGAAAGCTAAAGATTCTAAAGCAAGGTCACGATCCCCAGAACAGTTTTTTAAGCCAAGAGCTTCATTGAGTAGGACTCCGCCTAAACCGCGAGAATCAGAAGAGTTCTGGCAAGAAAGTCCCTTAGAAGTGGTAGTGCCAGAGCCTACCTCATCCCGCCCCACGGATTTATTACAAGGTTGTAATAATCCTTGCCCACCCCCTGTAATTCGAGAAAGAAACCGTGCCATACGTCCTAACAATACTCCAGTAATGGCTAACATGACTTTACAAGCAGCTTTGGCTGAGCCAAAAACTCCTGCCACCCCAAAGTTTACATGCCCATCTACATTTAACCCTTCTATTGACTCTCCCAGTATTTTTATAAATAAATACGAAAAAGCAGCGATTGTGAATAGCTGGTCAGAAAATCATAAAATATCTTATTTGGCTAATTTTGTGGAAGGTCCAGCCCATACGTGGTTTAGTAATTATATTAGTGAGCCAGAGAATCAGATGAAAACATGGCTGAATATTAAATCAGGTTTTTTGAAAGAGTTTTCAGGAGAACAGCCACTCCGAAAGTTAAAATTTAGATTAAACACCCGCAAACAGCAGGACGTCGAGGATATTAAAAAGTACTATTATGATCTATTGGCAATCGCAAACGAGATTGACCCAGAAATGACTTTTGACGCATTTAGGGATCATTTTGAAAATGGTTTACATCCGTCTTACTATGAGATGTATTATTTGCTTAGTTCTAGCAATAGAAATTTTAACGATTTAAAGCAATTGGTCATTAAAATAAGCGATATAAAAGAAAGGACACTAGTGAATCAAATGACACAAAGTACAGCTTTATTGTCAGTATCTGCGGCAGTAAACAGTAACAATGGTAATAACCCAACAAACCGACAAAGGACCTGGAATGACACCAGGCCACGGACATTTTTTAATAGAAATTTTTCAAATACGGTTCAAAATCAGACACGAAGTACCTATGTTCCAAGGGTGAATAATTTTAGACCAAATCAAAATAGTCCGAGGAACAACTCATTCAATAGGGGGCGACAATTTGTAAGAAACAATTCGCAACAACCCCGGAACCAGGATACTTTTAATGGGAACAGAAATCAGTTTTCTAATCAGAACTGGAGAAATAATAATAACAATAATTGTTTGCCTCGTACGAGAACGCACGACGGCCGGGTTATTTGCATTGATTGCCGTAGGCCCGGTCACGTGTCTTGTAATTTCAATAACAGGCCTTTCCAAAGGAATGCACCTCAAGGCCGAAGAAACCCAAACGACAGAGGACAGTTTCAAAATTAAGAAGCCCGAACGAAATTGTCCAATTATCATCTACGGGCACCACTAAGACATTAATAGTACATATCACGGTTAACGATAAAGATAACGTCCCTGTTATACTTGATACAGGAGCTTGTAAAAATGTAGTCGACATAGATTATATCAGTAACATGAGACGGTTACAAGACAATATACAACTGATAACCGCAGGAGGTTATCCAGTTCAACCTCTCGGCAATTCTGAGGTAATTATAAAAATTAAGGGCACAATTATTTCCGTTGAGGCACTAGTGGTGCAAAATTTATCAAAAGCCTTAATTTTGGGACATAACTTTTTGGCTAGTAAAAAATCATTGATTGACTATAATACCAATACTGTGACATTATACCATGAACTTGACCCATTGATTTTACATTTTGGCAACAATGTCAACAGCAACATAGGGAAAATAGAACAAATGGAAGATACTAATAAGGTATTTGCGAACGTCGAGATTGAGTCAACCGCGCGAAATTTGAAGGTTGCACTTGAAACCGACTACATGGTCGAGGTTGGTCGCGAGATAACGGTACGACTGAACTGTGCCTTATCTCCGCACGAGTTCACGAAGTACTGCTTTATCGAGAACAATAAATACCTACGACCAAGAGGGTTGATTTGTTCAAATATTTTTGTGAAAAATGGCAAATGGTACATCAAAATTAATAATATGAGGTTTGGAAAAATGTTCATATTGAAAAATTCCACAATTGGTTATTTAGAGAAAAATATAGAAATGAATATAGCAGAAATTCCAGTTCATTGTATTTATGAAACTGAGGATGATAAAGAGATGATTACCATGAATGACCATAACCTAAGCAATATAACGAACCCAGAATTGTGTAACAAATTGCAGACATTACTGTCAGAATATAGTGACGTTTTTTCTAAGACACCAAAATATATGGGAAAAACCGATGTCATTGAACATGAAATCGATGTAGGGAATGCTAAACCGATAAAACAGAAACCTTACAGAGTGGCACAAAAAGAAAGAGAGATAATAGATGAGCAGATAAGAGAAATGGAACAATACGACATAATAAGGCAAAGTAACTCGCCCTGGGCAAGTCCCGTCGTATTAGTAAAGAAAAAGTCTGGAGAGACACGATTTTGCGTGGATTATCGCAAGTTAAACAATGTGACAGTAAAAAATTCATGGTCAGGATCTAATATTGAGGATATTTTGACGTACTTAGGAAACGCCAAATATTTCTCATCGTTGGACATGTATTCAGGTTATCGGCAAGTCAAAGTAAAAGAAGAAAGTAAGCCACTTACTGCCTTTACAGCGCCAGGTCACGGATTATGGGAATTTAATGTGATGCCTTTTGGATTGTGCAATGCTCCGGCAACATTTCAACAGTTAGGAGATGTAGTGTTTAGAGATTTAAAATGGAAAGAAGTTTTAATTTACATGGACGACATTATAATTTTTTCTAAAACGATAGATGAACATGTGGAAAAATTACGTAAAGTTTTCAATAGACTCCGAAGTGCAGGCTTAACACTAAAACCTAAAAAATGTGAATATTTAAAAGAAAAAATTAATATTCTTGGTTATACAATTTCGAAAGATGGAATTTTTCCAGATAAATCGAAATTAGTTTCAATCGAAAATTTTCCAAGGCCAAAAAATGTAAAGGGTGTACAAAGTTTTTTGGGACCTTGTAACTACTACCGGAAATTTATAGAAAATTTTGCAAAAATTGCACGTCCCTTACATGATCTAACAAAGAAACAAAATAAATTTGATTGGCAGGATATACATGACAAAGCATTTGAAACACTAAAACAAAAATTGATTAGTGAACCAGTTTTGGCACATTTTCAACCAAATAAAGGATGTGAATTGAGGGTAGATGCATGTAAAGATGGAATCGGAGCAATATTATTGCAGGAAGATCATGAAAATGCGTTACACCCAATAGCATATGCAAGTAGAAGCCTTAGTAAAGCTGAGAAGAATTATTCGATAACAGAACTTGAAGGGTTAGCAGCTATATGGGCGCTATCCTATTTTAGACATTTTATTTATGGAAAACCTATAAAAATAGTGACTGATCATCATGCGCTATGTTGGTTAAAAACCTTGAAAGAGACTACTGGACGTTTAGCGCGTTGGGCGTTAAAGTTATCAGAATTTGACTACACAGTACATCATAAATCAGGAATTGCTCACAGAGATGCAGACTGCGTAAGCAGATATCCTGTTTTGCCAGCAAATACGAAAGTACAAGAAATTGACGAAATACCAACCTTTCTATTGGATATGCGTAACATTGCGGAATTGCAAGCAAAAGATAAAAACATTTTGGAAATAATTCAGGCTATAAAACATCCTGAAGAAGCTACAATTGGTATACGTAAGCAAGCGAAAAATTTTAGACTTGAGTCAGAAGTTTTGTACCGTATAAACCCGCATGAAGTGGGCCGGACTAAACTTTTAGTGATACCGCAACAGTTAATAGGGGAAATTTTGTACTCCCACCACTCAGAACCGCTGAGTGGCCATTTGGGATTGTCAAAAACCCTAGCAAAGATAAAACAAAGATACTATTGGCAAGGGTTGCAAAAGGACGTGGAACGTTTTGTAAAAGGATGCCCGGATTGTCAGGCCAGGAAAGGCCAACAAAATCAAAAGCCTATCGGTCTGTTACATCCTATTCCAGTTGGCACCCCATTTGAAAAAGTTGGGATAGATTTGTTAGGTCCGTTTCGCAGAAGTAGCAGCGGAAAAACCATGATAGTGGTAGCGACAGATTACGCCACAAGGTAGGCGGAGACTGACGCATTACCGAGCGGCAAAGCCGGACCTGTAGCGAAATTTATACTGGAGAGAATTATTACAAAACACGGTGCACCCAAGGAATTGTTAAGCGATAGAGGGAAAGTTTTTCAATCAGAATTGGTTACGGAATTGCTAAAAAAGATGGGGACAACGAGTCAGTTTACTACTGCATATCATCCCGCAACTAATGGCTTAACAGAAAGATTTAATAAAACTTTAGCCAATATGTTATCTATGTATACTAATACTGATCAATCAAATTGGGATGAATATCTTCCACATGTGACTTTTGCGTACAATTCTGCAAAACAAGATAGTACTAAATTCTCACCATTCATGCTGGTGTACGGTCGTGAACCTATTTTACCAACAGAAGCAAACTTGTTGCCACCCTTAGAAAGTAGTAATAGCGACCAAATTAGAGACATTGGTTTGGCAGTCAGAAATTTGGCAGTTGAAAATATAAAACGGCGTCAAGACATAGATAAATTACGTTATGATTGTAAACACCGCCATGTTGAATTTGAAGTGGGGGACCAAGTAAAAGTTTTCACCCCTATCAGGAAAGTAGGAAAAAGTGAAAAATTACTGCTTAGATGGTTTGGTCCTTATTACATAAATCGGAAAATGTCTGATGTGGACTATGAAATACGAAAGGGCATTTCGCCAAAATCTAAAACTGAAGTGGTCCATGAAAGTTGCATTGCTGCCTATGGCTTCGACAGCCAAACGCGGCGCCACCGCTGTTGAGGCGTCGTTGACGCCGCCTTCCTCTTCTATTTTTTCTTCTTCTGGGGATGCTGGAACCCCAGGAGGAGCCTCCACCTCACCTGCCACCTGAGGGGGAGCCTCCACCTCGCTGGTCGCAGAAGGACCAGCTTCCACTCCAGGCCCCAGTTTTAGGCTGGACGCACCCACGGTTCGTCGGGCCCGCTGGGCAGCCAATAGGGCCATCAGACGGGCACCGCGGCCCCGGCCCTTTTCGGTGTCGACTTCATTTCCAGGTTCCATCTGAAAGGGAGGATATTGTTAACATTGGATAGCGAAACAAAGAGAATTTTTCTTTGGAAGGAAAAATATATGGAAATGATGAATAAAAGGAAAAAAAAAACCACTTATACTTACTTTTAAAAATGGCACAATGCACTACAAAAGACTATAAATGCACTACGAAACACACGACAAAAATGCACGGTAAAGTTTCGTGTGGGTCAGAGGACGAACTGTGGAGAATGTGATAAGAAAACCGTATAAATACAATTCAGATCCCTCTCCACCGGAAAGCCAGGATGCTGAAATTAGCAAAATGCTTCCAGACGATGAACTTGTCAAATGTTAAGGTTATCAGAGAAATGTTTTCCCAACAGTTAAATGGTGCACCATGCTTAAACCCATGGGATTCGCTGATTTGGCCAGTTCGGAATAATATCTTAATGAGACCAGACATTGTTCATTGCAGACCGATTAATGCATAAAATGCAAAAATGCAATTAAGCATAATGTTTAAAACAAAGTAACAATTATAATGTACGGCTCCACATATTGAGCTATGTACCTATTTTTACAGGGCCCAAGGATTTTATTCTGTTATCTGCGTCTGAATTTTTATTGCGCAAATTCTTAAAATTCAAGAATAGATATCAGTTTAATTTTCCCTATGAGATAAAAAATGGTTACATGTAATGGAAATAAAAACATTGAATATTGTTATTGTGATGTAGGTACCTACAAACGAATAAAGATAAATAATGATGTTGTCGGTGTAATAATCACCTTGACCATATAGTTGTTTATGCATTTGGTAAAGAAAGCAACTAATTCGCGAGCGATAAGACAAATTTGATTCATCGCTACGCGCAGTTATGAATAATGACTAATTACTAGATTGGTTTAAATAAACCCGAATGGGACAACAATTTACAGTGTCATTTTAGAAATCGGTCGTGAAGTAACATTTGGGTGAAGTTAACCTATAATTTTCGCGAAAGTGCCAAAAATGGAATGGATAGTGAATTTCTTGTTTTATATTAGGTGTGTTACCGAAATAAACACCAAACTGTATTTATACAAATTGGCACTGTACCAGTTGTGGGAACTGCAAGGAGAGTTTGATCAAGTGGTACCAATACAATTATTGGGGATTACAAAATCTCTACTTGGCCTGTGGACTCAAATCATTCATACGGAGTATACCATACTTCTACTAAGCGAGAAAGTACGTCAAGGGGGTATTCCGTTTTCGGCATGTGATTGTGCAATTTGCATATCACCCCAACAACCTCAATATCGACCTGAGGATTTTTGGCGAGCATGGGAAAATGTATTTGTGCAAGGATGTCCTTGTGCTACATGTGTGTACGGGAGAACTCAATTTTTGAGTCAACCAGGTCATCCGCCATATCCGCATGCTTATGTAAATGATATGACATATCAGTTTCGGGTACCAGTAGTGCCCCAAACACAAGAAAGGGATGAAACAGAAATCAGTTCTGCTGGCACATCTTCTGGAGGTGCATTTGGACCTCCTGAATCACACACAAGTCAGGTCGACCGCAATCCGGCACTATGCCCGAATCCGGAAAACCTGGCGCAGGTGCAAGAAGGGGGACCCATTATTCAGCAACAAACTGAAGAAGTTCTTAGACACGCGGTAACACAGCCGTTTATCGCGCAATTAGAATCGTTTAACGACATGGGGCCATATGCTACTTATCAGCAGCTATGAGGTCTACAATTTAATTTATGTTACCTTATTATTGTTTTGTATTTTAATGGCTATATATATATGCATATGTTGATACAGACGTGATATACACAAGTGGATGATATATATAAAAAAAAAGTATATAATAAAAAAAAATTTGGAATGTATGATGTCATATTATCCCCAAATAGCGAGTATAATCTAGTCATGAAATTAATCCAATTATTTTTTTAGCGCCATGAACTAATAGGTGTGATAAAAAATGTTTCGCTGAAGAGGCGAATATTCCTGACACGACGCTCCGACAATCTTGTTGGTTGATAACGAGCTACTAACATAAAAGTTCGACTAATTTTGATTACGCGATACATACACGGGATTCCTTGCTTTACAGCATTTGGAAAATGAATTTCACACGTTCCATTTTTTATTTTTTAATGAAAAATGGATCGTACATACTAACAAATAAATAAAGGTTACGAATGATGCTCAAATTAATTTTGTTATAAGACATAATATTGTATATTAAGCCTTAAGTAACACATACTAACCTTTTGTCTTATATTTCATGTAACACTGAGGGCTATGTAAGAAAGAGGCGAACTATGATGAGCCATTATTGTTGTTGGAACTCCCGATGGGCCTGTACGTTCATACGGAGAAAAATAATAATAATGCGAAGCAATATATGCCAATGAACCCTCATAAATGGGGCTTCAAATTTTTTGTGATGTCAGGCCATTCGGGGTTTGCTTATAAATTCGAAATTTATACTGGTGAGCAAAAATTTGATCAACCTGATGATGAACCCAATTTTGGTGTTACTTCCAATTTGGTTCTACGCTTAGCCAGAATTATTCCTCGCCAAAAGAATTACAGACTGTATCACGACAATTACTACACATCTTTGCAGCTGATGGTACATTTGGCCAAAGAAGGAATTCTTTCTCTCGGCACAATACGGCGAAACAGAATACCAAATTGCAAATTGCCACTGGAAGCTGCTATGAAGAAAGCGGAACGTGGGACAAGCCACGAGTTGGTTGCATTAGTGGACGGTGATGACATTTCTACTGTTGTGTGGAAAGATAATAAATATGTAACTTTAGCGTCATCTTTCGCAGGAAAAAAACCTACCTCCAAAGTGAAACGATTCGATCGCAAAGAGAAAAAATCTGTGGAAGTTGAGTGCCCATTCATTGTTTCCGAGTATAACCGACATATGGGGGGCGTTGATTTACTAGACAGCTTCATGGGAAGATATAAGATAAAACTGAAAAGCCGCAAATGGTACATGCGTATTTTCTATCATCTCCTGGATTTGAGTTTGGTAAATGCCTGGCTACTCTACAAACGAGTGCTTTCGAAAACGCAGCCTGGTTTCAAGCCAAAAATCCAAGCTCAATTTAGAGCAGAAGTTGCTTATAATTTGTGTAATGTCAGAGCTCTCTCTAGCAAACGCGGTCGTCCGAGTACTAGCCTGGAAAACGAATTGAAAGAAAAAAGAACAAGGGGTCCAATGAAGCACCTGCCGCCCATGGAAGTTCGTACTGACCAAACGGGGCACTGGCCAGTCCTTCAAGAAGCCAAGATGAGGTGCAAGTTTCCAAAATGTAAAGGTTTTACGCATACCAAATGCGAAAAATGCGGTGTTCAGATCTTTGTTTAAATCGGAAGAACAACTGTTTTAAAAATTTTCACATGTGAGTCTCTTGGCTTGTAATACATGATGTTGCCATTTGGCAACAAACAGTTTTTTCTAAAAATAAAGTAAAAAAACATAATGTAGATTTTTTCCTTATTTTTCCCATATTAAGACCAATGCAAAGAGCAGTATTTATGATAATCGGAATTAAAAAAAAAAGTCATGCATTTAAGGGTTTTAATGAAAACCAGGTGGAGAGCTTGACAAATTTTGTCTGCTCGAAAAAGGCATCTGCGTCTTTCATAAACGATGATATTTCTGCCGCAGACAAGTGGTGCACTTTGCCAAAAATGTGGAAGATCTAACTTTGAAACAAATAGTTCAGATAGTGATATCAGTTCCTTGTAGCAATGCTTATGAGAAAGATTTTCAACTTAATGAACCAGTTATATAACTGAAATGGTGACAGCAGAACTTTGCATACGTTCTAGCATTATGCCCTCCTGTCCGGAATTGTATTCACCGTTAAGTGATAAACCAGAACTTTTAAAGTCTGCAAAATTCAATACAAAATACTATTGTAAATGTTGACATAATATGCAATTAGTTAAGTTTTAGAGTTCGTTCTTTAATAAAGTTTTAATTTGGATTTATAAATGTTTTGTGTGTTTTTAATTATCTTGCATAAAAAAGCGATTGAAAAAATCACCTAAGTACCTATTAACCTCTCGACAAATTTTCGTTTACTGTGTTTTTGCTCCCCTATTTTCCAAGAGACGATTTTCTTTTATAAAAAAGGTGGCAATCGTATTTATTCCTCGAATGATTTTGCTGCAGAATGTCAATCAGTTGAAAAGTAAATCGTACGTTTGATAGATATAAATGGCTGATTGCTGGTCTATGTTCACTCCCAATGTCAACTTCTGCACAGTTACTCAGTTCGCCATGCGTAGATTGACATTAAAAAGAATGACACTTTTCCTAATACTTCGCCTTTTATTCAGACATTAAATAAAAATTCTTGAGCCAAATATTGTGAAGATGTCGAATCAATAAATTACGTAACAGTAGTAATACGTTTTCATTAATGTGGAACTAAAATATATGTTCTCGGTAATTGCTCAATGCTGCATATGGCAGAACAATAAAGCAAATAAAACTACCCACAACCCCCGCCTCCATCTTCAATTTATTAATAAAAAAAACAAGGAATTCCACTCTTCACCTGGACGACTAGTTTTGCTTCTCACCACCGGGACAATATCTGGAACAAAAAAATATATTAATTTTAGTATGTATTTGAAACCAATCTCTAAGCTTGCAAAACAAACACTTGCTTCTGCGATTTTTAAAAGGTGATTATTTTATAAATAAAAAATATCTGTATCAAAATCTGCGTTTGACAGTCCTACGCCTAACTCACAACGTATCACAAAAATGGTAAGATTTTATTTTTTGTTTATTAATCCCAATCCTCTGATGCGTTTCGCCGTACTACGGCTCATCAGGCCATAGAGGCTTGGTAACCAAAGAACAAAACCCATGCAATATTTGGTTCCATCTGTACTCAAGTCTATGAGTTGGAACGTATTAATAGCGTCCCAAAAAAAAACAAAACATTACTATACCACATCATATCAGTTCCTAGATTCCGTTAAAGCGTCAGTTCAACAATGGAATTTTTAATAGTGACAAAAAATATTCGCGGTTTTAAATCATTAAGTGTTTCCATTAAAAAAAAATCAAATGTTTGTACCATAGTTCAAAAACTATGGTACAAAACTTATATCTATGAAAATAAGCGAGATAGTTGAGATTTTTTTATATTTAATTTTAAATAAGAAATTTTGTTAATTGTAATTTTTGTTTAGAATGCAGGATAAAAATTTTATGGTTTTGAAACAATTATTTTAAAAAAGAGTAATAAATCTCCCGAAATCAAATATAAGAATATATTACAAAATACTTTAACTTTAGTTACTTTCAAATTATAATACATCAAAACAACATGAACGATGGAATCATTACCACAGTATAGCAAGAGTACAATAAATACACTCGGGTCGACATTTTTTTTTAAGTCTGGTTTTTATTCCCTCGTTTTTAAAGAAGTATAATGAAAAATATCGTTCATAATTCGTCCAAAAATAGGTTTTCCGTGTTTGCATGTCTTCCGGTGTTCGGCTTTGCCTCACACCTGAATTAGTTATACGCGAACGGAAAAACCTTTATTTTTGTACTAATAAAATATACTATTACCGCACTACAGCGGAAAAGTGCTACTTCCGCTTTGAAAAATCGTACGGCAAAGTACACTTTTCCACACGATCGTAGGAAACATTATTTTAATCATCCAACTGAACATTGCCTTAACCCCTATAATAATTCAACAACAGCCGACCAAAAAGTGTAAAGTGTGCATTAAGCAAAGTAGTTTTTGAATATACTATTACCGCACCTTCACAAAAAAGGTGGTACCTACAAATAAGCGGAACAACCAACAAACATTTTCAAAAACTAATTCCGACTTTGTTTAAAAAAATTATTACACAGGGTGTTACGAATTCGATGCATTAGCATTGCTATCTCAGAAACTATAGTTGATAGAGATGGAGGCAAAGATGCGCATTTTATTGCTAAATAATTATGGTGCAAAGACATACTTTAAAACAACTAATTATTACTAAAAGACCTTAAAAAACCTATTATACAGGCTGCTTAAATTTGGATAAACAAATCTGAATTTATTTTTCTTCAAAACCGCTGCAGATATTTTCATAAATCTTTGAAGGTAACTGTCAACAATACGAGTAAAGCACGTTTCGCAATAAAAAGAGAGATGCAAGTCATGACGTTGTATGTACCGCTATGCAATTATATGAAACGTAGAGTTGAGCAATTGCTAGCAATTTATTTTTCATTATTCTACTCCGAATACTATCTTTTTCTCGAATTAATAATAGAGAAAATGTAACTTTGCCGTGAAAACGCCGGAAATGCTTATTTTTAAGGCGCTGTAAAACTCAATACAAACAAATTTCAACAGCTACGCAACTTCAACAACGAAAGGTAAATTTGGTATTGTGATGGTGGCTTAAGGACATAGTGAGGTCGCTGGATGGAATCAGACCAATGTACTCAAACCTGAAGTAGCATTAGCTTTAAAACGATGCAGCTTCAAAAAACTAAAACTCACTTTAGTATTTCGTAAAAAATGAGATCGAACAAATTGCTCCCCGTTCTGGACGGTAAAGCTAAGAAGCTTGTTTAAGAGAAATTCGGATCACCTGGGTGTCCAAATTTATCTTGAAAAGAATTTCGACCATAGGAAACAGCAGTTCAAAACTCTGACCCTTACAGCGTTTTGCCTTTAGACTATTTTTTAACTAGCCATTGTTTATCGATCTTTTACGTTATGTCTGTATTATATTGTCACGATAGAAATAAATGAAATTTATTTCACTTGAACGGAAACATAAAAAATGTGGAATGCGGTTAAAATGCACCTGCACTTATGATGCAATAGCTAAACTATGCACCGGAGTATAACCTACCGTGGAACCAGTGTTTGGCATGAAGTTATATCCTAGAGAGGGGATAATTTCAGTCAGTCCTGCTTTGCCTAGCAGAAACTCGGAAAATGGCGCTACAAGTGACAAGCCTCTCTCCAAGATTCTATCTTCATTAGAAGTGTAAGTACTATTGTACTTTATTTTTGTGTATTGATCTTACACCTATTTAATTATGATTTTATTGGAAGTTAGTAACGTTTTTATAAGATTAGTAAACCGCTTATTTTATTAGTTAGTAAGTTATGAGTTGTTTAGGTTAAGGAACTTATTTAATAAAATTTAATGGTGTGTAACTATGTGTTTTATTTCACACTGAAACGAGATCCCAGGCAGTAAACTTGCATTCAATTCAACACGTCACGTTAGTCCTGGCAATATAATACCTATAAACGTATTAAACATATTTCATTAAAAAATATATTTTTTACCTACTGAAAATTTTATAATTTGTCACTCGCAACGTTACGGAAATGGCCGCCTCACTTAATATACTAATTAAGCAAATCCTCTAGTTTAGACACCTTTTATTGTCCGTATGTCAAGGTGCTAGAAATTAAATGGCGATTATGTAGAAAAGTTAACAAAGGTCTAATAAAAAAATAATCTTAAAAAAAAATTGATTTATAGGGCAAATTTTTTGTATGTCAAAACGGCCCTTGCTTAGTAGTTGCCTGAAATAATCATGTAAGTAACCAGACAATAGTGTGGTTTAAACTTCAGATCATGCAAACATTACTTTACACTTCAACTCATTAAAGAGGAAAACGGTGTTCCATATCTATGCAATGTTATTGTCATGTTGTGTAAATTTGGTTGGCAATACAATCACCTCTGTTATGATATGCAACTAAAGTTATAATAATCAGACTATACCTCATTATTACTATTACTTTAAACATGTCTTTAGACAACAGTACATACATGGTGTTTTTTAACAATTGCAAAAAATCTTAATCATCGATTATACATCAAGAAATAATGCCAGTTTGCTATACAGGTAATTCAAATTCGACCCTCACCATTGGGAGAAAGTTTAAATTGGGACAAAGTTGCGTCATTTAAAGCTCAACCAAATGCAGTAGTAAACATTTTGATTTTCCGAGTACTTCCGAAGATATTTAAAAAAACTGAAAATTTCAATTTTTAATTTTATTTATTTCTAACCTTATTTGAAGAGATATTCCAAAACTAATAGCATCTTTTCATTGCCACTTTTTCCCAGCTATTCGATGATAGATTCATATTTGCCGGCCGACGTTTTTTGGCAGCCATCATCAACTTTCTTTTTTCTTATGGGGGCCATATTGGATTTTTAACCCACCAAATAGTACGTTTTATGCTGATTTTAGTGATGTATAATCAGTTATGATTTGCTTCATAAATAACAAAACAATTGAATAAAAACTAATTTTACCTTTGTTGGCTTTGAGGTTATGAGAGGTTTTATGAAGATTACTTGGTAGTACTTGTCACACGCAATTGGCCTGAACATACTTAGACACAATGAGGAAAAACGAGGCAATATTATTTTAAGCTTCAACACAAATTTGGTACTAAGTTAATAATATAAGTGCAAACCAACTGTAATCAGTAAGCCAACAGCACCACATAACTTTATTTAGTTAAAACTTAACCAAAACATAGCTTGATTTGATGTTTTTCAAAATCCCATATTAAATCATTTAAACTTGCAATTAACATTACAAAAAAAATCAATTTGGCAAAAAATGAAGTTCCTAAAATAATGATCTTTCTCTTGGAAACATAAATGACCGGTTTAAGTTAGAGATGCTACCAAATCTCTTCTGATTAACCTAAATTTTGCAGCAATCCTTGTATAATAATAACATTTTGTGCGCCGGTTTCTTTTCTAGATACATTTTTAACTTGACTTGCTCTAATAATCGTCCGAATTATCGTGTTTGACAAGTACTGTCAAATAATGACATTTCATAAAACGTCTCATTAACTCAAAGCCAACTAAAGTAGAATTAGTTTTTATTGAATTTTATTTTGTCATTTATGAAGCAAATCATAAGTCATTATACATCACTAAAATCAGAATAAAACGTACTATTTGGTGGGCTAAAAATCCAATATGGTGCCCATAAAAAAAAAGAAAATTGATGATGACTGCCAAAAAACGAAACGTCGTGTGGCAAATTGGAATCTATCATCGAATAGCTGGGGAAAATGACAAAGAAAAGATGCTTTTAGATTTGGGATATCTCTTCAAATAAGGCTAGAAATAAATAAAAACAAAAAATCAATTTTACAGATTTTTTCGGATATCTTCGGAAGCACTCGGAAAATCGAAATTTTTAAAACGGTATTTGGTTGAGCTTTAAATTGCGCAACTTTACCCAAATTTAAACTTTCTCGTATCTCTTATGGTTTCTGAGATCCCAATGGTGAGGGCCGAATTTGAATTACCCTGTATATATCATATTTCAAAAATGCTTTGTTAAAGAAATACAGGGTGTTTGGAAGAAAATTATTTATTTCTTCAGTATCGGTAACTGTTTTCAAGCAGATTTAATTTTTATTTTCAGAAAAAACATACCAATTTCTCTATCAATGTGCATTATGAAATTGAGATTTTTAAAATTGTAAATTTGTTATTTTCTCGAAAACTGTGACAGGTACAGAAAAAACTAAAGAAGCAAAAAAGTTTCTAAATTAACAGAAATATTTCATAAAAAAATCATTGTGGCACCATTAAAAAGTTTGTGGAAGGAGAAAGAAGGCCTTAAACCCCAAACAATAACACAGAACTAACACTCAAGTATTTCATTAATTTCATAACAAAGCATTTTTGAAATATGGTTTGTACAGTTACAAATTTGATGCAAAAACATTGCTATCTCAGGAACTATAGTTGATAGAGCTTTAGTTAAATGAAGGCAAAGTTGCGCATTTTAATGCTAAACAATTTGGTTAAAAAAAATTTTCATTACTTCCGGAGATATCCGACAAAAAGCGAAAGTCAAATTCCTATTTTATTTTTTTACTACTTTATTATTGATTATTTTGGAAAATCAATGGCACCTTCAGGAGGCACTTTTTTAGGCTCTTTAAGAAAATAGTTAGTTTTCAGCTCCGACGTTTCGATTTTTAGATACCATCATCAACTTAAATTTTTCAATACGGACCTGAACTTTTTATTTCGTTTTTTAGTAGCTACAGACCTCTTGAAACTAATAATGTGCCACACTTGTCAAAAAATTATATCTGCTGTACTTAAGTACCTATTTTTTTTTTAAATATGCCTTTGGAATTCATATGTTGTCATAATGAGTAGATAATTTAGTTTGACATGATTTAAGAATTAGGTTTTGCTCTAACACTAAAAATAAAGTTTAAGCTGTTTCATCAAAACTCAACCTCGAAATCAAACACGTGAGTGTCTGAAAAATACATAATTAACCAAAAACATATTTTTTTAAATTAATGAATTGAAAAGTACTATAAGAAACTCTCTTTTTTTCAAAGGAGCAATGAACCTAATTTTGAATTTTATCAAAGTAAATTATTTACTCATTATGACAACATATCAATTTCAATTGCTTAATTTATTTAAAATACTTAAAGTACCAAGTACGTAATACATTAGATATATTTTTTTGACGTGATATATCATTGGTTTCGGAAGGTCTGTAGCTACTAAAAAACAAAATAAAAAGTTTAGGTCCGTATTTGAAAAATTAAATTAATTTAATTAAAATAAGTTGATGATGGTATCTAAAAAACGAAACGTCGGAGCTGAAAACTAAAACTATTTTCTTGAGGAGCATAAAAAAGTGCCTCCAGAAGGTGCATTGATTTCCCAAAACTTTTTCGATTTTTGTCGGATATCTCCCAAAGTAATAAAAAATTTTTAAATTTTTTCACCAAATTATTTAGCAATAAAATGCGCAACTTTGCCTCAATTTAATTAAAGCTCTATCAACTATAGTTTCTGAGATAACAATGCTAATGCATCAAATTTGTAACACCCTGTATAAATAAACTGTCATTATTTTTCGATGTAGAATAGATTTTTAAATAATTTTTTGCAATCATTAAAAAACACCCTGTATAATACATATTAATTCAATGTTGAGCAATTCGGTTTACTAAAGTGTATAATGACGATTACTGTGTTAAATGTAAAACAATAATGAAAACAGCAATGCTGTAAAAGGTGAATTTATGCAGGACATTAAAATAGAATTAAGCTAAACTAATTTAGTACTAAGAAACATCAACATGTGTAATTGCAACATGCATTTATGCAACTGAATTTTCTATTAAGTTTAGATAAGTTAAATTAAGAAGTTGGTCAACTTTTAACTTTCTTAACTTAATATTACTTATTATTATTATTTGCTTATAGCACATAGCCTGAATAGGATTTGGACAAATGACAAATGTCAATTACATCTTATCTTGATTAATGTTTTCTTCCTTTGTCAGATTTTTCCGACAAAGGGCTCTGTGGGCCTAATGCCTGTTTCCCCCACACTTCCAAGACAAATTTAAGTATGTACCGGTTGACCCAATAAGACTGTTTCTCGGCCATATCTCGGGAGCCATTCGTCGTAGGACTTTCGTGTAAAAAAAATTATTGGGCCATGAAGAATCGCTGGAAAATATTTTCTAGTTCTAAAAACAACCACCAGAGGGCGTAACTGCCATCTTAAATTTTAAAATCGCATTTTCTCTAAATTTCCCATAATGAACTAAAAAGTTTTTTTCACATTTTGAAAGAGAACCAGTTTATCTATAATTTTCGTTAAATAAAATTTTCAGTTATTTGAAAAACAAAGATGGTGTGGGGTGTTCAATTGATTTTGCAATAACCTGCTTTAACTTTTTAACGGTTTGACCGATTTTAACAAATTTCGTATCGTTGAAAAGAGCATTTGTTACGATTTTCCCGTGGGTTCACACAAAGTCAATTTAACTCAACAATTAATAAATTTATTACACTTCAAAACACTCCGTACAATAATTAACACAGCTACTAAAAACACTACTACAATTCCACAATTATTCCACTATTTAAACTTAACCGCGTTCCCAAATTCACTACTACTGCGGTTGACACCGCGTCTTTTATATTCGCAAACCACGTTCTAGAATGACCGCGAAACGCTTCGCGGGTTGCCTTGACCATTCAAGAATCTTCCAGGTAGCGCTTCCTAACTGTGGCCTACTTTAATACGCGCCCGGCCAGATATTGCGGCGCATCGGTTTCATCCCGAAGCGAGCGCTCGTTAAAAAGTATCGAGCATAGTAGGCCCAGACCGTAAGAATCCTTTGGGCAATAAGTCAACCAAAATATAGTTATTTTAGTTGAACCTTTCTCCGCCAGAGGGCTAGTTTTGACACCATGACCCATATACTAAACAAAATCAGAACAATCAAATGAAATGATATGTCCAAATATAGATATAGCCTAATAACATCCAAATAGGCCAGGGAAAACCGTTTTTCAAAATCTCGATCCTAACCTCAAATATTGGAAAAATTAGATTAATGAATCTTTGAAAGCCAAGGATCGCGTGGTAAATGTTTTAAACTATTAAATATTTAGCTACAAAATGAATAAGATGTTAAAGAGGCAGTTGTGAGTCTAAATAGAATTTATTTAGGCATTATTTAAAAAAATATATATCATCAGAACATTCATGTTGCTCCAAAGGGACTAAACGCATCCTGAACTTATTAAGTCACTTTAATATTACTCTTGGAATTCTTACTTACTTTTAGTTTAAAAAAGAAGCCTAAAAACCCAAATAAATAACTATATCCAAATTTCACATACTTTGGAATCATTAACAAAGTCTTTTTGTCAAATTTGATGCCCAAATCATTTTGCGTAAAATTTTAAACTGTTTTTTTTTTCGTTTTTTAATAAAACCCATGAGACGGAAAAAGAAAGAGATCTAATGGCGACTCAGGTGTTCAAAATGGCCTCCGTTATTTTGAATGCACATCTGAAGACGCCTCAATTTCAGCTCTTGGGATGTTCAAGATGGCATTTCTAATTCTTGCAATCATATCCTCGCGGGAAGTTGGCCTTGTTGCAAAGACTATATCCTTAATCCTTCCCCAGAGATAAAAAAATCGCAAAAAAAAAAAAACAGTTTAAAATTTTACCCAAAATGTTAGATTTGGGGCATCAAATTTGACAAAAAATCTTTGTTAATGGTTCCAAAATATGTGTAATTTGGTTATAGTATATTTATTTGGGTTTTTAGGCTTCTTTGCTAAACTAAAGGTAAGTAAGAATTTCAAGAGTAATATTAAAGTGACTTAATAAGTTCAGGATGCGTTTAGTCCCTTTGGAGCAACATGAATGTTCTGATGATATATATTTTTTTAAATAATGCCTAAATGAATTCTATTTAAACTCACAATTGCCTCTTTAACATCTTATTCATTTTGTAGCTAAATATTTAATAGTTTTAGAACATTTACCGTGCGATCCTTAGCCTTCCAAGATCCATTAATCTAATTTTTCCAATATTTGAGGTTAGGATCGAGATTTTGAAAAACGGTTTTCCCTAGCCTATTTGGATGTTATTTGGCTACTTTTTCATAAAGAAAAAGTCATATCATTTCATTTGACTTTTCGGATTTTTTTTTAGTATTTGGGTCATGGTGTCATATAACTAGCCCCCTGGCGGAGAAAGGTTCAACTAAAATAACTATATTTTGGTTGATTCTTATTGCCCAAAGAATGCTCTTTTCGACGATACCAAATTTGTTAAAATCGGTCAAACCGTTAAAAAGTTAAAGCAGGTTATTGCAAAATCAATTGAACACCCCACACCATCTTTGTTTTTGAAATAACTGAACATTTTATTTATCCAAAATTATAGAGAAACTGGTTCTCTTTCAAAATATGAAAAAACTTTTTAGTTTATTATGAGAAATTTAGAGAAAATGCGATTTTAAAATTGAAATGGCAGTTATGCTGTCTGGTGGTTATTTTTAGATTTTGAAAATATTTTCCAGCGATTCTTCATGGCCGATTTACCCAATAATTTTTTTTAAACCAAAGTTGAACAACGAACGGTTCCCGAGATATGGTCGAGAAACAGTCTCATTGGGTCACCCGGTACAACTAGCTAAGTTCAAGTTTGAATGTGACAGATCCGATGCAAAACAACTATGCAACAACAGTCTAAAGTAAACTTATCTAAGATGTCCTTATAATCTACTTAGCCAAAGTTGGGGAAACTGACATAAGTGAATTGAGCAAATAACAAAACACAAAACAAAAACTGTAATCAAACAATTAAGCACAAGGTAAAAAAAAACCTGTGAAAACAAATTAGTACATCAAAAGTTGTTTATACCAATGTACAGGGTGATTGATTGAATTTTGACCACCCCCTTAACTTCCTTAATTTTGATTTTAGCAAAAAACGTTAAATACAAAACTAGTAGATATTTAGGTCTACTTTATTCTTAGATGAACAGTTAATATACAGGGTGTCCCAAATTTGCGTAACGAAGTAAACTTATGTTTTTTTTAAATACAATGATCAACTTTTTATACGATAGTTAAATTATGCGTCAAATAGGCCTTACTGATGTAAAATCTCTGTATCGATATTCAACTGTTTCCGCAGCAGTGTCCTTGATTGATTGAATTCTGACCACCCCTTAACGTCCTTATTTTTGATTTTAGTAAAAAAACATGTTGTATCAATTTAGATGTAGATATTTAAGTCTACTTTATTCTTAGTTAAACAGTTATTATACAGGGTGTCCCAAATTTGAGTAACTAAATAAACCCTTAATCACATAGTCGAGGCAACATTGTTAAAGTAACAGATGCTGCTTCGGAAACAGTTGAATATCGATACAGACATTTTACATCAGTTAGGCCTAGAATTTGACGTAAACTTCAAATATCAGATAAAAAGTTGGTCATTGTATTTAAAAAAAACATAAGTTTGTTTCGTTACTCAAATTTGGGACACCCTGTATAATAACTATTTATCTAAGAATAAAGTAGACCTAAATATCTACTAGTTTTGCATTTAACGTTTTTTGCTAAAATCAAAATTATGAAAGTTGGTGGTCAAAATTGAATCAATCACCCTGCACCTATCAATCAACTCCCAAATGATATGATTACAAGATAATATAAAGCTCATCAAACAAAAAATTATGATGAGATCTTAGACAGTAAGGAGGACACCTTTGTTAGAAATTGTTCTGAACAAATACAGGAAGCAATTTATTTTAATAATGTAAGTACAAAAAACCCAATTTGACAATGCCGATAAACAAAATAACTTGGTGAGGCACATCCTTACAGGGTGTTACAAATTTGAGGCATTAGCGTTGCTATCTCAGAAACTATAGTTGATAGAGCTTTGGTTAAATGGAGGCAAAGTTGCGCATTTTATTGCTAAATAATTTGGTAAAAAAAAATCAAAACATTTTCATTACTTCCGGAGATATCCGACCAAAACCGAATAAGTCAAATTTCTATTTTTTTTTACCACTTTATTAGCGATTATTTTGTAAAATCAATAGCACCCTGTGGAGGCACTTTTTTATGCTCTTCAAGAAAACAGCTTTCGTTTTCAGCTCCGACGTTTTGTTTTTTAGATACCATCATCAACTTCAATGTTTCAAATACCGACCTAAACTTTTTATTTCGTTTTTTAGTTTTTAGTAGCTACAGACCTTCTGAAACCAATGATGTGTCACACTTGTCAAAAAAGTATATCTAGTGTATTATGTACATACTTGGTACTTAAAGTTTTTTAAATAAATTAAGCAATTGAAATTGATATGTTGTCATAATAAGTAGATAATTTAGTTTGATATAATTTAATAATTAGGTTCATTGCTGGTTGGTTTTTTGGTGAATTATTTATTTTTCAAATACTAACATGTTTGAATTTGAGGTTGAATTTTGATGAAACAGCTTAAACTTTATTTTTAGTGTTAAAAAGAGCAAAACCTAAATCTTAAATCATATCAATCTAAATTATCTACTCATTATGACAACATATGAATTACAAATGGATTAAAAAAAAAAACAAGTACCTAAGTACACCAGGTATAATTTTTTGACAAGTGTGGCACATCATTAGTTTTGGGAGGTAAGTAAGTGTAGCTCCTAAAAAATGAAATAAAAAGTTCAGGTCCGTATTTGAAGAAATGAAGTTGTTGATGGTATCTAAAAAACGAAACGTCGGAGCTGAAAACTAAAGCTGTTTTCTTGAAGAGCATAAAAAAGTGCCTCCACAAGGTGCTATGGATTTTCCAAAATAATCACAAATAAAGTAGTAAAAAAATAAAATAGAAATTTGACTTTTGTGGTTTTTATCAGATATCTCCCGAAGTAATGAACATTTTTTTACGCAACTTTTCCTCCATTTTTTTTTGATGAAATTAGTGTCATATTGTTTATTTAACTTAGTTCTACCCAAAAACAGGTGGTTGGAGCTGTTGGTTGGGAAAAGAATAGTAAAAAAATGCCTTTGAAAGTGGTCAGGTTACACCAAGTACATGAAGGGTTTAATAGTTAAATAACTTAAAAATGTGTAAATTAAATAAGTATTTTTAGTTTTTACATGCAAAGTGACACTTTACTATCTATAATTACAGTTGACAATGTTAACCTTAGTGTCAGATTAGTACAAGGGGCAATGTTTATTTTTTGTAAATGTATTGAAAAAGATGCATGGTAACCTAGTGCTAACCATAGTGGCCGATTCATATATGTAGCAATAATTATTAAGATCTGAAAAAGAGAAAAAATATGGAAACTTCCATTTTAAGAAATTAAAAATCAATTTTTAGAATGACTTTACTAATTTTGAACAGAAAAACAGTTCTGTTTGACAACATTGCTAGGGTTGTTAGGCACCAAACAAAATGTTCAACAATCAGGCGGGTGGTGCTGGTACCGATCAAAAACAAGTCATTTATGTTTAGTATGGAGAATGCCATAGGAGTTTTTCCTGTGTGAAAGTGATTCATCCACCCTTATTTTGGTAAAAGTAAGTTAAATAAACAATCTGACATGGATTTCATCAAAAAAGAACTAAAAATAAGATGGCATCTAAATTGCACTGAAAATTGAATGTAACTACAAACCTTACTTTCATTTAGTATAATTCTAATTTGCTTTAATTTAACGTCTGCATAAACCCACCTTTAATTTAAGTAAAATCAGTTAACTCACCTTAAAACTTACTTTTTTATCCACCATTGTAATGTAGTTGCAAAAATTGCACATGATTTGGCTCTTCAACTTTATTGATATGTTGCACTTCTTGGTGGGTAATATGGGCCTCAAATAGGACAATTTCTTCAAAGAAGTTGTGCTTTCTCATCCAGATGAAAAATGGGGAAGTATTCAGCATATACGGGATAAGATTCTGTAAGATTTGTTAAATTTGTAGTAATGCAGCCATGTTGGTTACACAGGTTATGTATCAATTTGCCACTGTAATCAGTGTTATCTTACCTGGGCAAGCAGCCGTTGTATCCATTGTGCTTATGCATATCAAAAACTCTACATTTCCTTGATTTTAGTGTATAATCTTCGTCAATTATTAGATAGTTGTAATATAAATTAAAATAAACTACAATTATTTTAAGCTGCATGCTGCATGCATGGCAATTTTTTTGACAACACGACAAAAAGCTAGCAATGCATAGTGACAAGCTGACAGCTGACAAGTCGGAAGTTTAAGGCGTATTTTGACGGCAGTACTAACCTGAGTTTTAAGTTGTAGTAGCATAGGGCGTCTTTTTCTATCAGAATGAGTTAAAATGAGACAGGCATTGTAAACACTCCAGTAAACACTGACGCCATGCCAAAACACGCCTTTAGTTGACATCGCAAATCGCAACACAACAGAAATGACAGATCGAAGATATTCAGCCGAGTTTGGGACAAAGCGATACGCTGCATGACGTCACAGTGGGTGCTCGGGTGTACAATATGCAATTAAAACCCAGGTGGAAGGTTGAAGGGGAGCCAGAGGGAACAGCCGTTGTCCATGGTTTGGGGGTTGTTAACTTTAGGTATCCACGAATTTCGAGTTGTTTCTTTTTTTTTAACATGTAGATTATGGCTTATACACGTATGGTAAATCCAAAACCGACCATAGGAAAACCGTGTAACGGACAGAGAAACATAGATAAATGCATGTGCAGGAAAAATATCAAGTAGGCCAAAATTTGAGCGCGCTGTTGCCAAACGCCTAAGTATCTAATACCGTCGACAAAACCAATTTTGTTGTTGGATTGTTCCTAATTTATTTCCATTCATTTGGATAATCTGTCTTCGGTCAGCGAGCTGTATTTAGTCCGATTTCTGTCTATTTGTTTAACAATTTGAATGAAATTATTTATTTTTCATTTAGCATATTTTTTTTCTATATTTCATCTGTCATCTGCGATTAAAATCTAACCTCAATTGTCAAATTAAAAGTAAACAAGAAATCATTTACAGTGACAGGCATATTAATACCAGAATGTACTCCTATTAGTCCTATTATTGTAAGATTTTAGGAAAACATGAACAAATAACACTATTTACACAATAGTAAGAGTTCCTCTAGTTGGTGGCCTTCTCAATTTAAGGTAGGAAACTCCCCCCAGAAAATTCATCAGTGAGAGAATAGCAAGAGACTCCTCTAGTGTAGTGTTATTAATAAGTTATTTTTAGGTAGTAAAGCCGATTTGCTAGCTTAGCCATACAACATCGCAACTTTTATTGAGTCTAGAGTCCAGTTACCAACAAAGCCACATTTAAGGAACCAGCTAACAAATGGGGTGTACAGTATTCTGTTGTTATTAGCAAAGTTACTTAGTTGAATGACAATGATATAATAAGGTGTGAAACATCTAAAAGCTTCAGTTCACTAGACAATATACAAGCCATCTGATCCAGTGTTCAGGTTGTGTTCAATCAATTTGCCAAAAGATATAATACTTAGATCAGTGCTCCATTTTAATTAAATTGTAAACAATTTTATGGTTGCTGAGCAATTTTTTGTGTGACAAGCAAGTTCATCCCCCAACTTGGTTGCTGTAAAATGAAGTGTAAAGTTGGCTAATGACTGTGCTTTTTAATTTACAGTTGTAGTTTCAGATCATGCACACAGAAGGTTGTAACACAGAATTCATTCTCCCACTATCTGTATTGCTAAGGAATGCAACCAACGATGTACTTAATAATTATTATATCAAGTCTATAATTATATCAGTTCATAAAATAATGTAATATGGTTATTTGTAAGTATAATAGTGTGTTTTATCATAGGAAATACAATAACAAAAAGTTTTCAATCAACATATCTATCTGCCACTGTACCCAAAGTGAAGGTGCAGACGCTCATAAAAAGGCCTGCTTCTTAGCATATGCCAAGAATCATTGTACCCTTCAGCTGTTCACATTTCCTAGCAATAGGCATGCCTGCTTTAAGTAGACACTATGTACTTTATGGCTTGCTCATAAGCAACCGAACTTCAGATGTGCCAAAAGCAGGCCCCCTTTCACCTATGCTCCAGATAGTAGGTATACTAAAAAATCTAAATATGTATTGCTATTTTATGAGCATGATATTTGTAGCAAACCATGTCCATACATGCTGCTCCACACAAGTAGCAATTGGTCAGTAATAATGTATGTATGTATGTAATACTAATGACATGCTTTTGTGTTTTTATTGAACATGTTTGTCTGCACTGAGAATATTTTTGACCTTCTAATGAATGGAAACATACACTTCTATTTTGTTTAAAAACATGCTGTTTAGTATAACTAAAGGAACTTGTGTTGACAATCTACAGTATAATGTAAAACCCACCATGTTTATAACATACAAGAGGAGAATCAAAGGGCAGTTTTATAAAAATAAATGTTACTTAATATTTTTCTTAATTTCCTTCTATTGATGTTACTGATGTAAGAAAGTTATGGAATGCTACTAAATATTTAATTTAACATTATTGAACTGTCTTTAAGTAAAAATCTGTTCTTTTAAATAGTATGTATGTAAATAAATGTATTAAAATTGTTTGTAAAAGTGTGGGTTTTATTAAAAAAGCCACAAAATTTAAAATTTTATTTTGTAGCAGGATTCTCTCAAAATTTCAAAAATCTAGACTAGGCTAGTTTGGTACAATTAATTGAATTATTAATACATTATCATTTAGACCACTTATCTTAATAGTATTCTATTAGTTCTTTAGTACGCAAACTCGAAATCATAGTCATTATAAAACAATTACGGATAATCAAAAATTCTGAACGCAGCCTGTCAAAAGTATTCGGCCCAACTCAAAAATCAACGCGGGATTATTTTCAAATGACATGTCGTTTATCCTTTGTTTTTCAAATAAACATTTTGTATTTGCAAATTGAAGTTTTCTTGTTCTGTTTTATTACGTCCTTATACTACCACCTACTACCTATTACACTATTATTATACATATTACATTACTGAATATTTATTAGTTAGATTAGTGAAATAAATTACCTAATTAACGGTTTGCGCCCCAGATAAAGGTAAGGCTTAAAATGCTTTTAAAATTACATTTTTGGCAACATTTTTTGTTTTCAAGATGTTTTCCGTCGAAGAACGAGTACAAATTATTAAATGGTACTATTCTGGTTGTGCAGTGGAGGAAATTATCGGAAGATTCATATTTATGTTTGAAAATCGACCTGTGCCAGCGAGTACGACAATTAAAGATATGGTCCATAGATTTGAAAATACTGGGTGTACGCAAAACTGTACCAAATGTAGAGATCACGATTTTCCGCAGCCTCCCGAAGGTATCCGTCATCCTCGAAATGAAAATCAAGAGCAGCGCGAAACGGCAGTTTGCAGTTTGGCAGAAGTCAACTTCCCATGTAATAGTACTCCTATTGCTGTGGAGCTTGTCATTGCACCAACTACTGTGCGAAATATTTTAAAACGGAACAAGTACCGGTGCTATAAGTTACGCACAACACAAGAAATATTTCCGGAAGACTGCGAAAAACGAATGTTGTTTTGCGAAGACATGATTGAAAGGTCTAACCAAGACAACACTTTCATAGCTAATATTTTATTTACCGATGAGTCCTCTTTTTCCTTGCATGGTCGTCACAATCCGTCCGTTACTGTGGCTTATTCAAGGGAAAATAGGCATATAAGCGTACCTATTCGGACTGAATATCCGCAAAAGGTCAATGTTTGGGCTGGCATTTTAAACAATCATATTATAGGACCTTTTTTTATTGATGGAAACTTAAATGACAATAAGTATTTAAACCTTTTAAGAGAGAACGTGCTACCAGCTGTACATAATCTGAACATTAATGCAAAAAAAAAAAATCTGGTTCCACCAAGACGGTTGTCCAGCGCATAATGCCAGAGACGTACAAGCATTTTTGCACCAAACATTTCCAAATCGTCTGATTTGCAGAAATGGTACTGTCAATTGGCCTCCTCGATCGCCCCAAATGACTTCTTTCTTTGGGGGCATGTAACCCAAAAATTTTACGGTCATCGTCACATGAGGGCTGAAGATTTAGGCCAATTGCGACTGAAAATAGTTGAAATACTAGGTTCTATTTCTAATCAAACTTTCATTAACGTGCGTCAGGAATTTTATGACAGGTTAGGCTACTGCTTGGCTAAAGCAGGAGATTTATTTGAGAACGAAATCAAATAAATGTTACGTTATTGTTATTCTCTTAATTATCATTTCTTTCGAGTTTTCTGCTGTTCTTGCCACTTCTGCATAAACAATTTGTTATAAGCGTCCCTAAAGAAAGAAATCTGGTGGTCAAATCTGGCATACTAGCCAGTTAACAGTACCATCACGCCAATCCACCGTAAGAAAAAAAGAATGAGCTGGACAGCCGGCATGTTAATACCAACACATGGTCATTCATCGATTTAAATTTATTTCTTTATTTTCTTCGTTCTCTCTTAAGTGGGCGGACATAACGGAGCGCCGACCATCGCTCTGACCATAGCATCGTACCCTAGCATCGTTCACAAAAAATAATAAACGCATAGTTTTAAATGTGTATGGCCATAACGGAGCGCCGACCCGCGCTCCGCGCATAGGTCGAAGCCAAGGCCTGGCACCATCGAACCGAGCTTAGTATTTTTTAGACCTTGGACCAAGGCGCATGCGTATGCGCAACAATGGATAAGGAGAAATTAATCGGTCTTGTGTTCGTTCGGGAGTCTATTTGGAACAAGAAGAATAAAAATCACCACAACTGCATAATTTTAAACAAGTTATGGAAGGAAATAGCAAGTGAATGCGGTGTATCAGGTAAGTGACAAAATATTAGGATAGCTCAGCTGTGTTTATGACTTTTATTAACATTGTAGGACATGCAAATGAGGATTATGTTAGTAATGAAACCCAGATTCCACTGAAAAATGTAAGTGATATTGATGATGAAGGACCTTCAAATGTGGATTTTGTTAGTAATGAGACCCAGATTCCACTGAAAAAGAGGAAAAGAGATAATTCTTCTGATATCCTAACGGCAATGAAACAAAGTGTTGCCGAAAGGGAGACTTTATTAAAAGAACTGGTAAAGGGTACACCTGCACCACCCGATGATGAAATAGATGTGTTTTTCAAAAGTGCCGCAATGACAGTAAAATCATTTCCACCATTGATAAGAGCAGAAACAAAAAGTAGAATTTTCCAGATAATTTCAGATGCCGAAATACAACTGCTACGCTCACCAAATCCCCCTTCAAGAATATCAAACTACTCTTATGGAAGTAGTACAATCAGTACACCTATGCTTTCCCCCAATGTTTGGGAACAAGAGGTACCGTCGACATCAGATGCATCGCATTTTTTTGGAAACTTTAGACCGTAAAATAATAACATTCTTTTTGTGCCAATTTATTAATATAATTTATCTAACAATGATTAGTTGAATAAATTTAGCTGTCATTTTTTTTTCATTATATGTATAATTTTAATTATATAATATAATAAAATAAAGTTTTTCTACCTTAATGTTATTGCTAATTTTTCCGCTGGAGTTATTGGTTCTTTTACACGATTGTACGGGGTACTCTTCAGATCATCTGCTATAAGCTTTAATATAGAATCGAACTGGTTCCTCGAAATTTGGAAAAATCCTTTGAATTTAGTTTCGTTGTCGGTTAGGTGATGTTTTATTAATATAGAATGAAATCCTTCTTCTTTTCGCTTCTTGAACATTGGTAAAACTTGTTCTCTTTTTTCCCGATCATGCACTAAGGACAGTAGTAATATATCATCATCCTGATAACTGTCCAACAATAAAAGTAAAGACCTTTTTCTAGACAGGTTCATTTTAACTCCGTTTAATGTTTCAACTCCGATGAGAATTACAACACGAAGCAAAATTCGCCAGCGAATTAAATCTAGAGGAAAACAGAAGCCGGAGCGAAAATCGTGACCGAATCAATCGTCGCTACCGAGTCGCGGTCGCTGACGACTGGCGACCGTGGAAGAAAACGTAGCTTTAGGGCGTGCGCGCAATGAGCGACCAGGTCGCAACGGCCAGGTCGTTGCGACTTTTTAGATTTGCGTTTATAGGTGCGTCTGGTATAACGACGATGACCTATTTTTGTGCAGTTGAAAAATGAATGCCGAACAAGTAGCAACTATTGTGTATCTTCTCCGACGGGAAAAAAAAAGTTATGGGTGCACCCTTTGATACAAACTCGCAGTCCAAATGGAATGTTTAAAACGTTTTATGAAGACTTGCGAAAATACGACGACAAGTTTACTAACTATACGAGGATGTCTGTAAAATCCTGTGATGAGCTGTTACAAATATTAGGCCAGTCGTTAAAAGGTTCAGATACACAAATGAGAAAATCTATTTCTCCAAAAGAAAAATTACTTGTAGCTTTAAGGTAGGTGAAACTGGATTACTTTATTTTTAGTTTTATAGTATAATAATTATTAAAAAAGTTTTAAAAGTGTAGATTCCGTAGAGGTAACAAAAGTGTCTGTTTCGACGGAAGAAGAATTTTGGCTCCATTGACTTTGGCGAGGTATTTGCATTGACTGATCTGTATGCTGCGGGCAGAAGTTCTCGGCTAACTGGGTAGATGCAGAAGATCCAAATGGCGTTCTATGAGAACTCGAACTAGTAAAGTTTGGCTGGCAAGTTTGAGAACGGTTGTTCGCTGAGATAATCTGTAATTTTTTGTTAATTACATTCATTAACTCAAGTCTAGTTGTCAGTTTCTCGTTTTCTGGAATTTTCTTCTAAGATGGTAGTAAAGATAGTAGAAACAGAAGATCTGAGTCTCCTTCCGCCTCAGCTTCTCTTTTCTCTCTACTTTCCAAGAAATAAGAATAATTGCATCTAAACTAGATAAAATAAAGTACCATATATAAAATATATAATAAAGTGTTGACATATTCTTCTGGGGGTAGGTTATTTTAATTACCTAGTTTTCTCTTTTCCTCATCATTAAGTTTCTCGTCCCCAAAAATTTCAACTAACTCCTCCCAATGCTTTTTTTTCAAAACCCGGTTGCTGAAGTCAACCAACTTCAGGATAGGTATTTAGAAATAGCGGATTTACAACCAACTTCAAGATAGGTATTTAGAAATAGCGGATTTCCAGAAAAAAAAAGTTAGCAGTAAAACTGGACAAATTATTATGTTAATGAATGATATTGAACATGTTTCTTTGTTTTGTAAAAAATGTTTTAAAATACTATTCACACTATTCCAAGTCATTAAGCGCTATTTTTCAGGAAGCAAATTATATATCTTTATCATTGTAAATGTAACATTTCTCTGAAGAAAACTAAACACATATCTTTCGCAAATAAGATTAGACGCATATCTAGTATTATAGCTATGGTCCACATCTAAATGCTTCAAACAAATCCTTATTATTTCTAAAAACAAACAAAACACACTCCATAATGTACAAACAAGTGACAGTCAAAATTTGGTTACATACAAATACAGGCTTACATGACTCTATCAGACTCATACTCATATAAGACCAAGTCATTATTGCAAAAATAGTCATTAAACCTGTTTATAACCGTTTCAACAGAAGTCAACACCGTTTTTTTCGCTAAAAATTGGCGTAGTATTATCCGCATATAAGTCGGTGTTTTCCCCAGAAACTAAATAATATAAAGGAGTGGCCTCAGTATGCACCCCCCTTTAAATGCCAATTTTATTAGATTTTATTAATTGCCCTTCATGATCACGTTCTACTATCTGCTGCGTTCTACACGTCAAGTACGACTTGATAAGCTCATGTGCACGACCTCTAATCCCATATCTTTCCAATAGTTCTTTAAGATTTACGGTATCGAAAGCTTTTGATAAATCTAGACACATCGCTAATGTATGTTTCTTCTTGTTTAGCGAAGAAAACACATCCGACAGTAGTAGTATCAGTACCTTTGTATCACTTTCGTATTGAAAGTTTTTCTCTAATACTAAAAATAAAACTTGTATTGGGGTGGTCTATATTCAATCAGTAACCCTGTACATTATTCCACACTACATTTTGCATTATGCTATTCACAAATCCTCCACACTTATTAATTTTTTTTGGTTTTGACGACGTAAATAAGACAACTGGGTCATCCAAAACTGCACGCGATTATTTGATGAGGTGGATGACCTAACAGTAAATAAGATACTGGACATCAAGGTTATTGAAACCATTTCTGTCAATGTAATAATACAGTTTAATAGTTTCTTGTACACATCTCACTAAATTTGTAATAGTATATTAAGTATCAAGAACAGTAAGTAAGCATTACTTATCAATGACAAAGTTTGGATAAAAAATGAAAATAAGCCGACTGGTGGTTGGGCAAAAAACAACACCATCATATGCTTTACTTCCAATTTTACTTATCTATTAGGTATCAATCTGGTTCCAACTACCATGTGTCATTATGACAAATCTAAGAATCAGAGAGCCAATTAAGGGTTCAAAGTGACATACCGCGGAAGTCACGGAAGTTTGGATCCATTCCAATTTCAAGACAAGATTTATTGGAATTTATTGATCCTCCAACAGTTACATTGAATTTGGTCAGGACTACACCAGACATTATCGTCACAGAAATATATCAAGATCATTTGGATGACATTGATGAAAGAATGTAAGCTTTTGTAGTATACATAGCAGGTTATGCTGCTCACGCTGCAATAAAAAAAACAAAATGTGAGTATTGCAAAGTCTATTTAATTCAAGAAGAGGACTGTTCCATTAATTTTATGAATAGTGGGCTTTGCTACCCCAACAAAGATGTAGTACTGTATACAGATTTTACATATTTAACCATAAAAAGTTTAGTAGAAGAAGCAGAAGCAGAATATTTTTTTTACTTGTACTTCCCAAAAATCCATTTTAACTACATATACTTTGTTAAACTTATCAAATATTTGAATATTTGAGGGGCATAGCTGCAATACACATAATTGTGAATATAATTTAAATATTTTATTAAATTCATTGACCAATATCTTTTTTAAATAACTACAGTAAAAAACAAAATGATGTACCTAAAATTAAAAATTAAAAAGATTCTTGGTGATACTCAAAATGAATGATCCTCCCTTTTGAATAATTAAAACTTGTACTTACAGTTTAATTTTAAATAAGAATAAATAAAATTTAGTACTATATGTATTAGATAGTTTACATGTCCCATTGGTCTCACAAAATTCTTAGTAATAGTCTGAAAAAACTTATTTTTTTCGAACTTTAAGAAAACATGTATTTACCGTTACCTAGAGGGTCTACTAATGTGTTCTGTAAATGTATATTTTAGTTATTGTGTACATTGTATGTATACATACATACAAACAAACAAATCTCTAAACATGTATATTACATTTGCAATTTAATGCATACAATACTAGTTTTGATTTGGTGAATCGTGATAATGTATGCAAGGAAGAATTATATGACCATTTATATTATTTTATCATTATAATATTGTTCTTCAGACGTTGCACCGTCAGCATTTACTGTAATCTATATAAATGATGCAGCACAGCATTACATTTTAGTCATAATTTCTGTCTTAACCAGTGCGGTAATACACATATTGCTTTTCGAGTTTTATTTTTAAAAAACGCTAGTTGCCGAAAAGTAAATAAAATTGGAGGTAGGATGGTGGAAAAAAAGCAGTCGGTAGGATTCCTTTCAGAGTACGGTTATTTTGTGTCGGAGTGCAACGATAGTTTTGTGCTGTGTTGTGTTCGGAATTATCCATCTTGGATTGCGGAGTGACCTGTGCCTTCTGTTTCAACAGTTAAGAAAGGAATCACCCTTGTGATAACCCCTGCGGAGAGATAGCTTGCGACTCCTGGCAACATCGCTCTTGGTCAACCATAACGAGATAGCCAGCCTGGACAAATTGGCCTATGCTAGTGTCCACTGCAACCAACCTAGGGAGTGTATCTTCTTAGCGACGTCCCGTTTGACACAGGAAGAAGACTTGAAATCAATCCGTGAGTTGATTGTTTCTTATAGTTGTACAACCTGTTATTTAGGAAGTGAATTTAAATGTTTTAATGAGCAAATTTAAAGCTCAAACTAAAAGAGTTCTAGAGGAAATCTCTTATACAAAAAACACAAGTAATAATTTAAGTTCCAATTCAGAAGCTTCAACTTCAAGTTCTGATATTGAGAAAATTTATTCGGATATTTCTATAAATTATCCATTACCTATAACTAACGTAGATTTTAATTTAGACAGTAGTCCTCAAACTAATTTAAGACCAACAAACATGGCCGACGCTTTGAGATCAACTGTTACGCTATTAAAAAACTTTGACGGAACACCTTCCAGATTGGAGTTCTTTTTAAATCAAATTGACACTTTTCATAGCAGATATTTTAATAATGATTTATCTCAGCAAGAGTATGTTAAGCTCGCTATTAGATCCAAAATTGTACAATCAGCCGAAGACTTTTTACTAACTCGACCAGATTTAAAAACCTGGCCTGAAATTAAGTTAGCATTACAACAAAAGTTCAGTGACCCGATCACTAGAGCAAACTTACAGCAACAATTAATTTTCTTGTCAAGGAAGAATGAATCTACTCAAGATTACATTCAGAAACTCAAAGCCTTAGTCACGAAAGTAAACACTAAGATTTGTACCGAAGTTCAGAATGCTGAAGCACGAGCAATTTTAATTTCTCAAAATGAGTTAACAGCAACTCAAAATTTGTTAGCAAATATTTCCAGTGAACTGAGAACCTTATTGATAGTTCAAAACCCTCAGAATTTGGAAAACGCAATTGAGATAATTAATAATTACGAAGTGTTAACTAGTCAAACAAATTTCAAAAACAATTACATCCAAAATCATTCCAAATTTAATAATAAATCTTCTAATCAAACAACGCATAATCCTTTCACAAAGCCAATGCAGCATCCACACGTTTCAAACTTTGCAAAACCATTTAATGGGCGAGAAAATCTACACAATTCCCCAATGTTTCAACCCAGATTTCAATCGCAACCTCAACGAACATTCAAACCACCAAATCAGCCTTCAACTTCAAATCAGCAAAGACCACCTTTCAAACAATCGTTTCCACAACCAATGTCTGGAGTGAGTACGATTAATCGAAATTTGCCACAAAAATCCAATTTTGCACCCCAAAGACCTTTTCAATCTCATTTCCAAAAAACCGGAAATCCGAACTTCACTTTTCAAGAGCTAACTCATGTAGAAAGCGAAGAAAACCGTGATTGTAAAAATTTGTTATTTAATCCAAATGATGAATTTAATGAGAATTATTACCCTGAAAATTTTGATGATGAATCATCAGAAGAACAAAGTTTTGTAGAACAGATGGAAAATTTTCAATTACAAGCCTCGGAAGAAACCAATGTTGTTTAAGCTTAAATAGCTTACAAATCAATCAACTACCATATGTCGAAATCCCTAGTTACAATATTCGATTATTGATTGATACTGGTTCACATGCATCCCTTCTTAGACCCTCAATAGCCGAAGAACATTTTTCTGAAGCAATTGTTACTCACACGAGCACTTTACAAACTTGTGCAGGATCAAGAAAAGCTACACAAAAAGCAAAAATTCCATTATTCTTATGCTACGGTATAACAGAACCAATCGAATTTATTATTTATCCCTTTCATGAATACTTTGATGGAATTCTTGGACTAAATGATTTGCGAAAGTTGCAATTAAATATTGATTTAAAAAATAATCAACTAATTAATCACTACTTGCAAATTCCGTTTCAATATAGAAAATACTTTGATCATTACATGATTGAAATTCCACCTAAGACTATTCAACGGACAACCTTCAAAACCAAGTTACCAAATGACACCACTTGGACTATGCCCTATTATTGTGACAGTGAAATTGAAATTCAACCTACTTTAGTGACGATTAATAACCAAAGCTATACGCTAGATGTTTTTAATCATACGAATAAAATTCTTACGATAAATTGCGATATAAATGAAAACATGCCCTTAGAACCTATTAATCTTAAAAATTTTGAAATTTTTAATTTTGAAATATTCAATCAATCAATACAGCAAAAAAACATTTCTTGTAATATTGATTTTAATAATCTAATAAGACATGACCATTTAAATCAAGAAGAAAAATTTAAACTTTTTAAATTAATGAAAAATTATGAATCAATTTTACATAAACCTGGAGACAAATTAACATTTTCAAATCAAGTAAAACATGTAATTAACACTACTGATGAAATACCAGTACATGCCAAAAGTTATAGATATCCACATATACATAAAGACGAAGTGAATAAACAAATTAATCAAATGTTAAATGACGGAATCATACGACCATCTAACTCACCTTGGAGCTCACCAGTTTGGATTGTACCAAAGAAATTGGACGCTTCTAATCAAAGAAAATGGAGATTAGTAGTTGACTGCAGAAAGCTAAACAAAAAAACTATTGATGATCACTACCCCTTACCTAATATTTCTGACATACTAGATAAATTAGGGAGATGTCAATACTTTACCACCATTGATTTAGCAAGTGGATTCCACCAGATTGAGATGGACTTAAAAAGTATCCCTAAAACAGCCTTTAACGTAGAACATGGACATTACGAATATAATCGAATGCCATTTGGACTAAAAAATGCACCCTCTACATTCCAACGTGCAATGGATAACGTTTTACGCGGATTACAAGGAAAAATATGTTTAGTGTATATGGACGACATTATCATATATTCCACAAGCCTTCAAGAACATTTAGATTCCTTAAAATTAGTATTTGATCGTCTTAATTCCTTTAACATAAAAATTCAATTAGACAAATCTGAATTCATGAGAAAAACTGTTAAATTTCTTGGACATGTTGTAACTCCCGAAGGAATAAAACCCAATAAAAACAAAATTCAAGCAATTCAAAATTTTAAAATACCAAGTACTCCAAAAGAAATTAAATCTTTTTTAGGTCTTGTAGGTTACTACAGAAAATTCATAAAAAACTTTGCCAAAATTACCAAACCTTTGACTCACTGTTTAAAAAAGAACGTAAAAATTGTTCATGATAAACCATTCATAAACGCTGGTAATTTATGTAAAAATATTTTAACAAATGATCCAATACTACAACACCCTGACTTTCAGAAACCTTTTATTTTAACAACGGACGCATCAGACTATGCAATCGGCGCTGTTCTATCCCAAGGATCAGTTGGAACTGACTTACCAATTGCCTATGCCAGTCGAACTCTAAACCCAGCTGAATGTAACTATTCTACGATTGAGAAAGAATTACTAGCAATCGTATGGGCTACTAAATACTTTAGACCATACCTATTCGGACGTAAATTTATGATTGTAACTGACCATAAACCACTCCAATGGTTATTTTCTATAAAAGAGCCAAACTCAAAGTTAGTCAGATGGAGATTAAAACTGCAAGAGTACGATTACACTATTCAGTACAAAAAAGGAACGCAAAATTCCAATGCGGATGCACTTTCGCGCCCACCTAAGGAAATTTACCCTATAGATGTGACAAATTCCCCACTGACACACATGTCTGCTACATGCGATAAAAGTGAAGAAGACAAAATTAAAGATGAATACTTATGGCTTGATAGAGTAAAACATTTCTTTGAAACTCAAGAGAATGTATTCAATTCAAACCCACAGAAGATCAAACCTAAGCCAAAAATTCAAATAATATCGGATATTAAAATAAGATCCCCAATTCCAACAAACAAAAATTCATCAACAACAGACACAGCTAGTGAAGGAATAACTGAAGAAATCACTGAAAATCCAATAAGAGAAGATAACTCAGATACGATAACAATACACACATCACATGAAAATCCTATTTTAGGAGCACCTTACGTCCATAAGAGTTTAAATACTTACACAAATCAATTAATATTCAAATGGACAGATAAAGAAAAACCGTATATTAACAAAACTAAATTGTTTGATACGAAAAATCGAATAATCATCTTTATAAACAAAGATCCAATTACTGAACAAATACAAGAACTTTTCAGAGATTATTTACCACCAGATACTTACTATTTACACTTCCCTAATAAAGAATTAGAGCCAGTAATTATCAGGATTTTTCAAGAAACATTTAGACATAATATGTTCAAGCTATTCATTTCTAACATTCTACTCGAAGATGTTACAAATTCAAATGATCAAAAAGAAATAATCGAAAGGTATCATACAACCAAAACGTCACATCGAGGAATGACAGAGAACATTAAAAATATAAAACAAACATATTATTGGCCTAGCTTAGAAAAAGATGTAATAAATTACGTCAGTACTTGTGAAGTATGTCAACGTACGAAATACGAAAGACACCCTTACAAAGTAATTTTTAAACCAACACCGATAGGAACAAAACCATTTGAACACATTTACATGGATACATATTCTGTATCAGGACAAAAGTTCCTAACGATAATTGACAACTTTTCTAAATTTGCTATGGCATACCAAATAAATGAAAATGCTATAGAAATATGTCAAAACTTAATCAAGTTCTTTTCACATCATGGAACACCAAGTAAGATAACTACTGACAATGCACAATCATTTAAAAGTCACTTAGTACAAGACTTATGTAAAACATATCAAATTGAGTTACATTTTACTTATAACAACAGTATACATTCTTCACACGAATATACACCCTTTCAAATAATTAAAGGAAATCTAAATTATCAATTGAATTTTGAGAAAAACCTAAATCAAATTCAAACTGACTATGTTCACGAACTAGCGGAAACATTTAAAACACTTAATAAAAACATTACGTCAAAATTAAATGCAAAAAAGGCAAACGTTTTGAGTAAATTAAGAAGTTACAACCTAAATAAACATTAACAGAATTTAGAAATCAAAGGCATCCTAAAGATGTTAAAAGAAAATTGTAATTTCAGGAAATGAAAAATGGACTATTCTTCATATTTCTACCGTTACTCACCAACGCTCAGTACCGGATTGAAGAATTAAATAATCCATTACTACCAATTTCGCAAGGAACTAGTTATATAGTGATAAGTAATTACCATATTTATTACCATATCAATCTCACCAACATTAAAGAATGTTTAAGGACAACTGAAAAAACACTTTTACAAACCAACAAAACCTTAGACAATTCAAACAAACCTTTGTACAACCTTTTAAAGATAAGAATTAACGATTTGTTTGATCAAGTGAATTCAATTAAATCATTTGTAAATCACTATACTACTCCTAGTAATAGAAATAAAAGAGGTTTATTCAACTTCCTAGGAAAAGCTCACAAATATCTGTATGGTACATTAGACGCAGATGATGGAGACCGATATGACAAATATATTAACATTCTTCATGAAAATCAATTAACAATTGATAAAGACATAACTGCCACGCAAACTATAGTTAAGCAGCTGACTGAAGAAGAAGTTAAGCGACATAAAAATAAATCAGCAAAATATACAAATCAAGATTAACGAATTATCACGTATGACCCAGTCTACAGGTACAACATTATACGTTATCACGTTACTTGATAATATTGAAAACAATCTTCGCGTGCTAAATGAAATAAAATCCAATGTTCAGACCGCGATCAGTTTTGCAGAAATTAATATAATGCATCACAGTATATTCAAGTATCAAAAACTGCAAAGCATAATTTCAAAATTGGAACAAAGAAATCGTATCCCTTTTGATAACATAATCAAGTATTATGAAGTTGCTTATACAGACGTGACAATAAAGAAAGACTTAGTTATTTTCTATATTGCAATTCCTTTAATTTCTGGAAATCCATACGAATTCTATCAATTGTATCCAATCCCAGTTAATAATCAATTAATGACCTTAAAGAATCGTTATCTTTTAAAGTCATTAAACGATTTTTTCAATTCAAAGGAAAATTGCCAAAAGATTGAAGAAATAACCTTATGTCAATCAAGTCAATTAAACAAAAATGAACCATGCGTTTTACAGACCATGAACCTTACCAGTCATTGTCCAATGATGTTCGTAAAGTACGAAAAAACATCAATTACCCAATTAAGAGATAATTCAGTGATAATAATTCCAACCTCATCTACCCCCTAAAATCTACTTTCAATGTCCCAATCAAAACACTATCGAGAAAATATCTCAAGCTTCATTAATATTACCTGCAGAATGCACAATAAAAATAAAGGACAATCATTACGATTCTCAGAGACCAAATACTGTTAATCTAAGATTGAAATTGCCATCAATTAATATCGATGAAAATGTGATTAAAAATACAGAACCATTATTGTTAAAAGAGATCAATTTGGAAAATATTCACAATGACATAGAATTAGCGAAAAAATTGATTGTACACCCTTTAAAGAACATTGATGTTGAAACAACGAGTGTATCTGTATTTACTACATTATTAATTATATTGGTAATATTAGGAATTATAGTTTTAACTTACTATTATTGTAGAAAACCTAAAAAGGATGTAAAAGTGGACATACAATTAAAACCCCTCGAAAATGAAACCCCATTTTCTCAGTCTTAAGGAGGGAGGAATTATATGACCATTTATATTATTTTATCATTATAATATTGTTCTTCAGACGTTGCACCGTCAGCATACACAGAAAACCATACTGATGAGTAGTAAAAATATTAAAAGAGCTAAAATATTTATACAACCGGTCGTACAGTGCCCGTTCGAATATTTTCGAGAGAGAGGGTAAAATTGAGATGGGTCTGTAGTTTTCAACTGATGTAGGTTCTCCGTTCTTGTAGATGGGAACCACTTTGGCCCCTTTTAAACTATCTGGAAAGGTACCCGTGGTGAAACACTCGTTGATTATGTCAGCCAGTGGTTCTGATATAAACTGAGCTACATGTTTCAGGATTTTAACGGGAATCTCGTCCAGACCTGCAGAAAATTTATTTGGCAGGCTCATCAAGAGTCTAAATACTTCACGCTCATCTATGGGATCCAAAAATATTGTAGGGTATTGGAACAAATCTGATACCGGGACAAATTGTAGGTTTGTACTTGAAGCACTGAAGTGAGAGTTGAACAATTGAGATATTCGTCCAGGGTCTGACAGTACGCTGCCACTGTCAACGAGAGTCAACTCGCGCTGTTGCGCTACTTTATTAGTAAGTTTATTAAAAATATTCCAGGCTGATTTACTTTTATTAGTCGAGCTTGAGATTTGACTATCAAAAAGAGCCTTTTTATAATTAGAAAGGAAGTGTCTATATTGTTTACGCTCCCTTTTGTGTTGCTGGTGGACTAATGGGCTTTTTGTTTCTTTGTACCATACATAAAGATCTTTAGAGTAGTCACTTATTTCTCGACCAATCCAACTTTTAGACTTTTTATTAGTTGTTATGGTACCTACGGGAAATGCCGTATCAAACCAGAAAAATACTGTTTCGAAAAAACTCGCATATTTAGCGTCCGCGCCATCCAGATCTAAAACATCCGACCAAGAAGTTTCAGACATATATTGTACAAATAATGCAATATTTTCTTCTTTAAATGCCCTTCTGTTCACCTTGCAGAATCCGGGAAAGTTACCCGCTGATACATTTATCGCCAATAGCTGGCCATAGTGGTCAGACATACAAGTTTTGAGCACTGAGCACGCCATCAACTCAACGTCGATATTCGAAAAAATGTTGTCAATCAGGGTAGAAGAGACGGCACTAACCCTCGTCGGCTCCACGACATGAGGTTTCAAGCCGTAAGATAGCATGAGTTGCAGTAAAGTATCAGTAAGTTTCGAATTATGCAAAAAATCAATGTTAAAATCGCCACAAACAACTGCATGCCCACGTGCGACGCATACCCCACGCAATAGTTCGTCCAAATCAGAGAGAAAGTCATTTGTGTCGCCAGCAGGCGACCTATATACACAGATAAGGATACACTCGCTATCCAACATATTAAATGTAGAAATACAAAACTCGAATACTCTTTCTTTTGACTGAACGCCAGTGGATACCTCAGACGCAACTACATTCTGACAAAATATAGCTGTCCCACCCCCTCTATACACCGTTCGAGAAGAGTAGCTTATAAGGTTATAATCACTTAAATGGTGCTTTTCAATATCACTATGTTGAAGCCAGTGTTCAGATAAACAGAGCAAATCAGGCTTTACCTGAGACAAAAGAACTTCCAATTCCAACACTTTGTTGTTAATACTTTGAGCGTTTATGTGAAAGATTTTTAGAGAATTTTCATTCAAATTACCTGTCCTATCTGGGTTGTTGGATTGTGTTGCTGGTCTAAAAAATTCTTCCCCCTTCCAAAGTTAAATCTTTCATAAGCAACTCCTGCTGGCCAGAACTGCTCTGCATAAATAGCCTCCTTGAACTCCGGTGGTACCCCTACCATAAAGCATTGTTTTCTTGATTTTGACTCTTTTGGAATACACTTGTTTACTACGACATTCTCAGGGATTGAGTTTGTACGTTTTACAATGTATTCCTTTATTGTAGTATCCCCTACATGCTCATTAATTTTGTGTACAAAAAGCCAAATCTTTTTGTTATTGATCGAAGGTGATGTGTTAAACGTTTCGCAGTCACTTGCGTCCGTATTTGAACCTACGAAAGGATTTCTCTTCCGCTTCTGATTAGTTTTTCGTCCGCGGTACCGGGGAAATTCAAATTCAGAGTCGCCCGTTTCCTGATCAGCATTGAAAACGTCAATCTCGGGTGTTTTCGATGTTTTACCGGTGTTTTGGTCATTCCAATTATTTTCACATGTACGGGATTCCTTTGCGGCGTTGTGTTTATGTTTATTCTCAGTGTTGACGCTTAGAGATTTGACTTACCTGAAACTTTAATTTACCAATACAATTAAAAAGATTTACGTTACTGCTCTTCAAGGATGCGGTCCTGGGGAATTCTACCAAAACATAATATATCTAATCGCCAACCAGACCAAGTTATATGCTGATCAAATTCACCAAGAAAACGACGTTTTACAATCATCAAGTCTGCATGAGTAGACACCCACTTCAAATACTGAGATAAAGCACTTTTTGGGTAAATTACTGCAATTTGTCTTTTGATAAGTATATAATAACCTCAAAACTATTTGATTTTTACCTCTTGTTAAAAATAAAACAAAAACACATTAAAACAAAATTTAAATTTAAAGGCACCCGTAATGACGTCACCGTTGGTGTGGACGAGTCGGCGGCAACCAGAGATTTTGTATAGAGTATAGATGCAGCTATGCCTATACCTCTTATGCCCATATGTACCGTTTTGCACCAAGCGGGCTTAAAGTTGAGCTGACCTAAACAGAAGGCTTACCTAAGCTCGAAATACATTTGACAATACAGCAAATTCCTGTACTGACGGCTGTCAAGCGTTAGGCCTGTCATTGTGTTCACCACGTTTTTACCTGTTATTTGAGTGTTTGTTGTTCTAGTTAGTTTTCATTTTCAATTCATAGATAGATTCAAGATAGATTTTATATTTGAAACATAATAAAATGGAGGAGAAAAAGAGATCCAGTAGTTATACACATGCAGGAAAAAAGTTTCTTATTTAGATTAGTAGGTCAAAAGTATTGACAGGTTATAAAGGACAAAAAGACTGATAGTGTTCGATGTTCAGAGTGTAATCCTGAACATACTATGACAGATGTCCATAAGGTTAGGTTAGTTTTATATTATGATTAGACATAAGACAAGTTGATGTTCACGTTCATCATAAAATGTTATATTGATGATTAAATTAATATACATTAAAAATATGTACTTTCATTTGAATACAACATAAAACGGATAGAGCCTCACTTCAAAAAGAGAAAACACCTGGAAGCAAACTGAAAAAGAATTTAATGCTGTCAGCCCTGGAAACTTTTATCGAAATGAAGAATTGAGGAAGAAGGTAGCTGAAGAAAAAAGGAAGTACTGCTCACTGGTGGTGGCCTTCCTCCTCATCCTCCACCTGCAGGAGCAAAAAAAGAGGATGAAGAAGTGAACAACATTATTCTCTCAATTATGAATAAGAAAACTGTTCATGGGTTAAATAACATGTTTGACTGTGACAGTGGAAGCATTCACATTGTAGAAACAGAAACTGATTCTGAAAATTTGATCGAATATACTTTTAATAATGACCCCGTATGTATCTTTACATTTTTTTTGTTAGATGAGTTTTATTTATTGTTCTAAGAAAGACAATTTTACTCTAATTAATATCTTCTATTCTATTAATATCTAAATTACAAGAGAATGACAGAGTTGATTTAAATATTGAGACATCCAGTTATGTAGTCACTGCAGGACCCTCAGCAGAAGCCTGTGTATCAAGCAGTAGTGATTGTGTAAATTGGAAGTCATATACACCAAAAGATCTTCAGCGAGTAAAAAATTCCTTGCTAGAGATACCGGATATTAAAGAACCTGATGTGAGATATTTTTTGTACTCGAATATTCATGAAATATACTTAATATTGCTCTCTACTTTTCTAAACTAAGGTTACGTTTAAATCATTGTAAATTGTTAAACTGTTGATGATTTACAGACTAATTCCAAAGCCACACCAAGATCAAACTTGAGTAGAAGGAGGTCCACTACATCAGCGAAAACTCGCACTCCTTCAATAGTAGCGCAAAAATATGATTTGCTCCTCGATAAGCGACTTGCAATTGTGGAGACTCAATTAAGTTACATGGTACAAAATCAAGCATTAGAACTAAAAAGCGCAAATTAGAAATAGAATTACTGGAGTTGGACAAAAAAACTTGATATGTAATAAATGTATATATTTATTTAATAATTTTTACTTAAACGGTAGTATCTAATTTGCATCTTAGGCCATATGCAAGTGCTGGAAATCTGCTCTTCCAAACTCCAAATGTCCTCTCTACAGTGTTTCTTGTTCTAATATGTGCCTCATTATATCTGTTTTCTTCTGCTGTTCTTGGGTTAAGAAGAGGTGTCATTAGATAAGGCTTTAACGTATAACCACTGTCTCCTGGAAAATATTGAACAAACAAACAATAGTATCACTAGTTGATTGAAAAGAAATATCAATACATTTTTGTAATGTACCTAGTAACTCAGAATTCAAAATTCTCCAGCTTCAAATCTTGCGCGAATATGGCTATTATTAAAAATTGTCATGTCATGTGCTGATCCTGGCCAACGAGCCACAACATCCCTTATCATTTCTTGGCTGTGACAGATAACTTGAATATTCACTGAAAATTGTCCTTTTCGATTCCGAAACACTTTACCATCCTCCCCTCCTACAAATATATGTAATAATTTATAAAACACTAAACTTATTAGAAGCACAAACACCTAAATTTTGAATTTTAATGTGAGTACCATCTAGGCAACCAATCACTTTGGGAAATCGAGAGGTGTTGTAGTAAAATTTGTTTTGCTCATGAATTAGCTCATGTCTAGCAGGCATTTTTACATAATTGGGTAGTAATTTCTTTTTTTTTTTTTGTAATTGGTGTAGCAATTTCTTTGAGACTTTCAATATAATTTTGGAAACTGTGGATTGATACATCTCCATAAAATCACCTATTACAGTTTGATGGCTGCATGTTGCATAAAAATTAAGGGCTGTTAGAAGCTGGTTTAATGGAGAACAACTATTATTCCTTAAAAAAAATATTAATATTGTCACGAAGAAAATAAATCAAATTTATTTCACTTGAACGGAAACATTAAAAAATGTGGAATTTATATTACTTGAGCGGAAACATTAAAATTATGGAATGCGGTCAGAGTGCAACTGCACTTATGATGCAATAGCAAAACTATGCCCCGGAGTGCGACCGGATGCTGGGTTGCGAAATATGCGGTATATTTTCAAGTACCGAGGGCCGAAAGGTCGTCACGAGTTGTCGGCTAGAGGAGACCAGGTCTGAGAGTTTTTGATTAGTGGAACCATTGTTTGGAATGCTATAAGAAGGAAGTTGTACCCTAGAGAGGGATTCATTCCAGTCAGTCCAGTTTTGCTGTGCACCACGTCGGAGAAGGCAGTACCTAGCCAGAAGACTCCGCTCACGCCGCAGAATGTAGTCGTCCTGAATTCTGCAACCTGCACCGGGTTCATAAATTAATTAAATAGTAAACCATATTGTTACGGGAAAATCGTAACAATATCTTAAACTATAATAAATCGCGAGTGCCAAACCCTCCAGAAAGCTGCCCTCATAATTGTTTAACATATGTAAGTATGTATTTGTTATTGTAATATTTTGTGCATGTAAAAGGTATTGTTTAAAGTGCTACTTTTGGGAATTATGTTGAAAGTGTTATTCCGATTCACGAAGTTGATAAACCAACCATTTTGTCAATTAGTTTGATTCTACCTCTGAAACAAGATCTCGGTAAAGGCGTTTATTAAAGTAATAAACGCACGTCTCGTTTAACTTGTTGGGCCAAAAGGGCTTTACAATTTAAACGTGACAATACTAAATGCTGTTTATGTAAGTTATAAATCAGAAAGGGGTCTTTGTGTTAATAAGATAGGCATGTACTTACAGGTCATTATAATATTCCAGATTATGCTCAATCTGTTCTAATGCTTGAACAGTTGTTTCTTTACGTAAGCGAAATCTTTTATAAAAAGACAATCCATTCATATAATTAAAATGATTTTTTCTGTCATATATCCTTCTTCGGAAGCCAAAATCAATGATATCCATAATATCCCCATCATCTTCATCCAACTCCATCATATTCGTGTTTTTACAAATATATTTTGTCTGCTAATAATAACGCCTTTAGGTAAATAGGTGAACCTGACAACCATTAAAAACCTAATCCACCAATACTCCACTATACTTTTAGGTCAGGACCAACAACAAACAATCGGGATTTTGAAAATACAGGTTAGGTAATTATCAACAATTGGCGGCATAACAGTTTAAGCCGTCAATATCTATTGCTTCAGTTTAGGGATAGTAAAGCCCGTTTATATTATCAAATCACGACGGCGCATACGAAAATACAAGTTTATCCTTTATATGCGACTGAAACAATTTGCAACTCAATAACGTATAATGGAGCTTCTGTTAATATACCAATCAGCAAAACTTTAGTAGCCAACTATGCAATTAAAGATTTTAAGCCTGTGTTTCACCACAAATGTACAGGTGAAAGAGTACATACAATCTGGGATGCCTGCCATATGGTCAAGTTAGTTAGAAACACTTTTGGTGAAAGGAAAATTTTATATTGCCCATCCGGGTTAAAAATTAACTGGGATCTCATCGTTAAATCATACGAAATTCAAGTTCATGAAGGATTAGCTGCAGCACCAAAACTGACCTCTCGTCACATTAATTTTCAAAATGAGAAAATGAAAGTGAAATTTTGTGTGCAAGTTTTAAGTGCAGGTTTACTGTTTTGCAAAGAAAAAAATATTTCTGGCTTTGACGGCTGCGAAGAATTTTGTCTAGTAATTAATAATATTTTTAATATGTTGAATGCAAGAAATTTTAGTTCAAAAGTCAGTTTTAACAAGCCATTAACAGCCAAAAATATGTATTTTCTTCATGAAAGAAAGGCGGAATATACCAGGTGTCCAAGAGCACCCTGGACATAGGAGATTAACATGGGAAAACGGTTTTGTTTTTTTTGCGCCTGTACGGTTGATTTGATTGAAAAATCGTATTAATGAAAGTTGTAGTACCTATCACGGACTAGTTTTCTGTATTTTTTTCAGATCTGTAACTTGAACCCTTTCGTCGTAAAACACGAACAAAAATGCGAAAATTTTAACTTTTTACCTGCACTGTATAAGCGGTTGTCGAGCAACCGTACCAGCAACAATGATCTGTTTACCCGTTGACCGACAACCGCCTATACAGTGCAGGCCAAAAGTTTAAATTTTCTCATTTTTGATCGTGTTTTACGACAAAAGGGTTCAAGTTAGAGATCTGAAAAAAATCCAGAAAACTAGTCCGTGATAGGTACTACAACTTTTATTATTACGATTTTTCAATCAAATCAACCGTACAGGCGCAAAAAAATCAAAACCGTTTTCCCATGTTAACCTCCTATGTCCACTGACACTGTACTGGTAATTTGTTAATACATACCAACAGAAAAACTGTTTTTTTTTTGGGACTAATTGTAGGTTTAACAAGTTTATTTAATTTGTATGATGATTTAGTAGTAAAACATAGTTATTTGTCATTTATTTCTAGTTTTATTTTAAGTCAAGACCGCTTAGAGATATTTTTTAGTGCGGTAAGAATGCGTTTTGGGCACAATAATAACCCTTCTTTCTGTGCAATTAAATTCTAGTAACAGAATTATGGATAGTGATTTAGAAGTTTTTGTCAGTGGTTGAACAGGACCATAATTACTTTGAAAGCTTACTGACGTTATCACATTTTGTTGAAGAAATTGTTATGTATATTGCCCGATTTGTCGTAAAAAAAGTATACCAGGTGTCCAAAAGCACCCTGGACATAGGAGATTAACATGGGAAAATGGTTTTGATTTTTTTGCGCCTGTACGGTTCATTTAATGGAAAAACACTTTAGATAAAAGTTGTAGAGCACATTTTCGGCTATCAACTTGTAATTTTTTCAATACCGTAGATTTGACCAATAAAACGAAAAACGGATCTAAAATTCGGAAATTTTAAATCTCGCGCCAAGCTGTCGTTAGGGAAAGTTTATATCCGGCCGTGATACCAACCTTTCAAAATCATAACAAATCGCTGTCAGTCATTCTGCAGGCCCACTAATCTCATATAGGCAATGTGAAGCCTTGTTTTGGATTCTTTCGAGACCCAGGGGGAGCTACTGTATTGTTTTTACCTGTAGATGGTTTTGTGGTTAAGCAAAAGAAAATGAAAAGGATGTAAACTACTTTTGACAAATTCAAATTTTTTTAGACAAGTCTATTTATTAAAATATTGATATTACGGTAGAAGTTTTTAATTTATACTGATTTATACGTGTGATTTATACTAACTAATTCGTGCGCGGTGTTTTTATAGTGTTTTCTGTCGTTTGTGCAATTTTTGCACAATAGGTGTTTTTAGTTTAGTTTTTTAGCTTTTGGCTGGGTTTTACAACGAATTTTGTCACTATGGGCAAGGCGGGATGTGCCATAAAGGGGTGCAGCCCTTCAAAACATTTCCGACGATTTCGTTTTCCTAACCCGGAAAAAGACAGTGTTACTTTTTTACTGTGGAAACAATTTTTAGGACGATTTGTTTTACTTCTTTGTTCTAATATAGAAATTTATAGCAGGTAAGTTCTCAAGTAAAGTTTATTTTTATTCGTTATAATGTTAAGGTAGTAAGAGGATTACTATAAGAGGTTTTCAAGGAGGCAAAGAGAAAATAGGTTTAATCATTTGTAAAACTCAACATAGCTTCTTAGTTTATGGCGATTCTTTTGGTAAGTATAGTGGAAAACTAATGTATTCTTTTGCATAAAGTGCGTTTAAACAGTACTATAACTCACTGACTAATAAATGTATCTGTTTTAATACCCTAGTTTTGCACTGTACCTAGGTACTACTAATAGTAGTACTTAATAGAAATAAGGTACAGTAGATAAAAATGAAACTGAAATGTATTTTCAGGTATTATGTGTGTGAAAAGCACTTTTTGCCTGAAGACTTTAACCCATATAACAGACGCATGCTAAAAAAGGGAGTGATTCCTTCAAGGTTCTTACCAAGTCCTTGCCAGCAAGTACCGAAGGACCCAGATTCCCCAAGTAATTTTATTCAAATAAAAATATACCTATACAGTGATGTCGCCCATGTTAGTATTAGTATTTTTATTTTTTAATTGAGGTTTTGTTTTCTGTAAAAACTGCTGATAGCATGTTGGACATTTCCATTTAAAATCTAATAAAAAAAATTGTGGAGTTTGAGTGAGTGCTCTTTCATTGCACTTACCTAACCTAACACCTCCACTGTGTAAAGAATGTGAAGATGGACTTATATACTTTTCGTTCTTGTAATATTTGAAATGTTTGTTTCACTAGACCTTTCTAATGCAGACCTTCCCTCTTGAAAGCCCCTCCATTGACTATGAAAAATTAAATAACTTATCAGATCGAAGACCATCAACTTCTGGTAAATATTGTAACATAAAGATTACACTAGGTGCCGTTACCCTAAGTTGCCCCGGTCTCCCCCAGTACATTGTTTGTGTCAGCAAGATTGGCGAATTGGGGTCATGATTTGAGTATAAATACTGCACCAAAAGCACGTACAGATTACCGAACTCTGGGGTCTCCCCAGAGGGAAGTCACTGACTGATCTCCGGGTTAGTCTGGGTACGCCTATTGTGCAACTTAAAAGTGGAGCAGTAGGTGACCAAGTGCCACACCCTAGATCAGCCCTAACAAAGGAATTAGTGTGGACGCGCAGCACGAGTTGCCGTTCCAGCTTACCTCCCTTTGTTAGGCTCTTCGCGTCTTTGCCGGCTCGGTGAATGCCCTCGGACCTAAGTCTAGGGTTCATTCACCACCGCTAAAGCGTTGCCCTCCGTGTACCTTTGCCTAGAAGCCAGACCACGTCATGATCCCCGCCATCTTAGCCATCTGGGGGTAAGATTATCGTCTAGAGATTAAGGCACTATTACGTAATAAAGAGTGGGTTACCTGTGGAAACCTGAGTATTCTTCCCCCTCAACCAACCCTTAACGTGACATGGTGGAGGTGCCTCGTTGGATCCCCGTCTGTTAATCCTCACATTAGCAGACACACCCTCGCAGACGCTAAACAAGAGCACAAAGAAAAAGGGAATGATTGAAGACGGTACACTTCTAGGTCCACAAAATCTGGCAGCCCGCTTCGAATAAGGTACAGAAGCTCAAGTGGAAGAAGATAAGCTAAGACAATGGCCAGAAGGGTAAGGAAGAAACATAGCGAAAACACAATGAGGTTGTGGAAGAAAAAGGGCTAGCCTGCAGGTCCACAGTTGCTTGAACTGAGTAGGGCAATGTCAAGAGGGACCTGTAGGACGCTCTAAGAAGGCAACCATAGCGCAACATTTTTGGTGCATAGCAGCACATTATTTTCGTATTATAATGGGTATGGTAAAAGGCAAATTTTCTTAATTAGGTTTCATAGAATAAGTGTATAGTTAACGCAATTATTTATTTACAATATCTTGATTTCTAGGTCAGTGTCGCGGTCCCTGACCTAAGTGTAGGTATGTGATGACCTAGCAAATTCGTGCAATTATGAAGTTCTAGGTTACAACAACAAAGTGTACTGGTTTACATAATGATTTTATTTATGTTTTAAGAGATGTATGGCAAACAAAGTAATAATTGGAATCTTATTTTATTTTTTTTAGGGTCAACCTGGCAATCTTGTTGCGTCTATCGATCAACTGCTACAGCCTTGTTGAAAAGCGAACTAGCCTTATGTCTTGGAGAAGCCGACATCTTCAGATGGGTCCCGCCACGACGGTTCTACTTACACCCGTGTGCACCCGAAGTCTTTAATAAGTCGAGCTGAAGAAGCATCTCCAAATGGGCTGACGTTACTTAGGAAGAAATATACATGTCCAAGGATAGGTGTGCTAAAGGAGCACGCAAAAGGACAGAATATGAAGAAATGAAGCTAAGCGATGAAGTTTGCCGCTTAGAGAATACAGTGCCAAGAGAAGGCACTACGATGAGATGAAGCCTAGGTGAAGCGTTTCCACTTAGACGATGGTGCCAAAGAAGGGTACAATGAGCAATTTTACGGAATTTCGCTTAATAAGGAAGGCAATAAGATAGACGCAACAGCAAGGTTGAAAGGTGACCCAATGTAACATTTGTGATATTTTAAAGTACACCCCTATCTCTACTATATTAAGCTATTATATTGTAATCTGGTGAAGAAATAAAGGACTCGTTCCACCACCTTTATACACCCTATAGCATTTAAGATTAACATTAGTATATGTAGACTTTATGTATAAGTTTCGCTTTTAGTGTTCGGGGCGAACACTTTCTAGGGGAGGGGCATGTAACATAAAGATTACACTAGGTGCCGTTACCCTAAGTTGCCCCGGTCTCCCCCAGTACATTGTTTGTGTCAGCAAGATTGGCGAATTGGGGTCATGATTTGAGTATAAATACTGCACCAAAAGCACGTACAGATTACCGAACTCTGGGGTCTCCCCAGAGGGAAGTCACTGACTGATCTCCGGGTTAGTCTGGGTACGCCTATTGTGCAACTTAAAAGTGGAGCAGTAGGTGACCAAGTGCCACACCCTAGATCAGCCCTAACAAAGGAATTAGTGTGGACGCGCAGCACGAGTTGCCGTTCCAGCTTACCTCCCTTTGTTAGGCTCTTCGCGTCTTTGCCGGCTCGGTGAATGCCCTCGGACCTAAGTCTAGGGTTCATTCACCACCGCTAAAGCGTTGCCCTCCGTGTACCTTTGCCTAGAAGCCAGACCACGTCATGATCCCCGCCATCTTAGCCATCTGGGGGTAAGATTATCGTCTAGAGATTAAGGCACTATTACGTAATAAAGAGTGGGTTACCTGTGGAAACCTGAGTATTCTTCCCCCTCAACCAACCCTTAACGTGACAATATGAATACATATAATTATTTTGTATAGTTTGTTTTTTTCAAAAGTTTAGCTATATCATATCCCGCGTCACCACATTACTTTTGAATGAACTGATTTGATATATCTATAATTATTAGGCACATATTCACCAAAAAAACGAGCAAAAATGAACAGGACCAAACATTTGTTTGACAAAAAAACATGCACAAACCAAATCAAATTAAATGTGAAGTAGTAGTCCATTTTTCTCAAAGTGGAGGTGTAAGTGTAAAAGTGATGGGAAAGAACACACAGCCTTCTCCATAAAAAATTTATTCAAACCCCCAAAATGTTAGAGGGGTCGCTCGACATATGTTTCGGGCACATAAGTACCCATCTTCAGGAGCTAAAAGTTAGAAAGTCTACATGATGTATTACCCCTAAATGGTTGGACCAAACATACCCCATATGACAAGGTGAAACGCCGGCTATCTTTCTTTAAAGGGGAGACAGCAAACCCAAGTTTAAAATTAATATACCGTAAGGCCAAACATTACTGTCGTACTTAAAGAAGTTTAAAAAATCTGATCTGAAAAATCTTAAAATATTAAAATCCTAAAAATTCTTGTTAATGAACTTGTTAAAATGATTGTAATAAATCTTGTTGAACAGAAACCCACTGCTAGTAGCTCTTGAAGATGGGTACTTATGTGCCCGAAACATATGTCGAGCGACCCCTCTAACATTTTGAGGGTTTGAATAAATTTTTTGTGGAGAAGGCTGTGTGTTCTTTCCCATCACTTTTACAAATCAAATTACATACGCTCTTTAATCCTCAAATTCTCATACAGGTATCTGTGCATAACCAGTATAATAATATTTATAAACCTGTTATGTATTCCTAGGTTTATAAATTTTATTTAAGTAAATTTTCACAAAGTAATCAATCAACAGGCAATCCTAATCAAGATGTGCTTCCAACTTCCTCCATCTTTTCCAAGAATGAATCCCTGTCTTCTGGTAAGTTTCACGTTTTAAAGAAGCAAAATATTGTCACACCCGTGTTAGTAGTTACGGTGCACACCCAGTAACCACCATAGTCAGCAAGGTTAGCGTAATGAGGTCGCTGACGAGTATAAAAGATGCACCGTAGCTCGGCTAAGGCACCGAACTCTGGGGTCATCCCCAGAGGGAGGTCACTGGTCTCTAGGTCGGTCTTCGAGCAACAGTCCCAACTTTCTAGTGTCCGGACGGCACGTTACCTTCTTGGAAGCCCAGGCTGAAAAGACAAGAGTTCTTACGCATACCACGAGGTGACCGTCCGAACTCTTGACACTATCAGTACCTTCCCAAGTAACCAAGTAAGTCCTTTGGGCGTGTCGGTCATAGGGGCTCCCTGCTCGTATCGAGCGGGTTTCGCTTGGCGACACTTCAGGAGGGCTTACGCACCTACATCTACACACACCCACACACAATCCCCCCCTTGGACAGTGTTCACTGCCTAATAAAGAAGACATACTTGAGCTACAGTCTTGTTTCTCTTCCTACCTCTACTACGCTACCCCCTAAACGTGACAATATTTCTAATTTGGGTTTGAGATTGAAGGTTTGCTTGATGTTTATAACTAACAAATAAGAAAGAGGGAAAGAGAAAGAGACATATTTTTTTTTTGTATAACAGGCTTTTCTTACATTGTCGTTTAATTTGTCCTCAAGAAATGATAATAATAATTATTCATATTGTTATATTTATTTAGGCATTCTTCAAGCTGTTGGACTGAAAAGGTCCAGTAGATTATCTCCTAGAGCTAAGCGGTTGTATTCTGAAGTTGTACATTTAAGGAAAAGCAGCAGGCAGTTAAAAAGAAGAAGGTCGCACGCTGTGAAAAATTCAGCTTTTACAAAGAAAACTTGCTTAAGGGAAAAAGCCATTACTTGGATAAGAAGTAGTTTTACGAAGGTTGTAAAAAAATTTTTTATTTCGCAAATGCTGAATTTCGAAAAGAAACCCAAAGGTAGACGTCTTACTGAAAGGAATAAGAAATACCCTGTTGAAACATAACATACATTTTCATCAGGATGGTATTTTGAAAACTGCTAAGTGGGAAGATTGGCGGAGTGCTTGGCAAAATGATTGTGTTGATGGGGATTTGTGCCTATTAACCAAAATTACTGAAGGTCACATTGAGGAGAATAACATGAAAAAAATTAAAGTTTCAGTAACCGCACAAACTTTTAGCAGAATGTTTGCATCCGTTATAAACCTGATGGCTGGCAATGGTAATAAGGAATTACACTACGTACTTTTTGTTTATTCGGCTTCGGAGTAAAGCGATATAATTTAGATGTTTTACAATTTTGCCTTATACCAGCATCTTACCTCGTTTTTGTTTTAGTTATGGGGGCCTTTTTAATGACATCCATTTTCTAAATATTTTTAGCTAACTTAATATGTCCAATGGACTTAAGATCAAAGGACACATCAAGTTTTCTTCTATTCATGGATCAACTTTTTGACAGTCTGAACGGTTATTTCTTATTTGATGCCAGAAAACCTCTAAAAAAAGTTGTCCGATTAGATAAAGATTCTCCTCATACGAAATTTTGGCAGTCAGCAATAGAGACACTTCGCACTTTTAAAAGTTTATCAACCCGTGGTACGTATCAAATATGAAATAAAACTCTTTTTAAATGCTAAACAACTCCATTTTGTAGGCAATCCTCCGACTCTTCGAAACTTTATTTTTACCATTAAAGGCTTTCTTCTTCTACGAGAAGAACTGACTAAATGCGGGTTTAAATATTTCAAAGCCAGGCAATTCCAGCAAGATGCATTGGAAAACTTTTTTGAAAGAATTCGTCAAAAAGGCCACAGAAATGTCAATCCCAGTTGCTCCTATTTTGGTCCTATTTATGTCTTGTTTATTAAATGATTTAGTTTCCAAGCATTCATCAGGAGCTAACTGCGAAGATGATGGTGGAAAAATTCTGATGACTTTGGAACGGTTTTTTAAAGAGGTAGTTACAAATATAAAGATATATTATTAGTTTTCAGCCAGATGATGAGCACAAAATACCATGAGTGCTTTATATTTTTTAGCACAAAGATGAACTCCAAGAAACTAAACAAACAACTGATGTGACCTATGACATTCCCCTTCGAAGTCCGACATTAACCAAATTGCAGAAAGCTGCTCTTGGATATGTAGGCGGCTATTTAATCAAGGTGTCGAAAAAACGTAACATTAATTGCTGGGCTTGTCGGCATAACCTATTTAAAAGAAGTGAAGAAAATGAAGAGTATCCTGACTTTAATGCATTTTGCCGGGTGAAAGAATACAATCTTGATAAACAACGACTCCAGTATTCAAATTCGCAGCTGCTGAGACGTTTAGCTAAAGTCTTTGGAGTATGAAGTTGGGGACAGAGTAAAGATATTCATACCAATAAGAAAAGTGGGCAAGAGCGAGAAATTGTTGTTAAGGTGGTTTGGGCCATACAGGATTACAAAAAAAATAAGCGAGGTGAATTACGAAGTGAAGCAAGAGGGAGGCAGAAAAACTGATGTGGTGCACATAGGCAGGATACTACCATTTTATGATGAATGGACACTGGGTGACATATCAGAAGAAGAAGAAGAGGGGGACGACAAAGGCCACAGGGCACCCACAAATACGTAAATAATACTAAGGCAGAACATTTTTCCAGGTTCTGCTCGGTAAACTCCCAGCACGTAGAGGTAACAGCAGGAGCCACCTGGAAAGAACTATCTAGTACAATCATATACGAAAGCACTATTCCGTTAACCTATATAATACCCTGGTCGAAGCCAAAAGTGAACCCCACCCCTAGAAGAAGCCCCTTGGAAACTTGTATGAAAGGAAATCAGAGCTCCATCTGTCAAGCCAGAAGACACTTAAAGGACTTAGAAGACGCAATAGATGAAGAAATGAGGCTATACAGGGCAAATTGGTACTCAGATGAAGAAGCACCAAGGTCACTAAGAACGAAACGCACGTTTTCGTTAGGATTCATAGCGGACGGTCTGAACTATTGCTGTGGTGTAGCAACACAAGAAAAAATGGACTCTATGTCTATGGAGGAAAATAAACTAGAGGCCCACATAACGGCACTTCACGACAATATGGGGGAGGTCCTGAAATCATTGAGTTTGCATTCAGAGGAACAAAAACGATGTCAGGAGGAAACAAATAAAGCAATAAGAACAACAGAAACCAGGATCCACAGCTTGGAGGAATTCCTGAGTAAAGAACAGAAAGGGGGTGAATGGGTGTCTGACATGATCCAAACTAACTTGGAAGCAAATCTAGGAACGGCTACCAGAATTATTCTCTTACTGAGAAAAATGCGGAGCCAGACAGCATTCCAGGAGTGCAGACAGAAACAGATACCAATGGCACTAATAAAACCAGAAACACTACTATCAGACTTGAGGAAAACAGAGAAAGAAATAAATAAAAATGGATTTGAACTTGCCATATCAATCCACCAGTTGTCGTCATACTTCCGCCTGCCCATCAGTGAATGCACATTCTCTGAAGGCGGTGGTGCACATAAAAATCCCGCTTATCTCTCGGGGCAGTCAGTGGCGTCTATTCCAGTTACTAACATCTCCATTTGCATGGGAAAGTCAGACATGCACCACTAATGATGGCAGTAGCCACTACAGAAACCCGAACCATACTAAAAGAGGTAACAGGCATTGCACTTCACGAATGTAAACCATACCAAGACAGGTTATGCTACTTACCGAGATTCGCAGGGGACCAGACACAAGGCCCCACCTGTGCACGCAAGCTGTTCCACGGAACCACAGTTGAAGACATCGCAGAACACTGTCCAATGAACTGCCATCAGTCAAACCTCATGATCATATCGGAAATTGGGTCAGAAGAATTTCTGCTGACACACCCCAAACCCAACACCACAATTACGTGCCCTCAGGACTCACTTAACTTGCAAACTGAGATGCTAAACATACCAGGGGCATTAAGGATAACCCTACCTTGTCAATGCCAGCTAAGCGTAAATGACGAAGTCATGATCCAAAAACGCTTCCCTTGCAAATCTGACAAGCCAATGGCCGCCATTAAGCACATTTTACCGGCCGCATGGACAAACCTAAAAACGTTTGTGCTAAAACCAACAAATAACCAAGCATATTTACCTACCTTCCAAAATTTTTCGGAGTGCCTAAACGGCAATTGGACAACGGACCTGCCGCATTTTAATTTATCCTCAGAAAGAACGCTAAGACAGACGCTAGAAGAAAATTGGAACAAAATCCCAAGGTCCAACACCAACACCGTGCACAACGGAAACCACTCCTTCATGTTTTTATGGAATATCACCTTGTCCCTAGCTGTAATTTACCTGCTCCTCAGACGGCCGGCCATAATGGCGGTCACCCACGCGGTGCCAACAAGTGCATCAACCATGGCAATGCCCTGCCCGCCAACAGAACTCATGGTTGCTGATTTTTACCTGGTCAACAGGGGCACTAGTCATCACATTAGTCGTATATAGCTTAATAAAACATTTTCTCATCTCCAGACGCACTAGCCACAGGCACAAAAGGGTCAATCAAGACGAAACCAGCAGCTCACCAGCGACGGCAACAGCAAAGAAATGGTGCCAGAAGCAGTACGTGGGCAGAACACCTTCGTCATCAAAATTGACGATTCATCCGACCTGGCGCATGAGCTAGAAAAAGGTGTGGTCTGCCAACTTGAGCGACAAGTGACTGACACCAATCTGGCACAAAGCCAACACAGCAGGATAAATAAGGATTAAATAAGTACTAGATAAGACATGGCTTTAATAAAAAATTTTATTTAATAATAGAAGTGAACAATTGGCCTCCGAAGCCGCGGGGTGAAGGTGAGCAGACATAGCTGCCCACAACATGGCCCCTCGTACACCACGATGTGTCCGGCGGGGAGTACAGGCGGCCAGTCCTCACCCCAGACCTTAAAAAAATAGACCGTCGCTCGGAACCCCTAACACAAAACAGTGGTAACAATACACATATAAAGGTATACAGAATACTTACGCGGGGGAGGTCTGGCAATCGCCGACGCAAAAAGGAGTTCACCCTGCGACGCACGAGGCGCAGATTTAAGGGCATCCCACGTGAGTCTAACACACAGACAAAAAAAAAACAATTTTTTTTTTTTTTTAAAAAAGAACCAAGGGAAAAAAAAAAACAAAAAAAAAAAAAAAGGGAAAAAGGGGGTATTTTTGTCACTCACCAACGAAATCCATTTGAATCGTATCGGTATCGGAGAGGCTTCGGAGACCAATTAAACCATAAATTAGAGTAATAAGAAAAAGGTAGACTATCATCGTAAGGGAATTTTATAGGGTAACAAAAACATTTTTATACATAACATAGTTTTAAAAAAAAATATAAACATATTTTGCATGAGACCGGGTCACTCTGCGACAGCGCCACCTAGCACTCAACCCAAGCAACGGACCACCGGCCGAAAAGGAAGTCTCAACGCGCACCAATAGACGGCAGCACCAATACGACCTGGGAACTGGCAACCTTGGTATCCGTGAACTGAGTAGCGGCCAAGGATGCTGGACCGCTCAGACAAGCCCTCAGGCGCGTAGCGTGATTAATGGTTTAGATTATAAGACTTTGTATAAATAAAGGATTCGTTCCACCACATGAACCCACCTGTTAGCACATAAGCAATGTTAGACTTGTACGATTAGGGAATTTTAGTATCCGGGGCGAACACTTCGTAGGGGAGGGGCATGTAACATAGACATTACACTAGGTGCCGTTACCTTAAGTTGCCCCGATCTCCCCCAGTACCATGTTTGTGTCAGCAAGATTGGCGAATTGGGGTCATGATGTGAGTATAAATACTGTACCAAAAGCACGTACAGATCACTGATCTCTGGGTTAGTCTGGGTATGCCTATTGTGGAACTTAACGTGGAACAGTAGGTGACCAAGTGCCACACCCTAGATCAGCCCTAGTAAAGGAAATAGTGTGGGCGCGCAGCTTAAGTTGCCGTTCCAGCTTACCTCCCTTTGTTAGGTTCTTCACGTCTTTGCCGGCTCGGTGAATGCCCTCGGACCTAAGTCTAGGGTTCATTCACCACCGCTAAAGCGCTGCCCTCCGTGTATCTTCAGCCTAGCCAGTTCACATCATGCTCCCAGCCATCTTGGCCATCTGGGGGTAAGATAACTATCTAGACTTTAAGGCACAACTTACTTAAATAAAGTGGGTTACCTGTGGAATCCTGCGTATTCTTCCCCCTCAACCAACCCTTAACGTGACAATATTTGTTATATATATTTATGTTTTTTTGTTTTTATTTAAATAGTTTAGTAATTAAATTTTGTTCATTATTTCGTTAATTTCGTTAAGTTCAGAGTTTTAGAAGTAAAATAAATATGGAGTGTTATCGTGTTCGTTATAAAAAGTGCGTCGTTCCGGAGTGTTTGGACGTTTTCTCAAAACGTCATACGTTCCCGAAAAAAATCCAGAACTTTTTAAAAAATGGGTCAATTGCGTCCAAAATCCCATTCTCAAAAACAAAAGCAATGACCAAATTTACAAGTCCTACTGGGTTTGTGATGTTCACTTTAGCGATTTTGACAAAGTTTCTGGTACTCTAAGAGGGCTTCGAACAACGGCCATTCCCACGAAATTTTTGCCCCGATTGAAAGTACCATCCATACTGGGTAAGTAGGTACACAAATATATTTTTTTATCAATATTGGGTTTCATTTGGGACACGTAATAACAATAATGTGCTTACATGTTTTTCTTTATTCTAGGAACAAGTAGTTCATCTCCGACCCTAAAAAATGACGATGAGAATAGATCAAATGAAGAATCTTATAATAACATTCGCATAAATAATGATTCTTCTGAAATCATCAATCCATCCGTCGATTTTAACGGACACAATAATTACAATTCATGTAAGCCATTTTTCGTCTACGGCGAATTTAACTTTCATATCAATAAGATTCAATACCGGATGATTAATTTTCTGTTTCCTTCACAAAAGGTGTAAAAAAATCTTAGTTTACAGATGCATATTAACAAAAATTCAAAAGGTATGTGAAAGAATAGAGGCTTAACAGGCTATATCAGCATAACGTCCCAAATTCGCTGGGGACATTCATTTCCATTTTTTTTTGCATTGTATTCTAGTTATTTGCAAAAGTATCGATCAGGAACATCACTCCATTTGTATTTTTTAAATAAAATAATAGCTTATCACTGAAATTGAGGATAAAATCAAAAATATCTCCAAATTTTTAGCAGTCTTTGTTAATACCATACTGATATATGGATAATAATAGATTTTATTTGTATAGCATATGCGAGTGTAGCAGAAGATCGAGCATCAGATCATGAAGAGAACCTGAGTCGATCAAGTATCGATAACACCAATTCAGCTACAGGTAATCAGTCACTTTCTGTAACACCTAAAAGAAATCCTAAAAAAATATTTAAATTACGTTATTAAATTAATTGGAATTTTACTTATATGATTTTAATTTTTAGTCATGAAGAAAAGGAAACGAAAAGTTTTGAACAAAAGTGCAGTGACCAAACAGGTTCATTTAACGTCATCGGCTAGAATATTGTATAAAAGAGCATTACAGCTAACTCGGCAGATGTCAGTTTTAAAATCCCGAAACAAGCAATATAAAAAAAGACTGCAACTAGCAATAAAAGCAAGAAATTCCCTTCCAATTGAAAAAATTTTAGGACAACTAAATACACCTACATATAATTTTCTTTTATCACAAATTAGAAATCAAAACAAGTCAAAAAACGGGAGGCGCTTTTCTACTGATGCGAAAATATTAGCATTGTCGATGATGAAGTTAAGTGGAAAAGGTTATAAATTCTTGTCTAAAATATTTTCTTTGCCCTCAAGAAAAACTCTAACAACTCTATTACGCAAATTTCCTTTGACCGAAGGACTAAATGAACATTTATTGAAACATCTGGAAGGGTCTATAAGAAAAATGAATAAACAACAAAGATGTTGTATTGTCATGTTTGACGAGATGTCGCTCTCAACTGAATTGCATTACGACCCCAAAGAAGATAGAATTTGTGGCCTAACTCAAAATTTTGGAATAGTAGATCATGCAAATGTATTTATGGTGCAGGGAATTTATACAAAATGGAAGCAACCATTATGTTTCACATTTAGCGATGGGCCCATAAAAACATTTGAATTGAAAAACATGATTGTAGATATAATCAAGAATTGTCAAAAAATCGGACTTCATGTGATTGCCACAGTATGTGACCAAGGCGGTTCTAATCAAGCTGCAATTCATAGCTTATTGAAAGATACGCAAGAAAAGTTTAGTCGTCAAAACAAAAAAAACAGACTATTTGGGTTTGAGATTATGGGACAAGAGATTGTTCCACTGTTTGACGTCCCACACATTTTTAAGGGAATCAGAAACAATTTACTTGAAAAAGAGTTACATTTTGAATATTAATCTCGCAAAATGATTGCTAAGTGGGAGCATATAAACTCACTATATGTTTTAGACGCAGGCGCAGATGAACAAATTTGTACAAAATTGACAGACTCGCACGTAAAAATAGGAAAGTTTAATAAAATGAAGGTGTCTTTATGTACTCAAGTATTCAGTCACCAAGTTGGATCATTATTAAAAGGAATTGCAAGATGGGGTAAGTGGTTTAAAATATATTTAATATCCTTCTACTTTGAAGGTTATTGTGCTTCTAGAAAAAATACTTTATTGCTATAAATGTTTTTAGGAGACAAGGAGAAACAGGACTACCGATGGAAGCTGAAGACACAGCACAGTTTTTGTTATTTATGGATGAATTATTTGACAGTTTGAATAACAATTCAAAAGTTGCTTCATCCGCAAAACCTCTTAAAGGAGGGGTAACAGAGACTAGCCAGCATGAAGTGTTTTGGACTAATGCGATACAAGTAATTTCATCCGTGAAATTTTTTAGTCATCGAAAATCTAGTTTTGTTTCGGTCCCATCCTTGCGAAATTTAATACATACAATTAAGGGTTTCATACATTTAAAAAAAGTATTAATTTCAAAATTTAAATATAAATACATTCTAACAAGATTTTTCAATCAAGATCCGTTAGAAAATTTTTTTAGTTATATCAGGAGTCATGGCGTAAGAAACGTAACGCCTGGGGCCAAACAATTTACACCATCTTTTAAAACATTAATTATTAATAATTTTATGTCCTATCATTCACCATATTCCAACTGCGAAATTGATGAATGTGAGGGCTTATTAGACAATATGAAATCCTTTTTAATGAAAAATTTTGACACCGAAAATGTGCCTAATATAAGCCCTATAGAAATGAGCATTCCCCATTTTATACCGTTATTTAAAAGAAATAAGGTAGCAAAATGCAGTATAACGTATTATGCTGGATATATTACAAAAAAAATACGTACAGTAGTAAGAAAATATAACTGCTTAACGTGTCTCAGTAATTTAGCTGCATGTCCCGCAACGTCCAATATTGACTTTATCGAAGCGAGGGAATATAAACCTAAAATGTTGGAAAGACCTGGAACATTCTTAACTTTTATTGTAAGCCAAGCGCTACCGTACTTATATTTTTTGATACCTCGATTAGGCAATCAAAAACATCTTTTTTTAAACCTTAAAGAAATTTTAAAACAAAAAATTGAGTTAAATCCGATAAACTGCAGAATACATAATTTGGCAGATAAAATTTTAAACCTTCTAATAAAGTGCGCAATTTATTTTTGGTGTAAGAAAATTATTAAAATAGTAAAGGGGCAAGATTCAAAATTTTTAAAATTTTATCATGAATTTCCAGATAAATCTTCAATTGATCCCATTAAGATCAAAGCCTATAAAAAATGGCAGTCTAAACGCAAGTTTAGAAAAACTTAAATACATGTATCGCTCGTTATATTTCAAACATTCCTATTTTTTTTTAAATTACGTAAACAGCGAGTTTTACATATGAAACTAATAAGAAATATATTATAGCTGATTACTAATTTTTTTATTAATATTATTAACTGAGTGAAGAGAGATGTAGCGGGTAAGGGACAAAGGAATTATAAATAACGATTTACCTACTAACTTTTAAGTTATCGTCTAGCTTTCTAAGCAAATATTATTAAAAGTTTGACGTGTTTAATAATTGTATGTTTATAGTGTCTTCTTATTATTGTAAAGTACACAAGCTCACATCATGCAGATAGTTTGCTATTGACAGCACCTCTTCAAAGTTCAAATATACCTAGTATGTATCCATATTATTTATAAATAGCAAAAATAAAAATTTTATACGACTTTCTGAATGTGAGATATAATTTCTTGGTGATTTGTATAACTTTACCTACATTATTTTCCAGAATTTGCTGAGTGTGGAGTGTGCACAAGAGTTTTCAATATAGGGGGAGTTTACTTTCATTGGAACGATTAAGAATAATCGACCCATTATAACACATGTGGTTATCTAATAATAAAGGGTGATTCTTTTAACCTATACGCCTAAATTTAGGGAATGATACCTTATGAAAAATAATGATTAATAATGTGAAAAAAGTTTAGTAAAAGTGAAGTTTTTTTATTTACAGAGACAAATTTGAAAAAAATACATTACCGTGAATTCAAAATTATAATTGAAAATGCATTATTAACTAATATGATTGATACCAACTGTTCGAAGTTATTTCCGTCATTTTCTATAAATTGCTGAATCGATGAGACCTACTCGCACGGCCTAAACCGGGCAAAAACATTTTTACGATAACTGTGAATTGCATTGCAAATTCGAAATGTATGCACTGTATTATCGATTATCTTCATAAATAAAATACTTTTACTAAACTTTTTTCCATGATTACTCATTATTTTTTTATAAGGTATCATTCGCTAAGTTTATCCGTATAGATTAAGAATCGCCCTGTATGTAATATTCTAAAAATAACAATACCTTTTTATAACTTCCCCTGTATTGAAATGTATGACAGCCGGTAATATAGAAAACTTTAGTACAAACACTTCAAAAAGTTAGGACCATACCCACTGACAGCGCTGTAGTCAGCAGGTATACCCTGATTTTTCAACAATTGGTTAGCATGGTAGTTGCCCTTATATAGTAAGTGTTATGTGGTCTATATATCCAGATATCCAGCTTTGTTGGGTTGAAGTATTGAATACTATTGGCAAAAAACTTAAATAAAATTCGAATTTGATTTTAAACAATTTTATACAATATTAATTAATTCCTTATTTATGTTTTTTGAGGAAAGTGTTAAAGATCTCAACTATCTTCTGAAGACTGAAATCGCCTTGACGGGCTCAATTTTACTCAACAATTGAGTAATATACTGTGTGTCCCATCGAAAACTAACCGCGGAAAAACTACTATAATTCATATTTGTATACCTTATGATAAAGGTGGTTGATTACCGTTTTGCTTATTTGTTGCAGTTTACTTTTTTAACTACTGTTTAACCTTCAAAAATGTCTTTCAAAGTTTTCATTCCTTTTATAAAGTAAAATAAACTATTTATGCTTTACATAGATTGTCATTTGTAGTCAGCTATAAAAAATTTATGCAGTGGTTGAATTTAGTAATAAAAAGGAATTTAGTATTGTTCCCCTTATATGGCTTTCTGATGACAAAACATGGTGTTATTGGCCAAAGAATGTGTTATCTGAAAAGCAGTTAAAGACATTGATTGAATCGTTGTCTCCGGCTAAAGAGACTTGGACCAAATACTCAATCAGACGGATTCACAGAACTGCAGGTATGTTTTTCTTTTTTTTTTCATTTATATTTACTTCTCGATTTACTTATAAACAATTAAATTTTATCATCATAAAATTTTACTCATGACATTTATGTCATGAGTCATATCTATGATTCAAGTTTTCTAAATTTCAAATTACTACATATAAATACATGATGTGTTTCAAAGTCTTTAAGTAAATCCATAAGTTTTTCGCATATATAATATATAACAGCTTTTGTTATTGATATAGTGTGTCTTACTTTGGTCATTAATCAAGTTATTTGCACTAGTGTGATTTAAAATCATTCAATTTTTGTACCTTAGGCACATAATTTTTGAACACAACTAAAATAACTGTGAAAGTTATTTTATACAATTGAAAATAAAAATAATTTTTTTATGTTTCTGGATACTAACAGAGTAACGCAAAAATAGGGCGGCGCATTGATATCCTACTACATAAATAATAGAGTTCTGTTTTGACTATGCGATTATTAAAAGTAATAAATATAAGTAAACTACGTTTTATTTCAGAGACATACTCTGATGCCGAGACGACTTTGCAAATAGTATTAGCGGAAAGCAGTTCTAGCCCAACTACCGACCACAGTACAGACCAACGAATAATAACATTACGGGATCAAGTAATAGAAAAAAATGTACAAATACTCATCAATGGAAGTGATTTATGAAGTTCTGATGGCGAAATTATTTCTAATAGTCTCGAGCAAAGAGATAAAAAAAACATTCCAAGGTCGCTCCAGAAAATAACTGAAATTGATGGGTTAATCAGTGATTTGCCAGATTTGGAAAATAAACATGAAACACCACATGAGAAACCAATTAGCAAAAGAAAGCAGGCAGTGGTCAATTTTAGCAGCGACTCTGAAAATGAAGACTTGGAAACCTTTCGAAAGAATAGAAAGAAGATATCTTATGGTACACCTAAACATAAACATAATCACTCACAAGCAGTATTAAGGTAACCAAGTTATTTAACTGATTTATGATGAAGGAATTTAAATTGAATTTGTTTCAGTACTCCCTCTTTTACACAATCTAACAACTTGAGCCGAAGTTATGCAAATCCAAATATGCGGAGACATTTAACTGCTAACCAAAATGGGTATGTATTGTAACATAAAGATTACCCTAGGTGCCGTTACCCTAAGTTGCCCCGGTCTCCCCCAGTACAATGTTTGTGTCAGCAAGATTGGCGAATTGGGGTCATGATGTGGGTATAAATACTGCACCAAAAGCACGTACAGATTACCGAACTCTGGGGTCTCCCCAGAGGGAAGTCACTATCTGATCTCTGGGTTAGTCTGGGTATGCCTATTGTGTAACGTAACGTGGAGCAGTAGGTGACCAAGTGCCACACCCTAGATCAGCCCTAGCAAAGGAAATAGTGTGGGCGAGCAGCTTAAGTTGCCGTTCCTACTTACCTCCCTTTGCTAGGTTCTTCACGTCTTTACCGGCTCGGTGAGTGCCCTCGGACCTAAGTCTAGGGTTCATTCATCACCGTTAAAGCGTCGCCCCCCGTGTTCCTTCTGCCCTATAACTTAATAAAAGTGGGTTACCTGTGGAATCCTGTGTATTCTTCCCCCTCAACCAACCCTTAACGTGACAGTATTTTGCATTAGATGATGACAATCAAACAAAAATAGGATGTCGTAATAATGATATACTTGCTTCAATTGTTCAGAATGTGGCGTTTGCGTCTTGTCACATTTGGCATAATACAGAACATATACAGCAGATATTTCATTGTTGCATCATCCCATTTTTTGATTGATTTTTTTTTCATATACAATATAACAAGACTCAAATTTTATCGGACGAATTTTATCTGTAGGTACGAAATCAATGTTGCCTAGAAAAACCGAGCGTTTTAGCGCAAGATGTTTTTTTGTGGTGAAGTTGAGCACTTTTAGGACTAATGCTTTTTAGGAGTAATGCCGTTTTCTCACTGGGCCGCTCAGCGGCGCTAATTAGAGACAAAATTTATCCGATAAAATATGAGGCCGAATATAACGGCTGGACAAATGCGTGGATAGTCATTGTGTCACAGGGTGATAGTGGACACTGCTTACAATCAAACTTGCCATATTTCGAAAACAACACTGATAAAAATTCTGATTTTTATCGCGATAAACACGCGTCAGTATAACACTTTTTTCTTTTGTCTTTTTTTTTAAACTGTCCTGTTTTGATAAAAATTCCACGTTTCTATGACACTGCATTTGTCATGCTCAAGTATTTTTGGAATTAATATATTTCTTGTTATTATTATATTTTTTAGAGATTCTAGAAATAGTTTACTGAATACTCCTAGGAGTGTAGAATCTCCTTATGGTGTGAATTCGTCTGGGTCAGCTTCCTATATGGAAAATAGTGAATGGGGCCGGATGGTCACAAGAGATTTGGCAAGAAGTCCAAGATCAAAATTCGTCTTTATTGGCTCAAATCTGGCAAACTTTACAAGTGCAGAACATCAAAGCTTTAGAGCGACCATCTGATGTACCAAACTTTCCAATTGAACGAAAAAGAGATTTCGGCAACCTAGAAAATTGGCTTGAAAACGAACAGAATTTCTGTTATATGGTAATACAATAAATACCTAGAGGATAAGAATGAGATACTTTGGTAGTATAATTAAGGATATTTGTTTCCCTTTCCTAATAAAATGAACTTATAGAAAACACACAAATCAAAAAATGTTGCACCAGGTTCAAAGATATCTCATTATTCTCCTCTACTTGTGATATATCGTTATTTCTAACTACGAAATTTTATAGAGAACACGTTTATCCTCAATTGGAGGTAACACGGTCCGCAATGCCGTTATGAATATGTTAAAATATGTTTTATCAAATAAAGTAGGAATGGGATTCAATTGGGCTGGGAGTGCTCCGAAATTAGCAAACCAACCAAGAAAGCATGCTTTTAAAGACACAAAGATGTACAAAGCACTTAATAGTAAGTTCACTGTCTAGTTTGTATACGGGGTGGCTTAATATTGCGAGTAAAACGTTCTGGTTTTTGGTACCACAGAAAGCTGATTTCAAAAGAAGAGTTTTTAACCTTATTTACAACGGCGATAATAACGGCACTATAGGTAGTCAAAGTCGAAAAATTAAAATCATTATTTTGAAATACTTAAGAAACTATTTGCACAACTTAACAAAAGCAACGACTTAATGAAATTAACGATCGGGATTTTTGTGTGACAAAAAATGATAATTATTGATACCCGTTTCAACACGGGACTTAAAGGAGGCTCTACAAACCTGGAAGCCTAAAAATTTTAATTATGAAACACCTCTCATTTCATGAAAGAACTTAGCAAAAATACAAAAAACGGATTTTTTTTTTCATTTTGAACCTGCTGGCGTTATTATTAACGTTTGGATTAATGTAAGATTTGAGGTAAGTTAAGTAGGAATAAATTGTCTTATTTTGGACCCTACTCTTTGTGGTAGAACGTTGAACACACAATATTGATACAATAAGTACCAATTTAAAAATTCAATTTATGATCTATTTACAGAGGCTGCCAAAATTACTTTCCAAAGTAAGGGCTTGGGAATAGAATCAACCGATAAAGTCATTGGTTTGGCATGCCAGGACTGGTTGAAATTGTCGAAGCAGAGATATGAAAACTCAAGAAAACAAATAAATAAATAAATCATGAAAAAAATTCCCAGAATATTTTTAATAATAATTTGGATAATAACTGCCAATATGTAAATCATAAAAGAATAAAAAAAATTATTTTATGATGTATGTATTTTAATTTTAGAAACCTCAAAAGCGTTCAACAAAACAAATTCAGATATTTATTTAATGAGCTAGGTCTGCTTTAGAATTTGATTCAAATTGCAACGGTACAAATGTGACTTATACAGGGTGTTTCCAAAATAGATCAGGCAACTCGGGACGTATGAGATTTTTTTTACACTTGACTTGTCAGAATCAAATAAAAATGTAGTCTAGAGTGGCTTTAAATATTTTACCATATAGATTTGTTATAGGTATGTAAATTATCTCCCCAATCTTCCTAAACCATCGATTTTGGAAACACGGTCATATACAGGGTGTCCCAACTCTAATTAAGACACTTACGCGGCGATTTAATGATACATTCGAAAATTCGTTTTTTTCTTCACAAAATACTGTATATATTGCACCTTTTAAAACCATAAACTTTTTATCTCAAACTTGTAATGTACAGGAGGGGAGATATTTAGTGTCTAAATAGAGTTGGGACACCCTGTATAGCAAGTGGAGTTGTTAGAAAACATCATATAAACATATTTTAAAAAGTCAAATATTTAATATTAATTATGATATTTTTAGACGTAAATTTGTTTACCCTCATAGACGTATTATATCTACCAAACTATTTTGGGGCTTATAGTCGTTATTATATGGTATATCATATTGCTATATATCTACGTTAATTATGAACTTTTTACAAACGTGACATATAACGTGTTTCAAACGTATATATAAACGATTATATTTCATTTATCAATATACTATAAATCAACCTATTTTAGGCGGACATTTTAACGTACATCAGACGTTTTCTCTAAATCATTCATGTACTACTAGAGTATACAAAAATTAAACGTATAATAGACAAATTTGTGTTGCTTGGGCATTCAGCTGTTCCCAAAGCCATCATGTATGCATACTACAACGGTAATTCACGCTTACACTCGGACGATATTTTGGCTATTCAAAGTTTATATGGATTTAAAACTCCTCCAAATACTACTACTACTACTACTGTGCCATCTCGCACCGTCTATAAACCTACTCTGACTACTACCGTGCACACACCCTATACACAGCCGCCCTTACCGTACAAGCCTGAAATTAAGCCGCAACTTCGAATATGTGATGTAAATCCAAGTGATTTGTTTTTCTTAATAATGCATTACAACTTATATATCCTACATTCAGATCAAATATGGATTATGGATTTACAGATTAAGAAAATGTCTAGAAAGAGTATTTCTATCTACTCTGTATTTCCTTTTTTACCTAAAATAGAAAAAATTACGGCCGCCTATCAAAGACCTAATAATGAATGAGTTTTAATTGTAAATAAGGAAATCTATGTTATAAACGATAAAAATTTTAAGCTAAGTAGAAAACTTTATTAATCAGATCTACAGATTCCCTTTGAAAACGATTTGATTGGGGCAATCAACACCTATAGCGGGAAAACCATATATTTTTTTAGCGATAATTATTATTGTATAATCAATGAATGTTCCTTCACTGTAGAAAGCTATGGGTATATTTCGAAAGACTTTAACGGAATTCCTCCAGCTGTAAATGGAGCTTTCCGTTATACCAATGGGTTGTTGTATTTTTTCCAAAATCAGCGCTATTTTGAATATGATGAATTTTCAAATGCTTTAAAAAAATCTGATCAGTTAAGTTTAAGCATCTTTGACATTGCCTGTCCAAATTTGTCTTTGTATGACCAACTTAAAATACTACTTACTCATATAACAAAGGTTGTAAATAAATAAAAAACATGTATGAAGGGGTGGTATTGGGAATAACAATTCTTTAAAACAGCAATTTTCTGCATCCAAAACGGTTTTACTCGACACCTGATCCGTTTCAAACACCGTCATTTTTGGTACACTTTAACGACTCCAACCAAACAACAGAAACCATGTATGTCTTCCCAAACTAACTAAAATAAAATAGAATTTTACTGTAACCTCGCCACAAATGCATATAGTATAATCACTTGCATGGGGAATGCAGTTGATATGTAAAAGCTTGGCTTACACAAGTCAATTAAATTAATAATATAAACACTTGCATGGGAATTAGTTCATATGCAAAACATATTTATTCCCTTATCACCTTCATTGGAAATGTGGTAAGCGAGGCGGAAATGTGGTAGACCCCCCTCCCCCAAATGCATATAAAACCAGTCAACAAGAGTTGAAAACATTAGTCTACACACAAAAGTATATATCTACCTTAAACAAAAAAATCATGAACCTAACCAAAATTAACGAATCCGGCAGTTTGGTTGAAAAACCTCTCCTAAAGTTTCAACAACTTGAATTAAACCAATTGTATCCCTTGCACAACCTAAAAGTGGTCAATTCAAAATTTGGTGGTGGTTCGGGCCGAGTTGTCTGACAGCGTGGTGTTTTTGCCTAGTCGGATGACGGCACCCATTAAAGACAGTTTGGCGGAGTTTATACCGCTGAAATATGGCCTAAAATTTTCACCCACACCCACACCAATTGTGGAAATAACGGAAATTTGTAAGTATAATTAAAATATATTTAGGTGTAATACTAATCATGATTTAATCATTTCAGAAAGATCGAAGACGTCAGATTGTACTGGAGCTGCAGCAGAAATCAGCGTACACACCCTTGAGTTATTTCTAAAAGCCTACGCCATATTGGTACTTCAGCCAGTACCTGAAGAAGTAGCAGCATGGTTGAAAAAAATTGCAACTTCAATTAGACAAGTGCAAACTGTGCTGCGGCGGTCGGACAAAAATGTGGGTGTGTACAAAAAACTTTTAACTAATTTAGGACATTTCAAAACACTTAAGATACTTTTTAAAAATTTAAACAATCATGTAGGTGGTGGTTTAAATAGAAAAAAAAGATCTGATAGAGTTAAATGGTTAAATAACGATGTATCTTTAGGCGTTATCAAAAATTGTCAGTTTAGAAATAAACATTAATAAATATGAAGTTGGAAATGGTGGTTCGTCATACATACCACTTCCACAGGAAATTGCGAATAAACACGCTTGCATTAATATTAAAAATAATGACAATGCATGTTTTTTCTGGAGTGTAATGGCAGCCCTTTTTCCAGCACATAAAAATTCTGACAGGGTTTCTTCTTATCCAAATTATTTTATTATTTTATTAAAGAGTGTTAAAAACTAATGGTATCGAAGCAATGTCTCTGTCTAATAAGAAGCGAAAAAATTTTAGTCAAATTACATTTCCGCCTTATGATCATGATAGGAGTTCAAAAATTATTGCTATAAACACACCTTTTGTAATTTACGCTGATTTCGAGTCGATTTTAGAGCGACAAAATGATGAAGTGCACTATCAAAAACACACAGCATTTAGTGTAGGCTATTATTTCAAGTGTGACTATGATGATACACTATCTTTTTATAAAACATATCGAAATCTTGATTGCTTAGATTGGTTTTCAAACGAAATGCAAACTCTATCAAAATTGGTTAAATCTAAAATAAAAAATATTATTCCAATGGATCTTAGTAGTGACTATGGTAAGAAGAATGGGCATTGTCATATTTGTGAAAAAATATTTAACGCAAGTGACATTGTCGTTCGCGATCATTGCCATTTCACGGGGAAAATTAGAGGTCTGAGCCATCAAGCCTGCAATTTAAACTTTAAAACACAATTTGTAATTCCAGTTTTTTTTCGTTGTTTATCTGGGTATGATTCTCACTACCTTATTAAAAAATTTGGGGAAAATGAGAGGATTACCGTTCTACCTCTTAACAAGGAAAAATATATTTTCTTCACGATCTACAATTCTGAAACTAATCTCAAGTTTCGCTTTGTAGATTCTTTGAGATCTTTAAATGCATCATTAAGTGAATTAGTGTCTACACTGGATCCTGCTGATTTACAAATAATAAAAAAAGAATTTTACGTGACCGACAACCAATTTACTCTATTAACAAGAAAAGGTGTTTTCTGTTACGATTACATTGACCATATAGATAAGTTGCAGGAAACTGCTTTACCAAGCAAAAAAAAATTGTACAGTCAGCTCAATGATGAAAACATTATTGATGAAGATTATTACCATGCCAATCAGATTTATATCTTAAAACAGATGTTTTATTATTAGCAGATGTTTTTGAAAATTTTCGAAGTAATTGTCATACCATCTACGGATTAGACCCTAGTTGGTATTACACATTGCCTGGATACACCTGGGACTGTATGCTAAAATATACCAAATGTAAACTCCGGTTACTTAAAGATATCGATCAAATTATGTTTATTGAAAATGGTCTACGCGGGGGAATTTCACAATGTTGCAATCGTTATTCTGAGGCAAACAATAAATTTATGGAAAATTTTGATAGCTCAAAACCATCCACTTATTTATTATATTTGGATGTAAACAACTTATATGGCTAAGCAATGTGCCAATATTTGCCTTATGATAACTTTGATTGGATGGAAGATTGCAATTTTGATGTGTGCAGCATCGATGATAATTCAGACATTGGGTATATTTTAGAAGTGGACTTGGAATATCCTAAACATCTCCACGATTTACACAAAGATTTGCCGTTTTGTCCTGAACATCAAACTCCACCTGACTCAAAACTGCCGAAACTTTTAACTACTTTTTATAAGAAAGAAAAATATGTCATTCATTACAAAAATTTAAAACAAACGTTGAATCATGGAATTCAACTCAAAAAAATTCATCAATCAATCATTCAATCTCCTTAGTTAAAACCATAAATTGATTTAAACACCAAATTACGAACCGAAGCCACAACTGGTTTCGCGAAAAATCTTTTTAAACTGATGAATAACGCCAAATTAGTTAATGATAGATTGCACAGCGTCCTTCCAGCAGTACTGAAACGGCCCAACGTAGGACGCTTTTTAATGCAGTTTTAGAGTACATTCGGGCCTTCTAGCAGGACTAATTTGTATATGAGGGTATAGAGCACATTTCATAGTTTTCGCGCTTTTTTTTAAACTGACTGAGCGATTAACCGCTACAAAGTTACGAGCGGTCTAAAAGTTGAACAAAATGCTGAAAGCAGGCGCGCGCGTGGCCGTTCCGGCCCACTATTTTGACACAAAAGGCGATAACACATGGAGTTTTTCTCAATTTGGTGACAATTGGGCTAGTGCCAAGTGTAAAGGTATCATTATTTCTTTTATTTCTATAGTGGTATCCAGAAAATCAGCGCGAGTCAAATGGGAGGTGGACAGAAAACAAGCTTCAGGTGTAGTGAATGTGGACCAAGAGCCGTTATGTGCTCTCCGACGACTGGCAAGAGTTGCTTTGCATACCACGTACAAAATGGAATACCAGCATAAAAATAAATCAAAATTTATTTCTCATTTTTTAAAATTTATCATTTTTTATTAAACCACTGTGTGCTGATTTTTTAAGACTTAATAAGATTATCGGTATGTAACCGATAATTAGATTATCGAAAGTTCCTAAAAGGTTGTGCTTAGAATACATTTTCTTAATTTGTTTTATTTCGCATTTAATTTTATTACTCTGTTAAAATTGTTTGTTATTACTCAGGAATAATAAATGTTCTTTTACTTGTTACAGTTGAATATAATTTGATCAACGGTTGAACCACTGCATAGTAGGCGCGGGAAAAAATAGGAAATATAATGTACTGTAATAACTGTCATATCAAATCAACACTTCGTATTGTGCTGCTTCCAGCAGTACCGATATCTGTTCTTTTCCAGGTCCTTCCTGAAGGACCGCACCATTTGCGGAGGTAGGTTCTTTCAGCAGGACAAGACCCGTGTACAAATGTACTTCTGGAAGAGCTTCCAGCAGGACTTTGGTCTGTGCAATCTATCATTAACCGCTGGTATGGCAGGTATAGAGCTAAAAATCTGATTTCCAGTCCAAATTTTCATAGTGTTGTAAAATTTACTGAAAATTTAGTGGCTATTGAGATGAAAAAAACTAAACTTGTTTTTAACAAACCACTTTATGTAGGTATGACCATTATAGATCTTTCCAAAACCATCATGTATGATTTTCATTATAGCTACATACTTTACAAAGTGCCTCAGAATAATCTTAAATTACTATATATCGACACTGTTTTATATATGAAATTACATGTGATAACGCCTATGCGGAAATCATCAAAACTGGCAATATTTCGATACTAGCGATTACCCTAAAGACAACATCTATGGGATTCCTCAAGCTAACAAGAAAGTTTTAGGTCTTATGAAAGATGAAACTGCTGGGCGAATTATTACTCATTTCGTAGGTTTACGATCTAAAATGTATTCATATAAACTTGACAATACAAAATGTGTTAAAAAATTAAAAGGTATTAAATATCAAATTGTAAAAAATAAAATCACTTTTGATGACTATGTAAAATGTTTAAAATTTGGCGAAAATAAAATTGTTAAACAAAGAACTATCCAATCAATTAAACATAATATATTTAGTTGTAATGAAATTAAGTTAGCGTTAAATTCATGTGACGATAAAAGGTTTTTATTGCATGACTGTTTCAATACCCTTCCGTGGGGACACTATAAAATAAAAAAATAATGTTCAATAGTTATAAGAGCGTTTTTCTGTAAGGAAAAAACAATGTTGCTGCTGCTGCTGTAAGAGAGTTTTTGTGGAAAATAAAGAACCAAAAGTATAAAAACACATTCGTTTTATTGTCTACCTCGCATATAATGTAAAACTGCAGTAACCAATAAAAATAGAGATAAGGTAATTGTTGTGGTACACCAAAATATATCAATCCACAAACACGCTTCACCACAATCACTTGTCGCAACTAGTTGTGTCAGGTTTCGCCAACCGGTATCGCCGTGTGTTCGATTTGGGTACCAAAGCCTCAGCTGATAGTGAGTGGCATTAGGCGGCACCGTTGCTGACACAATTAAGTAATTTTTGCTCATCTTGACCCATCTATCAGGCCAGCTGTCATTCATCTTATCGAAACACACGTATACATCAGGATTCTTTTCAGGTTGATACACGTATAGAACATTGTTGATTATTGCAGTGAGAATTAAAAAAGTTGGATGTAACAGAGCCATGTTACTAGAACGAATGGGAAATGTAATTAACATCGCACTCTATTTATATGTTTATACATTATATTTATCAAACATTTCAGAGACACACATTAGCGTTAAATTCATGTGACGATAAAAGGTTTTTATTGAATGATTGTTACAATACCCTTCCGTGGGGGGGTACTAATAAAAAACAATGTTGCTGCTGTAATGCCGGGTCCACATTAAACCGACAAAGTAGAAACAAAACAGAAACTTTATGTTTTTCAACAATTCTGCAACAAAGTTGGAACATTTACGCAACTTTTTTGTCTCGCCTCTGTTTTGTCGCCTAATTCCGCAACAATTTTGAGTCCCGTCGCTGGTCGGTAAACATCAAAGGGTTTCTGTTTTGTTTGCTTTATCCGGAACTGTGTCGATTCAGTGCGGACGGAGAAACAAAACTTTCAATATCGTTCGCGTGTGGTTAACAGTTTTTGTGAAAACGATGTCGGGAAAATCAAAGTGGACAGTGGATAATACTTGTTTATTAATAGAAATGTATAGAGAGACACCATTGTTATGGGACCCAAATAATATTGACTATAAAAATCGTTATAAAAAGGCTGATGCATTAAAGGAATTTGGACGAACTCTGAACGTATCAGCGGAAGAAATTGAAAGAAAAATTAGAAATATCAACTCTCAATATCAAAGAGAAAAACGGAATTACCAGCAGTACAAAAAGTCTGGCGCGGGACAAAAGTTCGTATCCAAATGGTTTGGATATGCGCTTATGAATTTTCTTAAGGACAAGAATAAACCACGTGAAACTCAAGAAGCTGGAGGATTGCCCATAAATATGCAAGTAAGTAATTAAAGTGTTTATTTACTAACGATTAGAATATATAATAGGTATACATATTCAGAAAGGTTTTATTGATTAGCAGTAATTTACTTGCCAAGGAACTTGCCCTTGCTCCGAAGCAAAGTACTGTGCGAATTCATCTCTAATGGCCGCAGCTTCCAGTGAGGGTTTTCGAGCAATACGACTTAAACTTCGGAAAGATTGTTGATTTTCAGTCGCCTTTCTCCATTCACCATTTTCAAGTGTACCACTGTCTAAGTGTTCAATATCGAAACTCCCTGGTGGCGTATACCTATTTCTAGATGGCGAGCTTCTCCGTAAATAATTGTGAAGATGAATGCACGCCATAACCGATTGTTCTGTCTTTTTGGGTTGTAGCAGTATAGGTTTGCGAAGTACGCGAAATCGGGCGGCCAAAATACCGAATGCATTCTCCACAACTCTTCGCGCTCTGCTAAGTCTGTAATTAAATATCCTTTTAACAGATCCTTTTTCTTGGTGACCACTATATGGCTTCATGATGTGAGGAGTAAGGGGAAAAGCATCGTCCGCTACAAACACATAGGAACATTCTCTTTCCCTTCCGGCAAGAATTGTTTTTGGTGGCAAACTTAATCGTCCATCAACCATTAATTTATGAAACGAGGTATTTTTAAATACTCCTCCGTCCGAAATTCGGCCTTGACACCCAACGTTTGCGTAAATAAAATTATAATTTGCGTCCACTATTGCAAAAAGTACAATACTAAATGTACCTTTATAATTGTAAAATTCACTTCCACTAACAGCAGGAGCTTCCATTAAAATATGCTTTCCGTCCATTGCGCCTAGACATAAAGGAAAATTCCAAATTTTATGATAATCGGTGCTGATCTGCCTCCATTCGTCTTCATTGCGAGGTGTCTGGAACAAAAATATTATGATGTTCAAATAATACCTTCTGAAAAAAATAAGAACTCGACTTCTTTTTTTATTGAAAAATTTAAAGGAATTGCTAATTTCGTTTTTTCCTTTTTGTTATAGGTATCTGAAGACTCCTATAGCAGTGAAGAAGGTGAAACAGAAATAACAGAAGCTGTTTTGGATAATGACGATGGTGCAGAACCAGACCAACAAAGTGAAGTTCCCCTTTTACCTTCTGATAAGTCAACCTCGCATAAACAAAGTACACCAGCAAGAAAGAAAAAGCCGGTAACAAAAAATACTACTGACGAGCGATCTGAAGAAATTTATTCAATGATAAAGTCTGTGCATCAGGACCGGCAAGAACGTCGATGGGCCCAGCCTGACGATTTTGATGTATTTGGCGAGATTGTTGCTCGAAAGTTGCGTAATTTGCCGACTCGTTATGCACAAATAACCTTACAACATCAAATAAATGTTCTACTATATGAAGCCGAATTAGGCAAATATAATGAACCTCCTCAAACCTCCCAAGTACATCGAGAACTCTCACAATACGTTCGTTTGCCCTCAGTCTCGCCAGCATCTTCCTCCATTTCGCAGACTTACTCAAATCCACCTAGCGTCCAGTCATACGCACAGCTGTCCAGTGTACAATCTTTACCAAATACCACTTATTTGCAGCCGCTTGCAACGGTTCAGTCGACCTCACAATCAGGTATGGATTTTACAGGTGAAAACACACGCGACAGTGCTTGGGATGAAGTATAATCAAGCTCATCGAAAATGTTTTTATTATTTTTTAAGGTCCTATTTTTTATATGTCTTTTTACTGTCACACGGAATCAAAATAAATGCTATTAAATTATGCGATTTTATTTTCAATAAAATAAACACAAGCTAATTTACTTACCTTAACAAAACCATTCAGAACTTCTACCAAAGCTTCACATGTTTCTGGCACAATTTGTGAAATTGATTGCTTAGATATTCTTGTCTGGTACATCAGACTATGGTATGAATCACCGGTTGCCAGAAATCTTAAGGTAACAGCTAAACGTTCTGTTATAGAAATAGAATTTCTAAAATTCGTATTTTTCTTTTGTATCGCTGGTCCAACTAATTGTAACAAACTTTCAAAATCTTCGCTAGACATTCTTAAATAATTGGTAAAACTAGAACGTATCTCGCCTGATAAACCAATGTCGTCTTTACGGATATCACTAATCAAATTTTCGACTCCGTGACTCGTTCGTCTGCGCAAAGTGGGTCTCACCCAAAAACGTCTTCTTTTCTTCTTCAAATTTAACAAAATATAATAATAACCAGCCATTAATACGAAATCGTCGTCTTCTTCAGCACGAAAACGGTAACGAAACATGCTACAGTGTGGACTGCAAAGACAAAGCTGAAACATGGAATGTTTGTTGCTGTTTTGTTTTTAATAAACGGTCTGCGATGTGGACTTTGTTTCGAAAATATTTTGTTGCATAAAAGTTTTAAAAAAGTTTTGTTTTTGTTTTGTTTTCTGTTTTTGTTTTGTCCGTTTAATGTGGACCCGGCATAAGAGAGTTTTTGTGGAAAAAATAAAGAACCAAAAGCATAAAAAACACATTTATTCTTCTCGTGCTCCCCATAATTTTATCATTTCTAAACGTTTATGTATATTGTTGCCCCAAAAACAAGAAAAATTTAAATTATAAGCGTTTGTAGCTTTACAACACACATCGCAATTCATATGAAAAAAGTCATGTTCATGCACTAGCAAAAAAGACACTCCCTTGTAGTGATAAGCAACTTTTTTGTAAAACTCATCAACAAAACCTTCATGACATTCAAGGCAAATATTCATAATTAAATTTATAGATCTTATCTCAAGAACATAATGGAAATTACAAAACACTATTGATTCATGGTGTTGTACGGCACGATTCCATAACCACCAATCCTTATCGCGTTGATTAACAACTCCAGTAATATTTTGGACACGCTTGTCAACTGGAGCTTCATAGAAATCATTCACTTCCTTTATTCTTAATGTTACGTCAATATTTGGATTACAGTTATACGTCTCACTTACGACATCTTCTCCTATTTCGTCTTCTAAGGCGCTGTCGTTATTATTTTGGTTTTCTTCTTCAATCACTTCGTCTGGCTGGATTTCTGGTGGTGTAACAATGTTGCACAACTCGTCGAGGGCTTCAGCACAATCACTAATGGCAGGTGACTTAGACATTGTTTTTGTTGTATCTTAGCTGCTGCTTTTAAACTGACTTGGAAGAAAAACTCTGTTTACGAAGGAAAGGGAGATAGGACATTACCAAAACATATTTTTGTTACTTTTGAATATATTTTTGTGGTCAGATTCACGAAAAATAAGCGAAAAACAATTATGCATTGATAGTGGAAAAGTGCAGCGCCAAATATGGACTGATAGGACATTAACAAAAGCATAATTTGTTGTATTTGAACATATTTTTGCAGCTAAATACCTAATTACATGAAAAATAAGCGTAAAAATTACTATGTAGTGACCCTGGTCAGAACGACGACATTGGACAAGTGACATTTGACAAGTGACAGGTGGGGGGCTCGGGGCCCCACGTGACGTCACCACCACACCAATTTGGGGCTACACAGGGCTCCGGGCGGGGCTCCACTGGGGCCCCGTCACCACCCACGCTAAACACGAGCGCCTCGCGCCTTCACCATTTCATCAAAATGAGCCAGAATCCCTATTGCTATACAATACTTACAACCTATTCCTGATAAAAGATGTAGGCGGCAGGGAAACATACATTTGGTGGAATTCATGAAAGGCAAACAAAAATCTCGCTACAAGTGCCGTTTACCTAACTGCTATAAACTTATCTTTGCTAAATGTAAATGTGATGCCCCGGGAAAATATTAGCAATTTTCTTTTGTTTATTTTTCAAAGTCAAAATTGTAATCAAAATTAAATTAAAACTTACGGAATTAGTTTGAGGCACATCTGAACACTACTAGACACAACACTTAAAAGAAAGACTAGTTTGAAAGAAAAATCTGACTTCAAATCCTAAGCCAAACCTCTAAGACATATAATTGGCCAGCGTCGTTAATCCAGAAGCGGGGATATATTTCTATTAGTAGGTGTTTATAAGGAAAGGAATTTTTCCAAGTCATACGGTCGCCACAAATTCTCACCTTTTTGACCCCAAGCAAAAATGATTTATTGCCTGCAGCTGCAGGAAAAAAATTATTATTATTTATTGCACTCGGCGACATGTTTTTGATTGAATTCCACCTTTTGACCTGTCGCATTCCTGCTCACAGAATGATGTAAATTTCGTAGTATAAATATTCCCACTATTTTGGCAAACAGTCAGTCAGAAACGGGCAGTCAAAACTGAAACGTCGTCAAGTCGAAGACAAGTGTGAAAAATCGGTTAAAGTCCAAAAAAGACCTAATGGGGTCAAGTTCTAGTCATGTTCAGTAGTGCAAAATAAGTTCTACCAAAATTCTTCAGGGTGCAAGATTTGTGAAACTAAGGTGTTTGGAAAACCCTTCAAAATTCTCGTAAAGAAACCTCGTAGCCGCTTGACCTAAAGCCTGTCACTTCAACTCAACTCAACATTTCCAGAAGGTACGTTTAAGCCAGAATTGCTTGTGGTTGTGTCATTTAGGGTATAGCCCTTCCCCTCGAACCCCAGAAAATAAGCTTGTAAGACCCAAAATTGGAAGAAGGCATTTTTGGGCCATTACATTTGGTGTCAGGTGTGGGGTTGTTAAAACTATCCTAGAGGAAACAAAGGGTAGAAGGGGCAAGTTACACTTGGATTAAAAGATAAAAAAAAATCCAAAAGCTATCCCTAAACATGGAGAGAAGAGGTAGAGGAGCAGAACAACAAGCCAACCGCCATGACCAGCAGCCGACTAACCCCGTTGTTAATAATGGAGCAGTTATGTGCTTAGATATAGTATCAACATACGACGGACAAGGCTCAATTGGAGACTTTATGTCAATTATTGAAGAAACAGGTATTTTAGCTAATTGGAGTGACCGACAGAAAACTTGCATTGTCAGGCTTAAGTTACGTGGTAAAGCCAAACAATTTATTGATTCGGAACCTGAACTGCAAACTACCGCAGATTGGGCTAAGCTTAAGCAGGAATTACGAACGCAGTTTAGCCGCCCTTGTGTGAAAGGATCCGCCATTAAAAACTTCATTGAGTGCCGCCAACGCATAGGAGAAACCTGTCGTCAATATCTCACCCGTCTGAAGCTGCTTGCTAATAAAACCCTGGAGTTGGCTGGAGATGCTACGGATGACGCCGCTGACCGACGTAAACTGGAAAAGGACATCTCCACACAATTTGTATTGGGCTTAGTGCATCCCTTAAAACAACGGGTACTTAGTAAAAACCCAAGCAACTTGACAGCAGCGTTAGAGTGTGCCGAGCAAGAGGAAAGTATAGAGAATCTAATTCATTCATCCACCAGCCGAGAGTGTCGAGCCGTCAAATTGAACCAACAAAACGTACAGCCTAAAAAGTATTATTGTAATATTTGCAAGAAGCCAGGACACACGGACAACTACTGCCGAAATGCAAATTCCCGAAATCTCCGTCAGGTTCGAACGAGAAATAACTTATGCTTTAAGTGTAACAAACCAGGGCACTACCAAGGAGACTGTCCTGATACTAGACGAGCAACTCAAGTTTACAATAACCAAAATAGAAATACTTCTGTAAGGGCCAGAAATACAACCACTAGCAATCAGCAACAACGAACCTGCTTTAGATGTAACCAACCAGGACATTTTGCTAGGGAATGCACCGCCGAAATTGGGTCTTTAAATTTAAACTCCGACGCAGCCGCTTCCCAGCCCCGAAGCCCGGCTGTCATGGAGGCAACGTGGGAATAAGTGAAAGTGTTAGTGTAGGGATAAACATTTGCGAGTGGAAGAGAATCTCCAGGCCCTGCAATGTTGCTAAGGTAACAATAGCTGAAAAGTTATATTGGGCACTGATAGATTCTGGAGCTGTTTTATCCCTAGTTAAACCCTCAGTTGCTCAGGGGTTTATACCGTTACAAAATAGTGGAATTAACTTAGTGGATATTCAGGGAAATAGTATTCCCATTTTAGGAAGCACGTATTTGCGTGTAGGCATTGGGCCAAGAAGAATTGTGGAACATGAGTTCAAAGTACTTGAAACTGAGAGTTTTCAAACAGATTTAATATTGGGTCTCGATTTTTTGCATAAACATGGTGCAACTATTGATTGGGGAAGAGGAGAAATGGTACTCCTAGGAGAAAAACTACCTCTATATGAAGAGAATTTGGGGAGTTTATATGGGACTTTAAATGGACCACCAGTACAGAATCAGACACATTCACACACTGCTATCTCCAACTATCATTCATCGTTGCTACCAACAACGAGGGATGGGGGCCTTCAAACGATTGGTAGTCGTTTGGAAGCAATGGAAAATTCAAACTCAGAAAAGCATGGATGTTCTGAGGGCAAACTTGTATGTTCCGGTGATTTTAAAATGGATTCACGAGCTGCCCAAATGTATGACTCCGAAGTCCGGGGAGAATTTTTAGATGAGACTCGTTATGTGGAAAATGAGGGAAAATCGTGGAAAATTTTATTAGAGGAAGATTTAATTATACCCCCAAGAAGTGAGGTGATTTGTTTAGCTAGTATAGCTGATTCTTCAAGAGTTACGACTCAGCATGTTGTCATAGAGCCATGTGAAGATTCTCAGCAGGGATTACTAGTTGCGAGAAGTCTCTGTAAAAAAGGGGACAAGGTGCCTGTGAGGCTCATGAATGTATCAGATAAAGATATGCTGGTACAGCGAAGACAAAGGATAGCAGACGTCTTTGAAGTGGATATTGAGAATAAGCCTGATGTACAAGTAATAATAAAGCAATTGAACCTGGAAGACGTCAAAAGCGACGACGAAGCCAAGCTAAAAAGATTGGTTGTAGAATTTATAGATATTTGCCATTCTCCTGACCAAAAGTTGACTTGTACGACAAAAGTGACACACCGTATCATCACTGAAAACGTACCGCCGATAATAAAGAGGCCATATCGAGTACCGTATCATCGACAACCAATATTGAGAAGGGAAATTCAGAAATTATTAGATGACGGAATTATTGTAGAAAGTCAGTCTCCGTGGAGTTTCCCTGCCATATTAATTGAAAAGCGAAGACATCCAGGTGAAGAGGTGCAATATAGGCTTTGTATAGACTATCGTGAACTCAATGCAATAACAAAAACAGATTTCTTTCCCCTGCCTAACATTCAAGAAACTATTGACAAATTGGCTAATGCGGAATTGTTCAGTACCATGGATTTAGCATCTGGTTATTTTCAAGTACCCTTACACCCTGAAGATAGAGAAAAAAGTGCATTTTCGACTCCAGAGAATCACTATGAGTTTACTAGAATGGCCATGGGATTGAAGAACGCACCTGCTACATGGAGTCGCTTGATGAACCAAGGGATGTTATGCGCAATTACTCGTAACCGTCTCCAATAAGACTATGTTCATGTCTCCAGTGACACGAATCTTACAAAAACATGCTGAAGAAATAGAGTGCACCTCCATAATTCCACCTATGTACTACGTACATAACAAATGGTTTGGATTTGATGCCTATCCAGTAATCGGGCTTCAGCCGCAAGAATTGAAAGATGACGAAGAACCATATCAATTCGAAAGCATTAAAAATTTAGGCTCGGGCGGCATCTATACTGACACAGAAATTCATCGAGCTCAAGACGCCATGATGTTCAACATGGAGAGGCCAGCCCTGAATAATATATTGTTACGAAAAATGGGCGGACAACCGATAGATTCACAAGGTTTTACGACCTTATCGATGTTTGATGCCAAGGAAATGGAAAAAATCGCATCATCCACCTTACAGAGACTGTATGGGTGGTTTACAATTTTAGGGGATATATCGAGTGGAATACTTGGACTCTATGTAACCTTCCGGATTGTTAAGTTTGTCTTTGAGACGACCTTAAATGCGTTGGCCATCCATAAAGCTCTTGGATGCAGTTTCCACATGCTTGCTTCATTTTGGGATACTCTAACTCTATTTGTATTGCAACGGAAAGAAAAACCCAGCAAGGATGTGTCGACAAACTCTAAGCCTCCACAAACAGACCGAAAAATAAGCGCAAGCGCTCCCAGTGAAAGCAAGGAATATGAAAACCAAGAATCGGTTAAAATATTAAATAATTCCACGCAGGCTGAAGCTACGTATTTTCAAGTGCGAGAAGAGCTTTCCGAAGTCCGGCAATTGGAAAACATTGACGATGCACGTTGCGACTTTTTTGTTCGTAACCAAAGTGAACAAAACAGGAAATAAAGATGCCATAAAACCGCCTTTAATCTGTACAGTTAAATTAACCTTTTTGAACTCAACATACTTAAACAAATTTTGTCGAGGAACTCACATTCCTCAACCGACCCTGGCCACGAAAAGGAATTTGAGAAGTCCGCAGATTCCTAGTCTATACCACGGATGATGCTTAAAATGACGTAAACTTTAAGTCCATATAAGAAGCAACAATTAAATGGGGGATAGCCAGTGTTTAATCCTGCCGATTGTGTTACTGAATTCGAAGATACTCTAGTTATTACTTTGGAAAAAAAAAGAGTTAACAATCAGTGATGGAGTACATAGTAGTTTTTCTCTACTATGTCCGATTAGTACGGGACAGGGGTAGCAAATTTATGTTGTACCGGATGGCTCTTTACCACCTATGGGAACTGGCGACTCTTTACCGACCCCGAGTGACTCAACCCTTGGAAATAACCCGGGCTCTATTAAATTTATGGACGGAAGTGATCCACTTGGAGTTCCAATTGTTGAGAACAGACCCCGCCCGACCATGTGACTGTGCCTTCTGCGTCCCTCCTCCACCGAATATGTTTACACCGACGCAATTCTGAAACGCATGGGGCAATGTCAGGATTGAAGGTTGCGCCTTCCGGCGATGTAGCCCAGCTGAACCCCCACAACCGCACTTAAGACCCCAAACTCACTCTCAGGAAGTCGCCGCCGGATCACTAATGCCGCCGCCGATGCAACCCATGGTACCGCCAACCCGCCAGGATCCAGTTGGCCGAACAAGGCAAACGCGAGTTCATAGGCCAATCGCTAGCCGACCCTACCCAGTTTTGGAGGCAGACCTTTTGCCTGGAAGCCAAACGGGGGTACGCATACGACGGGCCCCTGATCCAAACCAGCCAGGAACATCCCGAGAGTGACCGGTTGGTAATTAGTCGGTACGTTAGTTTATTCTTAATTTTTTTTTTTATTTCTTAATTTTTTTTTTTTAATTTTTTTTTTTTCGTTTTGAGTGCCGCATATTTATTTACCTTTTCAATTGTTTATGAGAGTAATCATGGAACATTATTTTATTGTTACTAGATTTTATTGAGTAATCGTAGGATAGGATTTATACGTGCATAGTAGACTTAAATTTTATTGTGACTGGCACGCGTAAACGATTGTTGTTAGACCTTCTGGACAGATTTGCTTATTCGACAAGGTTTTCATACATTGCCTTAGGTCAAGTGCGATGTGAATGACTCGGATTTACGCTGAACATATGATTCAGAGTAGTACATTTTATATTTGCTTTGTAACAGTGTAATAACAGTGTAAGTTTGTATATATTTTATATTTGCTTTGTCCTACAGGGATGGGTGGGATGTGATGCCCCGGGAAAATATTAGCAATTTTCTTTTGTTTATTTTTCAAAGTCAAAATTGTAATCAAAATTAAATTAAAACTTACGGAATTAGTTTGAGGCACATCTGAACACTACTAGACACAACACTTAAATGAAAGACTAGTTTGAAAGAAAAATCTGACTTCAAATCCTAAGCCAAACCTCTAAGACATATAATTGGCCAGCGTCGTTAATCCAGAAGCGGGGATATATTTCTATTAGTAGGTGTTTATAAGGAAAGGAATTTTTCCAAGTCATACGGTCGCCACAAATTCTCACCTTTTTGACCCCAAGCAAAAATGATTTATTGCCTGCAGCTGCAGGAAAAAAAATATTATTATTTATTGCACTCGGCGACATGTTTTTGAAATTCCACCTTTTGACCTGTCGCATTCCTGCTCACAGAATGATGTAAATTTCGTAGTATAAATATTCCCACTATTTTGGCAAACAGTCAGTCAGAAACGGGCAGTCAAAACTGAAACGTCGTCAAGTCGAACACAAGTGTGAAAAATCGGTTAAAGTCCAAAAAAACCTAATGGGGTCAAGTTCTAGTCATGTTCAGTAGTGCAAAATAAGTTCTACCAAAATTCTTCAGTGTGCAAGATTTGTGAAACTAAGGTGTTTGGAAAACCCTCCAAAATTCTCGTAAAGAAACCACGTAGCCGCTTGACCTAAAGCCTGTCTCTTCAACTCAACTCAACATGTCCAGAAGGTACGTTTAAGCCAGAATTGCTAACTAGACCTAAGTCTTTGGTACCGACCGTACCTAGCTGAGTAATTATCTATGTTTCTGGAATCTGAATAAATGTTTGATCCAAGATTGGTGGTTGTGTCCTTTAGGGTATAGCGCTTGCCCCTCGAACCCCAAACATAAGCTTGTAAGACCCAAAATTGGAAGAAGGCATTTTTGGGCCATTACATAAAGCTTGCGGTATTTATTTGTGTTGTAGCGTGGAAAGAAATTGTTTTGCTTTCCCTCAATAATTTTTTACTTTTCCATTTGTATTTTTTTGTATAGATATAGACCCGAAGTATCAAATATGATCATCGAAGAACAAAAAAACAATGAAAGGCGAAAACTATTAATGATGAAAGTCAAAGCAATACTAAAGATGATGAATGATGAATTTGAAGCTTATAGAAAAATCTGCGAGATCAAAGAAACATCCTTCACCACTAGGAAGTGCCATGGCAATGATGAGGCTCAAATACCCAATTTCTATAAAGAAAGAAAAAGCCATGTCATACAGTCTACCAACCAACATGCTTTTCCTTGGGCGAGAAGGGGAAGACAAACACACTCACGGGAGGATATTGTGCAAGAAAGAAGCCATAAACTGGGGGGTGACAAAAAGCCGAGTCCCTGATGAAAATATTGTGCAAGCCATCAGAATATTGTATGGTCCATTGGAGAAAGAAGTGGAGGCTTATTTTTCTATAAATTGGAAGGATGCTAGAACAAAGTTTGGACAGCCAGTCATCGAAAGAAGATACGTGCCCACTCAAACACCTGCTTTTCGAATGAGAGCAGATAAAGAACTAAAATGGGGAGACACGGACTAGAAAATGAGTGACACTGGTTTGTCAATTTTTAAGTGGAAAAACAAAAGAAGCGTGCATTTATTATCTATCACGATCCTCAAATTTTCTCGACTGTGAATCGAAAATCGAGAAATGGGCAAGTCGAAGATATAAATTGTCCCAGTATTTTATTGGACTATAACATGAATATGGGGTTTGTGGATAAATTGGATCAACTTAAGATTAGATCGACGAAGTAAATTGTGGCATCGTATATTTTTTCATTTTATTGACATTTGTGTAGTGAACTCATATATACTTTTCAAACAAAATGGGCAACAGATATCTCGATAAAGATTTCAGAAGAGCCGTAGTCAGTGGACTAGTTGCCGAGAAACTAGTAGAGCTTAAAACTACTAGGTTCTTAACTTAGCTTAAAACTACTAGTTAGTTCTCCACTGTGTATTAAAAAGAATAAACCAACCGTGTCTTCGGAAATTAGATTGAAAAGTTCTGCCCATCAGCCCGAAAGAAGCACCAGAAGACGCTGTGCATTATGTAGCACTAAGACGAATCAAATACGAACAGAGTGGACCTGTTCAGTATGCAAAGTACCGTTGTGCTTGTCAAAGTCGAGAACATGTTTTCAACAATACCATCACAGAAGGTAAGATAATTAAATAAATATATACATTTTTCGTTAAAAGTGAGAATAACTTTCAGGCATAGTGGTATCTCTTAAACGAAAAGGCATCCGAACTTCGTCGTACAGACTATGGAGTGCCTCAAGGGTCAATACTTGGACCTTTGTTATTTATTATTTATATTAACGACTTAGTAGGCTGTGACACCTCGGCTGATTTTGTCCTTTACGCAGATGATACAACCATAGTTAAAAAGGCTGAAAATATTGATTCTTTGAATGGTCACCTAAGTGAGTCTCTAACTATTGTCACTGACTGTTTTGTGGCCAACCAGCTGAGCATGAATGATGCAAAGAATCAGAAGCTAATTCTATCTACTCGTGCCACCAGTAATATTCCCAACGATCCTATCAAATTTCTTGGAGTTAAAATTGACTCAAAACTCTCATGGAAACCTCATCTGGCTGATGTATACAGCAATGTGGCATCGGGTGTTTTTGCGTTGCGGACACTTGCTTCCACAATCTCAAAAGAAACAGCTTTGACGGTTTATTTTGCTTGTGTGCACTTTAAAATTTCCTATGCTGTTCTAGCCTGGGGACATGCGACTGATACAGTGAGAGTGTTTGCCCTGCAAAGGAGGGCTATTAGAATCCTCAGTAATATCGTTTACAGAGACAACTGCCGATTTTATTTTTCAAAATTGAAAATTTTGACTGTATATTCACAACCCATACATCAATGGGCCTTTTGCAATGTTCCGTTTAGGTGAAAAATGTTATATAATTTTTGTATGTGTTTCTAATGTTGTTGCAATGTTAAAAGTATAATGTATGTTTTTAATGTGTACTGGACATACCTATTCGATATCTGAGGTACATTAGTAAATGATATTAGCTTTATGGAAGAAAAGAAGAAGAATGTGTTCCCAACCTCACTTTAATAATGTCATCTAAACGAACTCCAAAAAATATAGCTTTTATGTCTTCAAGGCATAAAAGGCGGCTAAGAGAAAATATCCTAAAAGGCTTACAAAATGCTTGTCTGACTAATAATCCCTCTGGGAATTACTCTACAGGTTCCATTTTTTCAACCACTCAAACTGTAAGCTCGACTTTAAGTATCAGTCAAATTAGTTCTGACACTAATTTAACATTAGACTAGTCCTTGATTTCAATAGCTACTTCAAGTGTGTCTGCTACGTCAACTCCTCCTATAAGTATACCTGTTCCAGGCCCTGCTGATATTTTTGGTAATATGAATAATCATCTCTATGGTAGTAGTTCACCTACAAACAATTTTGATACAGATTCTGAAAGTGAGTGTGATTGGTTAGAGTGTATCAATGCTAGTAATAGCAACTCCCTAGAAATGTCTTCTAATTTAGTTGATGATTTAAGGAGTTGGGTAACTGAGTGTAATATAGCTTTAAACCACACAAGTAAACTCTTAAAAATTCTCATAAGTCACAATATTAATGTGCCTTCAGATGCCAGAACACTAATGAAAACCCCAAGTCACGTTTAATTTATGAGCCCTTCTGGGTTCACCAATTAAACTGACTCACGACGATAAACGTCGCGCCGGGATCTCAGTTTTAGGGATGGAATTAAACACTGAGTTTTCCTTGTATAACACTTAAATCTATTAAACACGGAATACACAAATGGATGCACAATACGGTTGTAAATAAAAGGTTGACAATTAACAATTGTACTTACATAAACATAGCTAAGGACTTAGCTTTTCCGGGCAATGGCTTGGTCACTTTGCGTTTAAACAATTTCGGAGAACTGACTAATTAACTTAATCTTTTCCCGAGGAGAGTCGACATTACGACTTCTCGGGTCAGCTGGTCACACTACCGTTGATCGGTTCACACTTATCCCACACTGCTAGAATCGGCGTATTTTATACCCGATTGATCGGCTGACGCAGTTTGTTATTGTCGCTTGTTTTTCACGTTTCTGCAAAGCAGGTGGTGGTGATTCATCACCGATACGGTGCACTCGGTGCATGACACATTCGGTTGCATCGTGATGCGACCTTGCCTCGTGCGCTTAACATTTCGCAATCCTCGATGTTTTTTAAGTTAATCAGTCCATCTTTTCAATCAATGGATTTTCCATTCGTGACATATGCCTCCGCCCCAGAAAAACTGGTCCCCAGTTTTATATGAATAACAATAAAAACTTTAAACAGTAGAAAAAAAACATATCGTTAACATAAATTCAAAAATGTACATGCGTACATACCAAGGTATTATGATAAATGGTTAGTAGGTTTACATATGTGAGTATTTCATGGTACTCAGTTAAGTTTACAATCATGTCCTAATAATAAGTTAGTACTTATTCTAACAAGAAACCTAATATTCGGTTCCGGCAATGGCAGAACAAAAAAAAAAAAAAAAAAAAAAATATCGCAACACTGAGAAAAGTTCAATAGAGGCTTAGTCCTATGAGCCACACTTCGCATTTCACATCACTGAACATCATTGTGATCACTGTTCCATAAATATTTGTGGTGTGGATCGATCAATGAATCGATGATTCGGCTTGCTTGGACCTTCGTATCAATGTACAGGCCCATCGGAAGTTCCAACAACAATAATGGCTCATCATAGTTTGCCTCTTTCTTACATAGCCCTCAGTGTTACATGAAATATAAGACAAAAGGTTAGTATGTGTTACTTAAGGCTTAATATACAATATTATGTCTGATAACAAAATTAATTTGAGCATCATTTGTAACCTTTATTTATTTGTTAGTATATACGATCCATTTTCCATTAAAAAATAAAAAATGGAACGTGTGAAATTCATTTCCAAATGCTGTAAAGCAAGGAATCCCGTGTATGCACCGCGTAATCACAATTAGTCATGTAAACAACGTCGACTTTTTATGTTAGTGGCTCGTTATCAACCAACAAGATTGTTGGAGCGTCGTCTCAGGAATACTCGCCTCTTCAGCGAAACATTTTTTATCACACCTATTAGTTCATGGCGCTAAAAAATAATTGGATTAATTTCATGACAATGTGACTAGATTATACTCGCTATTTGGGGATAATATGACACCATACATTCTAAAAAATTCTTATTGTATATATTTTTTTTTTATATATATCATCCACTTGTGTATATCACGTCTGCATATGCATATATATATAGCCATTAAAATACAAAACAATACATAATAAACAAACAATAATAGGGTAACATAGATTAAATTGCAGATCTCATAGCTGCTGATACGTATATGGCCCCGTGTTGTCGAATGGTTCTAATTGCGCGATAAACGGCTGTGTTACCGCGTGTCTAAAAACTTCTTCAGTCTGTTGCTGATTAATGGACCTCCCTTCTGGCACCTGCGCCAGGTTTTCCGGATTCGGGCCTAGTGCCGGATTGCGGTCGACCTGACTTGCGTGCGATTCAGGAGATCCAAATGCACCCCCAAAAGATGTGCCAGCAGAATTGACTTCTGATATTTTATCCCTTTCCTGCGTTTGGGGCACTACTGGTACCCGAAACTGATATGTCATATCATGCGCTACATAAGCATGTGGATATGGCGGATGACCTGGTTGATTCAAAAATTGAGTTCTTCCGTACACACATGTAGCACAAGGACATCCTTGCAAAAATACATTTTCCCATGCTCGCCAAAAATCCTCAGGTCGATATTGAGGCTGTTGGGGTGATATGCAAATTGCACAATCACATGTCGAAAACGGAGTGCCCCCTTGACGTATTTTCTCGCTAAGTAGCAGTATGGTATACTCCGTGTGAATGATCTGAGTCCACAGGCCAAGTAGAGATTTTGTAACCCCCAATAATTGTATTGGTACCACTTGATCAAACTCTCCTTGCAGTTCCCACAAGTGGTACAGTGCCAACTTGTATAAATACAGTTTGGTGTTTATTTCGGTAACACACCTAATGTAAAACAAGAAATTCACGATCCATTCCATTTTTGGCACTTCCGCGAAACTTATAGGTTGACTTTACCTAAGTGTTACTTCACGACCGATTTCTAAAATGACACTGTAAATTGTTGACCCATTCGGGTTTATTTAAACTAATCCAGTAATTAGTCATTATTCATAACTGCGCGTAGCGATGAATCAAATTTGTCTTATCGCTCGCGAATTAGTTGCTTTCTTTACCAAATGCATAAACAACTAAATGGTCAAGGTGATTATTACACCGACAACATCATTACTTATCTTCATTTGTTTGTAGGTACCTACATTACAATAACAATATTACATGTAACCATTTTTTTATCTCATAGGGAAAATTAAAGTGATATCTGTTCTTGAATTTTAAAAATTTGCGCAATAAAAATTCAGACGCAGATAACAGAATAAAATCCTTGGGCCCTGTAAAAATAGGTACATAGCTCAATATGTGGAGCCGTACATTATAATTGTTACTTTGTTTCAACATTATGCTTAATTGCATTTTTGCATTTTATGCATTAATCGGTCTGCACTGAACAATGTCTGGTCTCATTAAGATATTATTCCGAACTAGCCAAATCAGCGAATCCCATGGGTTTAAGCATGGTGCACCATTTGGTTCGTTGGGAAAACATTTCTCTGATAACCTTAACATTTGACAAGTTCATCGTCTGGAAGTATTTTGCTAATTTCAGCATCCTGTCTTTTCGGTAGAGAGGGATCTGAATTGTATTTATACGGTTTTCTTATCACATTCTCCACAGTTCGTCCTCTGACCACCACGGGACTTTACAGTGTATCTTTTTGTAGTGTCGTGTTTTTTGAAAGTAAGTATAAGTGGTTTCTTTCCTCTTTTTTTTTTATTCATCATCTCGATATATTTTTCCTTCCAAAGAAAAATTCTTTTTTGTTTCGCTATCCAATGTTAACAATATCTTCCCTTTCAGATGGAACCTGGAAGTGACGTTCCCCCTGAAAAGGTCCGGGGCCGGGGCCGCGGTGCTGCCCTGATGGCCCTCCTGGCTGCCCAGCGGGCCAAACGCACCGTGGGTGTGGCCAGCCTCAAGCTGGGGGCTGCAACCGATGCTGGTCCCTCTACGGCCAGCGAGGCGGAGGCTCCCCCTCCAGTGGCAGGGGAGGTGGAGGCTCCTCCTGAAGTTCCTGCATCCCCAGAAGACCAGGAGGAAGGCGTCAACGACGCCTCAACAGCGGTGGCGCCGCGTTTGGCTGTCGAAGCCATTGGCAGCCACGCAAAAACTGTCAATTTTTATTTTTTTTAAAAAAATAAATTATTAACCGAAATGCTTGTATTATTTTTGTTGCGGGGTTCCTTCTGGTGTCCATGGGTCATGGTAATGTAAAATTCTGCTTACATGGACCACTTCAGTTTTAGATTTTGGCGAAATGCCCTTTCGTATCTCATAGTCCACATCAGACATTTTCCGATTTATGTAATAAGGACCAAACCATCTAAGCAGTAATTTTTCACTTTTTCCTACTTTCCTAATAGGGGTGAAAACTTTTACTTGGTCCCCCACTTCAAATTCAACATGGCGGTGTTTACAATCATAACGTAATTTATCTATGTCTTGACGCCGTTTTATATTTTCAACTGCCAAATTTCTGACTGCTAAACCAATGTCTCTAATTTGGTCGCTATTACTACTTTCTAAGGGTGGCAACAAGTTTGCTTCCGTTGGTAAAATAGGTTCACGACCGTACACCAGCATGAATGGTGAGAATTTAGTACTATCTTGTTTTGCAGAATTGTACGCAAAAGTCACATGTGGAAGATATTCATCCCAATTTGATTGATCAGTATTAGTATACATAGATAACATATTGGCTAAAGTTTTATTAAATCTTTCTGTTAAGCCATTAGTTGCGGGATGATATGCAGTAGTAAACTGACTTGTTGTCCCCATCTTTTTTAGCAATTCCGTAACCAATTCTGATTGAAAAACTTTCCCTCTATCGCTTAACAATTCCTTGGGTGCACCGTGTTTTGTAATAATTCTTTCCAGTATAAATTTTGCTACAGGTCCGGCTTTGCCGCTCGGTAATGCGTCAGTCTCCGCCCACCTTGTGGCGTAATCTGTCGCTACCACTATCATGGTTTTTCCGTTGCTACTTCTGCGAAACGGGCCTAACAAATCTATCCCAACTTTTTCAAATGGGGTGCCAACTGGAATAGGATGTAACAGACCAATAGGCTTTTGATTTTGTTGGCCTTTCCTGGCCTGACAATCCGGACATCCTTTTACAAAACGTTCCACGTCCTTTTGCAACCCTTGCCAATAGTATCTTTGTTTTACCTTCGCTAGGGTTTTTGACAATCCCAAATGGCCACTCAGCGGTTCTGAGTGGTGGGAGTACAAAATTTCCCCTATTAATTGTTGCGGTATCACTAAAAGTTTAGTCCGGCCCACTTCATGCGGGTTTATACGGTACAAAACTTCTGACTCAAGCCTAAAATTTTTCGCTTGCTTGCGTATACCAATTGTAGCTTCTTCAGGATGTTTTATAGCCTGAATTATTTCCAAAATGTGTTTATCTTCTGCTTGCAATTCTGCAATGTTACGCATATCCAATAAAAAGGTTGGTATTTCGTCAATTTCTTGTACTTTCGTATTTGCTGGTAAAACAGGATATCTGCTTACGCAGTCTGCATCCCTGTGAGCAATTCCTGATTTATGATGTACTGTGTAGTCAAATTCAGATAACTTTAACGCCCAACGCGCTAAACGTCCAGTAGTCTCTTTCAAGGTTTTTAACCAACATAGCGCATGATGATCAGTCACTATTTTTATAGGTTTTCCATAAATAAAGTGCCTAAAATAGGATAGCGCCCATATAGCTGCTAACCCTTCAAGTTCTGTTATAGAATAATTTTTCTCAGCTTTGCTAAGGCTTCTACTTGCATATGCTATTGGGTGTAACGCATTTTCATGATCCTCCTGCAATAATATTGCTCCGATTCCATCTTTACATGCATCTACCCTCAATTCACATCCTTTATTTGGTTGAAAATGTGCCAAAACTGGTTCACTAATCAATTTTTGTTTTAGTGTTTGAAATGCTTTGTCATGTATGTCCTGCCAATCAAATTTATTTTGCTTCTTTGTTAAATCATGTAAAGGACGTGCAATTTTCGCAAAATTTTCTATAAACTTCCGGTAGTAGTTACAAAGTCCCAAAAAACTTTGTACACCTTTTACATTCTTTGGTTTTGGAAAATTTTCAATTGAAATTAATTTCGATTTATCAGGAAAAATTCCGTCTTTTGAAATTGTATAACCAAGAATATTAATTTTTTCCTTTAAATATTCACATTTTTTAGGTTTTAGTGTTAAGCCTGCACTTCGGAGTCTATTGAAAACTTTACGTAATTTTTCTAAATGTTCCTCTATCGTTTTAGAAAAAATTATAATGTCGTCCATGTAAATTAAAACTTCCTTCCATTTCAAATCCCTAAACACTACATCTCCCAACTGTTGAAATGTTGCCGGGGCATTGCACAATCCAAAAGGCATTACGTTAAATTCCCATAATCCGTGACCTGGCGCTGTAAAGGCAGTAAGTGGCTTACTTTCTTCTTTTACTTTGACTTGCCAATAACCTGAATACATGTCTAACGATGAGAAATATTTGGCGTTTCCTAAGTACGTCAAAATATCCTCAATATTAGATCCTGACCATGAATTTTTTACCGTCACATTGTTTAACTTGCGATAATCCACGCAAAATCGTGTCTCTCCTGACTTTTTCTTTACTAATACGACGGGACTTGCCCAGGGCGAGTTACTTTGCCTTATTATGTCGTATTGTTCCATTTCTCTTATCTGCTCATCTATTATCTCTCTTTCTTTTTGTGCCACTCTGTAAGGTTTCTGTTTTATTGGTTTAGCATTCCCGACATCGATTTCATGTTCAATGACATCGGTTTTTCCCATATATTTTGGTGTTTTTGAAAAAACGTCACTATATTCTGACAGTAATGTCCGCAACTTGTTACACAATTCTGGGTTTGTTACATTGCTTAGATTATGGTCATTCATGGTAATCATCTCTTCATCATCCTCAGTTTCATCAATAAAATGAACTGGAATTTTTGTTATATCCATTTCTATATTTTCCTGTAAATAACCGATTGTGGTATTTTTCAATATGAACACTTCTTTAAACTTCATATTATTAATTTTGATGTACCATTTGCCATTTCTTACAAAAATATTTGAACAAATCAACCCTTTTTGTCGTAGGTATTTATCGTTCTCGATAAAGCAGTACTTCGTGAACTCGTGCGGAGATAAGGCACAGTTCAGTCGTACCGTTATCTCGCGACCAACCTCGACCCTGTAGTCAGTTTCAAGTGCAACCTTCAAACTTCGCGCGGTTGACTCAATCTCGACGTTCGCAAATACCTTATTAGTATCTTTCATTTGTTCCATTTTCCCCATGTTGTTGTTGACATTGTTGCCAAAATGTAAAATCAATGGGTCAAGTTCATGGTATAATGTCACAGTATTGGTATTATAGTCAATCAATGATTTTTTACTAGCCAAAAAGTTATGTCCCAAAATTAAGGCTTTTGATAAATTTTGCACCACTAGTGCCTCAACAGAAATAATTGTGCCATTAACTTTTATAATTACCTCTGAATTGCCGAGAGGTTGAACTGGATAACCTCCCGCGGTTATCAGTTGTATATTGTCTTGTAATCGTCTCATGTTACTGATATAATCTATGTCGACTACATTTTTACAAGCTCCTGTATCAAGTAAAACAGGGACGTTATCTTTACCGTTAACTGTGATATTTACTATTAATGTTTGTCTACTGGTGCCCGTAGATGACAATGGGACAATTTCGGTCGGGCTTCTTAGTTTTGAAACTGTCCTCTGTCGTTTGGGTTTCTTCGGCCTTGAGGTGCATTCCTTTGGAAAGGCCTATTATTGAAGTTGCAAGACACATGACCGGGCCTACGGCAATCAATGCAAATAACCCGGCCGTCGTGCGTTCTCGTACGAGGTAAATAATTATTGCTATTATTATTCCTCCAGTTCTGATTTCTGTTCCCGTTAAAAGTATCCTGGTTCCGGGGTTGTTGCGAATTGTTCCTTACAAATTGTCGCCCCCTATTGAATGAGTTGTCCCTCGGACCATTTTGATTCGGTCTAAAATTATTCACCCTTGGAACATAGGTATTTCGTGCTTGATTTTGAACCGTATTCGAAAAATTCCTATTAAAAAATGTCCGTGGCCTGGTGTCATTCCAGGTCCTTTGTCGGTTTGTTGGGTTATTACCACTGTTACTGTTACTGACTGCCGCAGATACTGACAATAACGCTGTACTCTGTGTCATTTGGTTTACCAATGTTCTTTCTTTTATATCGCTTATTTTAATGACTAATTGCTTTAAATCGTCAAAATTTCTATTGCTAGAACTAAGCAAATAATACATCTCATAGTAAGATGGATGTAAACCATTTTCAAAATGATCCCTAAATGCGTCAAAAGTCATTTCTGGGTCAATCTCATTTGCAATTGCCAATAGATCATAATAGTATTTTTTAATGTCCTCGACGTCCTGCTGTTTGCGGGTGTTTAATCTAAACTTTAACTTTCGGAGTGGCTGTTCTCCTGAAAACTCTTTTAAAAAATCTGATTTAATATTTAGCCATGTCTTCATCTGATTCTCTGGTTCACTAATATAATTACTAAACCACGTATGAGCTGGACCTTCTAAAAAATTAGCCAAATAAGATATTTTATGATTTTCTGACCAACTATTCACAATTGCTGCCTTTTCGTATTTATTTATAAAAATACTAGGAGAGTCAATAGAAGGGTTAAATGTAGAGGGGCATGTAAACTTTGGGGTGGCCGGAGTTTTTGGCTCAGCCAAAGCTGCCTGTAATGTCATGTTAGCCATTATTAAAATATCGTTAGGGCGTATGGCACGGTTTCTTTCCCGGATCACAGGGGGTGGGCAAGAATTATTAGAACTTTGTAATAATTCTGAGGGGCGGGATTTTGGTGGCACTACAACTTCTAAGGGACTTTCCTGCCAAGGATCCTCTGTTTCACGTGGTTTTGGCGGAGTTCTACTTAACGAAGCTCTTGGTTTGAAATAAACTTCCGTAGATTGGGGCTTAGAAGTCGAAGCTGAGGCTTGGGAAGTTTGAGCTTGAATGCCCACGACAGTATTGTCAGAAGTTTTTTCTTCGTCCTCACTGCTTGTCAAACAAACTGAACTGGGTTTGTCAAGCTTCTGTTTGTGTGAAGAAGTTGCCGTTTGTGTCGGAGCAGGGAAACTCACAGTCGAACTGTGATGCTCGGGTTTAAAATCTTTTAACTCTTTTATCACCTTCTCTGGGTTTCGACCCCTAGCGATAGCTTCACGTAACACGAATTTTTCTTTTTCCGACAAACTTTGAGCCCTACTGCGAGTTTTTACTCGATCCTTGTCACTCGACTCACTCATGGACAATTTTTAAATTCATTTATGTGTTATATTTATTTTTTCAAATTATTTTTCAAAAGATTAAATTAAAAAAAAACAAAAAAAAAAAAAAAAATTTTTAAGTAAGTTGATTATTCCTAGCAATTTCTTTACGAATTTGCTTGTTCATTAGACTAATAATCTTTTTGACGGTAAAATACGCAAGCATTAATACCCCCATGCACAGAAAAATAATAATTAAGATTTCCTTTGCCGACCATGAATTATCTTTCCCTGAACTATTTGATACACCTCCACTGTTTCCCGCTTGGGAAATAATAATTTCCTCCTCTTTTGAAGATGTACCACCCATATTAAACCAAAATAGTATCAAATGAGCGCTTAAATAGCACAGGTAATCCCCAAAAAATCACCAAATAAATCAACGTTACTATCCCTAGCCAAAAGAAAATAATACTTAAAATTTCTTTTATAGCCCACACATTACTTTCCTGACTCTTTATCATACCCCGAAAAGAAAAATAAATAAAAAACTCAACTATTGTTTTTTATCCATCCCAAAACAGACCGGCGCCTCCACCAAATGTCACGTTTAATTTATGAGCCCTTCTGGGTTCACCAATTAAACTGACTCACGACGATAAACGTCGCGCCGGGATCTCAGTTTTAGGGATGGAATTAAACACTGAGTTTTCCTTGTATAACACTTAAATCTATTAAACACGGAATACACAAATGGATGCACAATACGGTTGTAAATAAAAGGTTGACAATTAACAATTGTACTTACATAAACATAGCTAAGGACTTAGCTTTTCCGGGCAATGGCTTGGTCACTTTGCGTTTAAACAATTTCGGAGAACTGACTAATTAACTTAATCTTTTCCCGAGGAGAGTCGACATTACGACTTCTCGGGTCAGCTGGTCACACTACCGTTGATCGGTTCACACTTATCCCACACTGCTAGAATCGGCGTATTTTATACCCGATTGATCGGCTGACGCAGTTTGTTATTGTCGCTTGTTTTTCACGTTTCTGCAAAGCAGGTGGTGGTGATTCATCACCGATACGGTGCACTCGGTGCATGACACATTCGGTTGCATCGTGATGCGACCTTGCCTCGTGCGCTTAACATTTCGCAATCCTCGATGTTTTTTAAGTTAATCAGTCCATCTTTTCAATCAATGGATTTTCCATTCGTGACAATATGTCAACTGTGATGAAATGGAATCTGGAGAATACTGCCATATTGGGATTGAGTCTAGCATTTTACAATGCCTGAAAGTATTGCCAAATGAAGTGCTAGTTCCATCTGAGTTAAAACTTTGTGGCCAATTTTGGGATGGTTTGTTCCACATACTTTTGAGCAGTATAGTTTTTATCCATTTGTTATTGGTGTATACCATGGACACACTAAGCCAAATAATGTAAATCATTTTCTCAGAAAGTTTGTTAATGAATTTAATTCTCTTCAACAAATTGGTTTTATTTGGAAAAATGAAAATATTAAAATTAAATTTAATGTATTGATTTGTGACGCTCCTGCAAAGGCTTTTATATTATGTGTAAAAGGCCATACAAGAGTTTGCAAGAAAGCCTAGAAAACTTTCTGACATTGACAGGTTTAAAGCCACTGAACTGAGACAACTTCTATTATACACAGGAATAGTGGGCTTCAAAAATTTTGTATCCACTGAATTTTATAACCATTTTTTACAACTTTCATGTGCAATTCGCATTCTCGCGTCACCTAGTTTATGTGTTTCACTTAATGATGTTGCAAAAAATCTTTTACATAAATTTATTAGACAGTATGGCCGATTATATGGCTATGAGTATATCTCATACAATGTTCACAATCTAAGTCATTTATGTGAGGATGTTAAACTACATGGACCTGTTGATTACTTTAGTGCCGAGGGGTAGACCACTTCTGGCAATACATGTACAAAAAATTATAGAGTAATGTACATTACAGCGCATTACGTAAATTACTGCAAATTACAGCGAATTACTGTTGCAGTCCATTGCATTATTGCATTACTAATAACATTACACTGCATTACGTGACATTACTCGGCAGTACTACGCATTATATGGCATTACCAGACGCATTACTTCGCAGTACTAATAAACGGCCCACATAGCAACAAAAAGCACGTGCACTTTATTCCTGTTGGTCCTCGACTCGGGCCTCGAGTTCGGCACTGCATTAGTAGCGATCGGCAAGGCGACCGGCATATAGGTTTTCTTTTAACGCGAAATAGTTTAGTGAGAAATATCCGTTGCTCAATACAGTTTTTCTTCAAGTTTGATAGGTAAGTTGAATATAATAAAAAAACCTAATTTCTAAATAGTATGATAAAGCCTCGCATGAAACTAGAAGTATGATTAATGAAGGATTTAGCTCTGGTTATAGAGGGTAGGTAAGTGTTAAGGGGTCATAATTAAATTATGAATTTATGTGTTTTTCGACGCAAATAAGCCTACAGTTTGCAATGTGTTTGCTATATAATACTTAGTTATTTACGTAACAAGAAGGATATGAATAATATTACCGCATGCATGTGAAAACATATAACATAGTGCGGAAATTATATATCTTACGTGTTGCGTACAACATCTTATCTACAACTATAACGATTATTATTTTAATCACTATTTAAGTAAAAATAATTATTTTACATATTGAATACTGACTATACATTATAAGGCCAAGAAAAATTTGGATTACTTTGGCAACATACTTAAGTACAATCGAGAGCACGATTGTTAATAAATTGCTTTTGTCAATCATTTCAATAATTAAATAGTAGTGTGTTAATATTAACGCACTAGTGCGGTAATAAAGGTTTTTACGAAATTTCAAAATAGTGCGAAATCATGGTTATTATATAACTTGTACAAGGTGTTAAAAGTTTTTACTGGTTAATCAGCGTTCACAATATCTACACTTTTATGATTAAATCAATCATTGATTAATAGTACAAGGACAATATTTTAGCAAAAATGGAGAAGCAGTCGGAGTTTGAAGTGGAGGATTACTCGAATGGCAGTGAAGTCAGTGAAGATAGAGGTGAAGATCAATCAAGCGAAGCCTGTATAGCCGATATTATAAATACGATTGGATTAAAGCAGTTGAAACTTCCAAAGTACTTAAAAAACCTGCTTGTAATATGTGGATTTGACAATATAATTTCAATATCTAACATGAATGATGAACACATTCAGTATTTAGAGAAGTTTGCCCGCGATGATTTGATTGACATAATACCAACTAAAAAAAAAAAGCGATTTTTTTGGAATATATTGTTCTATTCCATCAAAATTTAAAATATTAGAGGGACATAAAGTTCTACTAAAGCAATTTATATTAGAATGTGATTCTTTTTTGAAAGCAGAAAAAGCGGAATTAAAGAAAATAAACGGAAACCAGGAAGAAATTAAAAGAAAAAATTCTTTTGGGAGAAATCGCAATAAAGTAAATGCAAGAGTAAATGAGCCACAAGAACAAATCTCGGTAAAAAAAATTAGGCTGTGCCATGCCATAACGGAGACCTCAACTAATCTTAAATCTCAAACTGATATTTTGACTGAACCTATGAGTGAAAAGCAATTTGATAACATATCAAAACCAACACCGTCGAAAACGAGTGTGATTCTAATCAACAGTGAAAGTGAAATTGATCATGTAAAGAAAGTTGTCACAAATTACGTTCAAGGCTTCTGTCAAAATATGCCAGATGAAATAAAAATCCCATTGCTCAATAAATTATCCACAATAGAGATTACTGTTGAAAATACATTTGTCAGTATAAAATGTATAAAATGTGGTTTTGTTTCAAAAGCCTTTGCTCAGATTAATGGCAATAAAAAGAAGTGGGTTTTATCAAATTTCAATAAACATTTTAAAACCCATTTTAAAGATTTACCGCCTAAGAGAAAGTTATCCACGACCACCGAAATCACCACCAAACCTAATTCATCGGGCAATAATAATTTATTATCGTTTGTTAAAGTAATACCGTTTACCACACCCTCGACCTCAGTTTTAATAAGTCAGACGGAGAACTTATCACCAGTTCCAGAAAATAGCACTGCAGAGCATTCTGAAGAAGGCGCACCTGAGTGTGTATCGTATATAGTTCTCTCAGATGGTGAGCTTTCATCGGAGCTTACCAAAGAGCTTACGATTAGTCAACCAATCCCAGAACAAATAGAATCGCTACTGCCCGAAAATGTAAACCATGCAGAAACCGAAACTAAAAAGGATTTTTTATGCAGCAGAACTACTAAGAGAAATGTAGAAAAAGAGAGGGGTCGTAGTTCTGCTGTTTTCTGTGAAACTCCTCATATTTCACAAATGAGACGTCGTCAAATAAATAACTATCTCAGCTTCAATCTGAGCCAAAAAAAAAATAACCGACTTCTTTGAAATCGTTGAAGTGATTGAACGTTATACAAAAAATCAATCGAACCTGCAAATGGAATTTGAAAAACATGCTTTTAATACCTTAACATCGTTTGACCAAACCACCGAAAAAAGAGAGTCCAATTTAAATTGCTTTAAGTTCTTAGATATACTGAAGACTACATCCCTAAAAAATTCCAAAAGTTGTGGAAATTCGGGAAATAGATTATATAGATAATAGATTTAAAACAACAAAAGTTATTTCGTCTGTACTTATATCTCATAGGAGGACGTCTGATGTATGAAACTCTCTCTCTACTCAAATTTTTCAAATAGCTTACCGTCAATATCAACATTGAAAAGAACTCTACTAGACAGTTCCAGAATTCTTGAAGGAGAAATCCAAATGAATGCACTAAGGGAATATTTAGATAAGAGAAAGTACCCGCTGCGAGTGTTTGTTTCGGAGGATCAGACAGCCATTTTGAAAAGAATCAAATATGACAGTAAAACGAATAAAATGATAGGCTTTGTTATACCAATTTCCCAAGAAAATGGATTTCCTATCCATGGTAAATTTCAAGTCAACTCCTTGCAGGACATACGTAATGCCTTTGCTGAAAATAAATTATCTATGAATGCTTATGTCTTCATGGCGCAACCATTAGTGGATAGAGCACCTGCTTTTTGTCTGACAATTTTCGGAAGCGATAATAAGTTTTCAAGTGAAGATGTAAGTGATGTAGTGGTTGTTCAAGATGTGATTCATATTGGGACCAAGCTGAAAACACGGCTATTGAACAGTAAAATAAAAATGCATATGGGAAAATACACCGTAGATTTAGAACATCTGAAAAGTCTTATAGAACGGATTCCAAAAGATCAGCATCTACTATGTATTTCGTTTTTGAACAGTAAGTTTCGTCGAAAATAGGTAATTTTAAAACGGTACTTTAAATTTAACAATTTAATTTCAGGTGCTGATATTTTGAAGCCGTCGACAAAATTTCGTCCCCTATTGTTACAAAATTATTAGATCAAATCAAGAATTCATATGCTACTAAACAATTACTTATAATTACTCGTTATATACTAGACGCTTATCTAGAAAAGTCTCTGTCCGCCGAACGACGCATATATTTAATATGGTATGCTGTGTTGTTTCTTCGATATTGGAGATATTGGTTAAAACAAAATGGATATTGTCACGACTAGCGTGACGTGTTGAATTTAATTCAACTTATTGCCTGGGATCTCGTTTCAGCGTGAAAATAAAACACAGTTAACTCTACCATCTAGTTCTATTGAATACGTACTTAAACCTAACAACTCCAAACTTACTAACTAGTAAAATAACAGGTTTCCTAACCCAACGAAAACGTTACTAATTCCCAATAAAATCATAATAAACCAGGCGTAAATTAATACACAACATAAAAGTACAATAAACATACTTACATCTCTATAGAAGACAGAATCTTGGAGAGAGGCTGGTCACTTGGAGCGCGGTTCGCGATTAACTTTACTTGAGCGTTACGGACATGTCTAATTGACAATTGCGGTTCGATCACCAACGTGGTGCACAGCAAAACTGGACTGACTGGACAGAACTGGACTGAACTGACTGAACCCCTCTTTAGGGTACAACTTCCTTTTTATAGCATTCCAGACACTGGTTCCACCAATCAAAACTCCCAGACCTGGCCTCGTCTAGCCGACAACTCGTGACGACCTTCGACCATCGGTACTTGGAAAACCTTCCACATTATTTCGCAATTCAGCAAATGCATCTTAATTGCAGTTGCACTCCGACCGCATTAATGTTTCCGCTCAAGTAATATAAACATTTTTTAATGTTTCCGTTCAAGTAATAAATTTGATTTATTATCCTTCGTGACATTTGCCCCTTCTCCATGAAACTGGCCCTCCAGTTTAAACCAAGAGAGGTAATTCCTATATTTGACAATTCTAATTACTAACCTAAGTTATCGCTAGCCTTATATAAAATTCGTCTCATTATAACAGTATTAGAAAAATGGAGTAAGCGAAAATTTTGATTTTTCTAAAAACTTACTTTCTCCATTTTTCGTTATCGCTTCGTCGTACCCAAAACTTATAATAATCCTAATCATTAAAGTAACACTTAAATTAACATAACACATTTGAAACCTTGGGTAGCCTTTAAATACGCACCATTTTACTCTAATATAAGTAGCTCTGATGTTGCGACTTATATTGCGCCATTGTTCGCACAAAAATGTTTGTCACAATCATACATTGCCCTGACTATGACTTCACACATCGTCTTTCACTGGTCACTAAATAGTCCAGTAGCTGAAGTCTAGCAATGTCCATTCCATAGTCTCTTCTGCTTAGGCTTCATTTTCATTATGTGGTTGACTCTGGTGATACTGTTAAATGTCATCTCCAATGGTCGTTCAATACTGGCTTTGCACAGCGCCATTTAGTACATTGGCTTCTTATGGCTCCCTCAAGCGGTTTTTACATGTAATGAAAATAAGAACAAAGGTTAATATGCGTTACTTAAGGCTTAATAATAACATATAATAATATATAATATTTTACGCATATTTCTTTTATATCTTAATCAAATCAATAACCTTCAACCGAGTGAATTTTATTCACTGGTATACCTCAAACCGATTGCAAAAACTTCTGCATATGTTTAACTAATGTCCCAATTTTCATATCAACTAAGTTGTTCTAAAAACTGGAATATTGATCGTTCTAATTTCATTTCAAATCCATACGGAGAAATATTTTATTTATTCAAAAACAAAAAATAAATTGACGATAACGTTTGATTGCTTCTTCCCTAGATTATCTGTAAACAAAAATAAGAAAGTAAATTATTAAAACGTAAACACAAAACAAAATTTACGGTCGTTTAATGACCCTATGGTTTGAAATGCACTCTACCTAAGTAGTGTAAACAACCTATACTCGGTTTATTTTGTCTTGTCAGCGGTTTTGAGGTAGGTCAGGGTAACGCTTGTGTCATCATTATCATATTAATAACAGTGACGTACTTGACGCCTTTTAAAACTTATTACGCCTGTATTAACTTTACCCATCTTACCTTTAATTAAACTAGAAAAATGGTTAAATATCATTTATTTTCTTCGTGCTACAATAGTCATTATTATGTAGATAAACTTTAAATATATAGTATATAATATAGATATAAAATATTGAACAATAACTGTTTCACTTGTTTTGTTCGGTTTGGGTCCCTCCGGGTTTCGCCTGATCAGTGTTCAACAGGTCCTCATTTCTTTCCTCACGTATAGGCACTTGATATGGTGCCGTACCACGTACACGTGTACGATTTATTTGTCTTCGAAGAGGCGTGGCAGCCACCTGCCGAGTCCAATTTGTCATGTTTGCTGTATTTAGTGGTGGCTCAACGGGGTTCCAATTCTGTCGTAAAGTCACCCTCGGCACTTCAACTAATGTAGGTTCACCTCTTGATGGCACCCTAAATGGATGTCCCATCATTCTTGGTGGCAAATGGGGTCGGGGAGGTTCATGTAGTTCACGCCGCCTAAATTGTGAATTCCTTCTGAACGAACAAACATTGCATGCGCAACCATCCACAAACAGACTTCCCCAAATTTCCCAAAATTGTCTTGGTTGATAGAATGGCACCCTCGGAGGTGCGCAGATTGCACAACCACATCTTTCCGTAGGGTTTCTTCCTTGTCTCGTCAATAAATCAATATGTATCATCTGGTATTCCATGTGAATTATTTGGGTCCACAGTGCTAGTAACGCCTTTGTGACTGCCAAATACACTATTCCTGGTCGCTGTGCTTCTTGATGTAACTCCCATAAATGGTATAACGCCATGTCATATAAATGTAACTTGACATTTATGTCCGAAATACATCGGGCATAATATAAAAACATCACAATCCACTCCATTTTGTATAAACTCTCGATCGGTATTTTTCAATGAAACGCACTCGCGTTATTATCACGGTACTTCGCTGACTAAAATGCAAATCACAGCGACGGAATTATTTATATTCTTTTAATTTCATGTCAGCATTTTTACGGGACAAGTGCGGTCGCATATTATTCATTTGATGCATTTTTTTCGACCGAATACATTATGCTGGTATTCAAAAATATCCAACACTAAAATAAAACGAAAACTCGTTACTTTAATCTGTCTATCCCCCCATTATCACATACCCCTGACATTTATATTTATTCAAGTATTTACTTGTTCGGCACCTATGGCATTTACCGATATATTTTACGTCCCTCGTATTTTTTTGTTTAAGTATGCCATTTTAATTATATCATTTTTTCCATTGTAGTCAAATAACTTGTAACACGCGCGCTTAGATAGTCATTTTACACACTTTTGGTGTAACTGCGGAAAATTAGACTAATATCCGTTCGTGAATCTTTCAATTGCGCATTAAATTCAGACGCGGATAAGAGAATAAAAATCCCTGAGCTCAGTAACTTCAAATTTAGGTACCACTCGGTATGTGAAGTTTGTACCCAACAAACGTAATATTTCCACTTCAACCAAATTATTACTTTGTATACAAAGTGTTACAATCTTTATGTCAGTTAGGGATAGACGGTGCCTTATTATCGTTTATTTATTTTACTTATACAGCACTGCCTTCACAGCAGTTTTGTCATTTTATGGACGAAACGGTCCTTTACTTTTTCCTTTCCAGTCACTTTCTTGTGTGCCTTTGCGAGTGCAGGTGTTTTTTGCTTCATCTACATTTGAGTGTAGTAGCTTGTGTTTTTTTTTTTTCTTTTTCTCTAACTTGCTTAGTGTTTTTTACCATGAACCGTAAGTAAATTTGTTGGCTTTGTTATTTACATTATAAAGTAATCTAATTTGTTGTTCTTTTTAACATTAAAGATTCACAATCTTGCCCCCCAAGTGACAAGCCAACTGGGGTTGGAAGGGGTTGCCGTCTCCGGCACCTTCGGAGACTTTTGACGATGCGCCGCCCTGGTGAAGGGCTCGCCGACGTTTGGTCTGGTAATGACCGGGACATCGGTGCTAGGTCCTCAACACCGTCCATTGAGCTCCACCAGGGTGTTACGTACCCTACACCGTCATCTAACACTTCTGCGTGGGGGTCACCGGTGCCCACGAGGCCACCGACGCCCCCGGTCCGCCAAGAGCGGCTCCCGACCGGGATCTCTGCCCCGACGGCAAACAACAACCTTGAGGAGACAACCTCAGGGGATAACTCTCCAACTTGGTGGTCTGGTGACCAGGTGACCATAAATGGTACTGGTCACCGAATCTACTTTCACCATCACCATTATTAAGTGTTTTTCTTTTTGTTACCTTTTTTTTTCACATTACCCTTTTTTTTCTTTTTTTATAAAATTTTTTTTTTCAATTTTTTTTTTATTGTATTTTTCGTAATTGTGTAATTTTAATTGTATCTTATTATTGTTATTATCTTTTTTTTTTTCTTTTTTTTTATTATTATTATTATTTTATCTTATTTCGTTTGTTTTGTTTCCTATTTTTTTTTCTCTTTAGTAGTAATATACTCTTTAGTTATTCAAAGTTGTCTCTTTTGTGTGTTTTTCCCATTTTTTTTTTTTCTTATAAAGGCGTGCAATCTGGGGTCCAGGGATCATAATAGGGTAATATTCTGCTTACGTGAACAACTTCTCTTTTTGCTTTGTCTGATCTGCCTTTCTGTATTTCATAGTCCACGTCCGACATTTTTCGTCTTATATAATAAGGTCCGAACCATCTAAGCAGCAATTTTTCACTTTTCCCAACTTTCCTTATTGGGGTGAAAACTTTCACCTGGTCACCCTCATTAAACTCCACATGCCGATGTTTACAATCATAACGAAGTTTATCTATGTTTTGTCGTCTTTTTATGTTTTCAGCAGCAAAATTACGTATTGCCAGACTAGTTTCCCTCATTTGATTGCTATCAAGAGATTCAGTATGCGGCATAATGTTCGCTTCAGTTGGTAAAATAGGTTCTCGTCCATATACTAGCATAAAGGGTGAGAATTGCGTGCTGTCTTGTTTCGCTGAATTATAGGCAAAAGTTACATGTGGTAAGTATTGGTCCCAATTTGACTGGTTTGTGTTGGTGTACATTGCCAACATATTTGCAAGAGTCTTATTAAATCGCTCCGTAAGACCATTTGTTGCTGGGTGATATGCCGTTGTAAATTGACTTGTAGTACCCATTTCTTTCAATAGTTTCGTCACCAATTCTGATTGAAACACTTTTCCTCTGTCACTTAATAATTCCTTAGGCGCTCCATGTCTCGTAATTATTTTTTCCAAAATAAATTTTGCTACGGGCCCTGCTTTTCCACTCGGTAACGCCTCAGTTTCTGCCCAACGTGTTGCATAGTCTGTTGCCACCACTATCATGGTTTTACCATTGCTACTTCGGCGAAAAGGGCCTAAAAGGTCAATTCCCACTTTTTCAAATGGTGTTCCCACAGGAATTGGGTGTAAAAATCCTATCGGCTTTTGATTTTGCTGGCCCTTTCTAGCTTGACAATCTGGACAACCCTTAACAAAATTTTCAACATCTTTTTGCAACCCTTGCCAATAATACCGTTGCTTAATTTTTGATAGCGTTTTCGCTATTCCCAAATGACCACTCAGCGGTTCCGAATGGTTAGAATACAAAATTTCTCCCACTAACTGTTGCGGTATTACCAATAGCTTATCTCGACCTAAATCATTCGGATTTACTCGGTATAAAATTCCGGATTCAATCCTGAAGTTCTTTGCCTGCTTACGTAAACCAATTGTAGCATTTTCCGGGTTTTTGATTGTCATTATTATTTGGGAAATTTTTTCATCTTTTTCCTGTAACTCTTCAATATTACGAGTATCCAAAATAAATGTTGGTATTTCTTCAACGTCGTGTTTATCCGTATCTGGTTGCAGTACCGGATATCTACTTACACAGTCAGCGTCTTTGTGCGCAATTCCTGATTTATGGCACACCGTGTAATCAAATTCCGACAGTTTTAATGACCATCTAGCTAAACGACCTGTTGTGTCTTTTAATGTCTTTAGCCAACATAAAGCATGATGATCAGTCACAATTTTTACAGGTTTACCATAAATAAAGTGTCTTAAGTATGAAAGTGCCCATATAACTGCTAATCCTTCTAATTCAGTTATAGAATAATTTTTCTCCGCTTTGCTAAGACTTCTGCTTGCGTAAGCGATAGGGTGTAACTTATTTTCTGTGTCTTCTTGCAATAATATAGCTCCTATTCCATCTTTACATGCATCTACCCTTAATTCACACCCTTTGTTTGGCTGAAAATGTGCCAACACTGGTTCACTAATTAATTTCTGTTTTAGTGTTTCAAATGCTTTGTCATGAATGTCCTGCCAATCAAATTTATTCTGTTTCTTCGTCAGATCATGTAAGGGACGTGCAATTTTTGCAAAATTTTCTATAAACTTCCGGTAATAGTTACAAAGTCCTAAAAAGCTTTGTACACCTTTTACATTTTTTGGCCTTGGAAAATTTTCAATTGAAATTAATTTTGATTTATCCGGAAAAATTCCATCTGTCGAAATTGTATAACCAAGAATATTAATTTTTTCTTTTAGATATTCACATTTTTTAGGTTTTAATGTTAGGCCTGCACTTCGAAGTCTATTGAAAACTTTACGTAATTTTTCAAAATGTTCATCTATTGTTTCAGAAAAAATTATAATGTCGTCCATGTAAATTAAAACTTCTTTCCATTTTAAGTCTCTAAACACTACATCCCCTAACTGTTGAAATGTTGCCGGAGCATTGCACAATCCAAAAGGCATTACATTAAATTCCCATAATCCATGACCTGGCGCCGCAAAGGCAGTAAGTGGCTTACTTTCTTCTTTTACCTTGACTTGCCAATAACCTGAATACATGTCTAACGATGAGAAATACTGGGCGTTTCCTAAGTAAGTCAAAATATCCTCAATATTAGATCCTGACCACGAATTTTTTATTGTTACATTGTTTAACTTGCGATAATCGACACAAAATCGCGTCTCTCCAGACTTTTTCTTTACTAATACGACGGGACTTGCCCAGGGCGAGTTACTTTGCCTTATTATATCGTATTGTTCCATTTCCCTTATTTGATTATCTATTATTTCTCTTTCTTTTTGTGCTACCCTGTAAGGTTTTTGTTTTATGGGTTTAGCATTTCCTACGTCAATTTCGTGTTCAATTACATCTGTTCTCCCCATATATTTTGGTGTTTTTGAAAAAACGTCACTATACTCCGCAAGTAGCGTTTGTAATTCATTATGTATTCCTAAGTTAGTTATATTGCTTAGATTATGGTCATTCATGGTAATTATTTCCTCATCATTTTCGGTTTCATTAATATAACAAATTGGAATTTTTGTCATGTCCATTTTAATTGTTTCCTCCAGATTACCAATCGTGGAATTTTTTATTACAAAAATTCTACGATGACCGACATTTTTAAGCTTAATATAAAAATGTTCATTCTGCAAAAACGGTAATCCTACGCAGATAAGACTTCTCGGTCGTAAAAAACTGTCTTTCTCAATAAAACAATATTCCGCCAAGTCAGACGGTCGTGGGTTCAAGTTCAATCGGGTAATTATATCATTCCCGGGCTTCAACACGTAATCACTGGCGACGGTAATTTTCAGGGAATTTACTGTTGGCTCGTTTGCTATGTTTACGAACAAATCTTGCTGTGGCTCGCACTCTTCAGTTGAATCATAATCTCCAAAATTTAAGATTAATTTGTCCGAACCATGCTGCAATGTCACTTTATTGTTATTATAGTCAATGACTGACTTTGTCGTCGTCAAAAAGTTATGTCCCAAAATTAAAGCTTTGGACAAATTTTTTACCACTAATGCTTCAACGCATATCTCTTTATTATTAACTTCAATCGTCACTTGCGATTTTCCAATAGGTGTAAGAGGGTAACTGCCTGCCGTAATTAATTCAACATCATTTTCCAAAGGATACATGTTATTAATATAATTTAAATCCACAATATTTTTACACGCTCCGGTGTCTAGAACGACATTTATATTTTCTTGATTATTTACTTTTAAATTCACATACAATAACCCTCCTTTGACGCCCTTTGATGACAGGTGGACAATCTCGTTAGGGCTTCCTATTGACGAAATTGTCCTCTTTCGTTTGGGTTTTGATATACCCGATCATTTCGACGGTTATCTGAATTATTTCTGGAACTGTTTGCATTCCAGTTGCACGATGCATGCCCAATTCTTTTGCAATTAGTGCATCTAATGCGTCCATCGTGTGTTCTTGTATTCGGTAAATAGCTATTACCTTGATTTCGGTAAGGTGCTCTGTTTCCATAGTTTGGACCTCTATACTCATTATTTCTATTCCTTTGCATATTCTGATTTTGGTAATAAGGCCGTTGACCGCCATTATTTGAATCATTATTAATGGCATTGTTCCTTGGTGGTATATTTCTTGTAAAATTTCCGCGATAATTGACAAAATTTCTGTTCGGACCGTTATTGGTGACATTCCTGTTATCTACGAAATTTCTTCTTGTGCTATTACTATTATAATAGACTCGATTTCTATTTGGATTGCCATCTCTGCGTGGAAAATTTGTTGTATTTCCCGGTCCGTTCCTGGCCATTTGATTCTCGTTATTTAACGCATCGGACACGGAAAGCAGTGCCGTATCCCGTGTCATCTGATTCACCAGGGTTCTCTCTTTAATGTCACTCAGCTTTAATACTAGCTGTTTTAAGTCATTAAAATTTTGATTACCTGAACTTAGCAAGTAATACATTTCATAGTAGGATGGGTGTAAACCATTTTCAAAATGGTCCCTAAACGTGTCAAAAGACATTGTCGGGTCAATTTCTGTCGCCAACGCAAGTAAATCAAAATAATATTTTTTAACATCCTCATTGTCTTGATGTTTTCGTGTATTTAATCGAAACTTTAGTTTTCTCAGTGGCTGTTCTCCAGAAAATTCTTTTAAAAAGTCCGTTTTTATATTTGTCCATGTTTTTGCCTGGTTTGCCGGTTCGTTAATATAACCATCAAACCAAGTCTGAGCCGGGCCTTCCAAGAAATTTGCTAAGTAGGAAATTTTGTGGTTTTCCGACCAGCTGTTTGCAATCGCTGCTTTTTCATATTTATTTACAAAAATAATAGGAGAGTCAATCGATGGGTTAAAAGTAGGTGGGCATGTAAACTTTGGTGTAGCTGGAGTTTTTGGCTCAGCCAAAGCTACCTGTAAAGTCATGTTAGCCATTGCTGCAAGATTGTTAGGACGTATCTCACTGTTTCTCTCTTGAATTACAGGGGGTGGGCAAGGATTATTACAACCTTGTAACAAATCTGTGGGGCGGGATGAGGTAGCCTCTGGCACTACCACTTCTCTCTTCTCTGGCACTACCACTTCTAAGGGACTTTCTTGCCAAGACTCTTCTGATTCTCGCGGTTTAGGCGGAGTCCTACTCAATGAAGCTCTTGGCTTAAAAAACTGTTCTGGTGATCGTGATCCTGCCTTGGAATCTTTAGTTTTCTGAACTTGGGAAGTCGAAGCTTTTGTTGTTCGAATTCGCGGGGTCTCAATTTGAGCACTTACGACAGTTTTTTCGAAAGGGCTCTCGTCCTCACTACTTGTTACACTGACAATAGAAGTTGTTCTGTCAACTTCTGGGGCACCTGCAGAAGCAGAGGAACCGACAGTTGAGCTATGATGTGCGGGTTTAAACTCTTTCAACTCTTTTAAGACTTTTTCGGGGTTTTTCCCTTGGGCTAGTGCTTGTTGCAAAACAAATTTTTCTTTGTCCGATACACTTTGAGCTCTACTGCGAGTTCGTACTCGTGATTTGTCACTTGGTTCACTCATGAAAAATTAATACGAAATGTTTGGCAGTATTTTTAATTACTTTGATTTTTCAAGCTTTTGGACAAAATTTAAACGATTTTCTTAAACAATTTGATTATTTCTAGCAATTTCTTTGCGAATTTGCTTATTCATCAAACTAATAATTTTTTTGACACTAAAATACACAAGCATTAACACCCCCATGCACAGAAAAATAATAATCAAAATTTCCTTAGCCGACCATGAATTATCTTTTTCTTGCGACGCTGTATTAGAAATACCTCCGCTGTTACCCGCTTGAGAAATAATAATTTCTTCTTCTTTTGATGAAGAACCCCCCATTTTAAATAGAACGATTCAAATTTAAAAAATAAAATTTATGTTTTTTCCACCCTGAAACGTAGGCGCCTCCACCATATGTCACGACTAGCGTGACGTGTTGAATTTAATTCAACTTATTGCCTGGGATCTCGTTTCAGCGTGAAAATAAAACACAGTTAACTCTACCATCTAGTTCTATTGAATACGTACTTAAACCTAACAACTCCAAACTTACTAACTAGTAAAATAACAGGTTTCCTAACCCAACGAAAACGTTACTAATTCCCAATAAAATCATAATAAACCAGGCGTAAATTAATACACAACATAAAAGTACAATAAACATACTTACATCTCTATAGAAGACAGAATCTTGGAGAGAGGCTGGTCACTTGGAGCGCGGTTCGCGATTAACTTTACTTGAGCGTTACGGACATGTCTAATTGACAATTGCGGTTCGATCACCAACGTGGTGCACAGCAAAACTGGACTGACTGGACAGAACTGGACTGAACTGACTGAACCCCTCTTTAGGGTACAACTTCCTTTTTATAGCATTCCAGACACTGGTTCCACCAATCAAAACTCCCAGACCTGGCCTCGTCTAGCCGACAACTCGTGACGACCTTCGACCATCGGTACTTGGAAAACCTTCCACATTATTTCGCAATTCAGCAAATGCATCTTAATTGCAGTTGCACTCCGACCGCATTAATGTTTCCGCTCAAGTAATATAAACATTTTTTAATGTTTCCGTTCAAGTAATAAATTTGATTTATTATCCTTCGTGACAATATTCTCTAATGAAGAATTTTATAACATTAAATGCATATGTCTGTGGAAATTAATGCGCATGCTTTGGTATTGTTAATGGAAAAATGCCGGGAAAAAGAGACTCCGGAGTTATTTATTCCATGGTTATATAGCAGTCAGCCTTGCGAAAAAATGTTTAGGCAAACTAGGTCCATGACAACAACCTACTCGACAGTTGTAAACTTTGTAAACGACACATTTGATTTGTTGACAAGGTTAACTAAAATCCAAGCTATAAATGATATTGTCAGTGATACTGATAAGTTGCTACTACGTTAAAGGCTGTATAAACCATTTTTAGTAAAACCCATAGCTTTATTTGTAATTTTATTTAATCAATTTCATATTTTAGGTGAAGAATTTATTTTCCCTAGAGAAAATAATAAACGTGGGAGTAATAGCACTGTGCCAAGCAATCTTCTCATGCCAGAAGAATGTGTTAAAATCTTAGCTACAGCAAAAGATGATGTTATTAAGTATTGCTGTGAGTTGGGTATGATTTTGAGTAATGCGCAAATGGATGCCGTATTAGAAGAAGGCCCGATTGGGGTTACTTCGGGAGTATCAAATGCACATTATGAAGAGGAAAGCGAAGATTTGGAAGCAGATGACTGCGAAACCGTCGGCGAAACCCATTTGGAAGATTCTCGTAGAAATGCTTCCTCAAATATAATAAATGAACCAGATACCGAAAGTCAATGCCCAAGTGATATTGAAAATGATCTCAACAATATGACCGACGTTGAAGTATTGAACATTAGGGATTATAAAAATGACCTTAAGTCGTCGACTTACAATAAAATATTCCTGAAAATTCGCCTCAATAACACAAAGACTATGGTTGTCAAAAAATCAACATTGTGCTGGCTATTTAGTGAAAAGGCTGGCCGCCTTTCAAGTGACCAACTTTTACGGGTAAAGGGAATGAGCTCGGGAAAGAGCGAGATAATAAGTAACAAAAGGCAAACAACTACAAAGAGAGAGTTCATTAAACAGAAAAATAGCCTTAAAATGAAGGCTCGAATGAAGCCAACCACGGTTCACAAAACAAAAAAAATAGCATGTAGTGACAGCGAGTCAAGCAATTCTAGTGCAAATTCGAGTGCAAGTGAATCAGAATTTGAAAGCTTTGAAAGCATCGAAAATTCAGATGGTAGTGAGAAGAAAGATAATATTCTAATAGAGGAAGAAAATTATTATGGAGTATTCTATGATGCAGGCTGGTATATTGGCCGAGTAATTAGGAAAGGAGATACCAGTAGTAAAGTGAAGTTTTTAAAAGCTGAACTATATAAATATATCTGGCCCACATGTGAAGATATTCAGGATGTAGATAATAAATACATATTTTATGGACCTTTAACACTTAGAGGGACATATCCTTTTCATATATATAGAAATGATACTTTGCAAATAAATAAATCAAAACATTAAATCATTATTTAAATAATGTATCACTTTTAATTAGAAAAATTTTGGGTCCTTTACTTATTGTTGTTTTTAAAGTTATCCCTGTTCTGAGCACGCGCAATAATAAAATACGTTCTTTTTAGATTGTTAACGCTTTATGATGTTCATCAGTAAATTAGGGAATGGGTTGTCGTTAATAAATAGCAAATAATTTTATTTCTGCGCATACTCATAATAACGGCACTAAATTAATGTTGGGGAAGAAGCACTGGATAATTGCGCAACCGTAACGATAAAAACAACATTCAATAAGGGTCTTAAAATCCCTCCAATAAAATTCCTAAAATCTTTCTAGGGTTTATATGTTCATTTATAACTTTAAATGAATTATCACTGTGCTGTGTTTATGTTTTATTTTTTAATTGATAAGTATGTTACTTAATTTAAGATGCTTTGTTGAATAAAAGGCATATTATTTTTATTTATCAGTATTAATTTACCTAGAAAACCGGTAAGTATGGGACATAATTAATATTGAGTTACTAAAGAAAACTGTTCATGTCAAAGTGTCACATTTTCGATTGGTTTAATTATTTGTTGAATTGAAATTTTAAAGCTAGAGAAAATACTCCAACTTTGCTAATTGCTAATTGGCCCTGTAATGCACTGTTTTCGTAATGCAAGATTTCGCAATAGATGTACGTATTTTTGGGTAGTGGTTCCCCTCGTTTAGTGCTTTTCCAGGTGAAGCATGTATGTCTCACATAAAAAAAAAATTTGTCTTAATACAGGAAAACCCCTTCAGCAACTTGTAAAAAGATTGAATGAAGAAACTATAAAGTATTCAATTTCAACGTTTCGGTTTCCCAAATTTTCTACAAAAAGAGCTTATCAACAACTTCAATACGAAACATTTACTTTTACTAATAAACTACCAAATAATGTTTGTTTGTTGAAAAATGGAGACTATTTACTAATTAATAAGATAGTTGAAAATGATGAAATTACTATTAAAGGTACGACACTTAAATGTATTGATGCGTTTTTTCAAGAACCTGTTAATTCATTGCAACTTGGAATACAAATTTGTATGATAGAAGAAAACTTCGTAACTCATACTGTTCAAGATATTATTTGTAAAGGCATGATGTTACCATTCTTAGATAAATGGGTAGTGATGATTCGAGTCGGAACCTTGGTACGGTCAAGACGTGCTAGTAATCTTGATAAAGTAAACATTTATCCGTTCTCGTAAACAACAACAGTGCAAAATATCGATAAACTGGTAAACACAGCTCATTCATTTGTCGGTGAATACAGGGTATTCCCAAAACAAGGATGCGCCCTGGGAGCTCGCATGAGTCCGAATCGGACTATGCCTCCCAGGATGGCGGCTTCATCAGGCCCCAATCAAAAAAAAAGAGGTCGAAAACCAAAGTCTTCCACCCCTACAACCCCAGTAACTCCAGAGGCTAAGAGAAAAGCACCAAGTGATCCAACAACCAACCCTACAAGTAACGCAAAAACTTTTCCACCTCGATTCCCAACGTTTTCGCACGTATTTGTTGTGTCCACAAAGCCTACAGTAACCAGAGTCCAGCTCGCGATCAGATGGGAACAACTAAATGCGAGCAGAGACGTTATTATCAGACAGGAAAGCAAGTTCATAATCAAGACCAATGATGAACTCAAAGCAATCGAAACACTCCAACAACTGAAAAATGAAAATTTGATAACAACATTCGCTCAGCAAAAAACAGACAACAAAACTACAATGCAACATTCCAATACCAATCGTTACGTCAATCCGTCATACTCAGTAGTGGCTACTGGGGTGGATTTAGACATAACCGACGAGATGTTTTTAAACCATCTGCAAAAAATGGAACTTCAAGTCAGATTCTGTAAGAGAATCATCTCCAGAGCAAGGAACAGTCCAACATTAATGATGCGATTGATAACCGGTGACCTTACGACCTACGAAAAACTAATGAACGATCGTACAGTTCACTTCCTTGGCCGCGTGTTTAGAATCGTGGAGAGCAAACCGCCAGAACCTATTCCCGCACCTTGCAGCAAATGCAACTCGTTTGATCACAAATCCGAAGACTGCAAAACACCTACCAAATGCAACAAATGCTTAGGACCTCACACAACATCAACTTGTAGCTCGCCACTTCCCATCAAGTGTGTTACGTGCAACTCTAATGATCATGCCGCTTGGAGTATGAAATGTCCAAAAAGACCTACGGCCCCAATTGAAGGTATACCAAATGTTAAAATTAAGTGTCTCAATAAGAGGACGGCCGAGGTGTCGGACAATGTGGCAAAACAAAGTAGAATTAATAATCCAATTACAACACATGACTTTATAATCAACACTTACAAACACGAAATCAATAAAACGTCTAACGTCAACAGAGAGGAACTGTTAAAAAAACTACGCAAACGGTTTACTGAAGACTATGATATTGACACCTCGGTTGCCTTCTTCGGAAGTCATATGTACATATTGATGTTCGACCTTCTCCTTCCTAATAGAAACTCCCCGACAGAGCCACATGACCAACTTAAACAAACCGTCACAAACATAGAACATTCACTATAAACGTACTTTACGGCAACATTAACGGACTGAACAATAAAAAACAAGTAGTTTATAACTACATAGAGCGCAACGACATCGATTGCTGTATGTTCGTAGAAACTAAGACAAAACTGGGACAGACACCAACTTATCGAGACTGGCAGTATATATGCAAACATGGCAATACTATAAACAATGCCAGACGTGGTGCAACCGTTTTTCTTAAACCAAAATTACGATTAGGCAAAGCAAATCCTCCTTCCCTTAACAATCCCCTTAACGATTGCCTTCATTTTACCGTACCCTACCTAAACGACAAAATCCATATTTTCCTAGCCTACATACATCCTCATTCACCCCTGGAACAAAATATTTTAACTAAAGCCTGCCTCTACAAATACGCAATTATTATTGGAGACCTAAATCTCAACAAAACTAAAAAAATACAACTGAAACAATTTTTGGACAATTCTGACTTTATGAAACAAGACACACCTCTCAACTTTCTTGATGCCTGATAATGAAGACTCAACACCTGACGTTTTAATTCATACCAAAAATCTTAGGAACAATATACGTAATATAAACCTCACTAACGAACTGGGATCGGATCATCTAACTATAACTTTCCAACTTGATCTAGAACAAACATTACCTATCCCGAACAAAAACCACGGTACACCTAAATTAGACCTAACCAAAACAGACACTGACAAAGTAAAGCGTCAAGTTCACAACTATATACAGACGCAAACTCAACCTATATCCATTGAAAGTTTACAACAAGAACTGTCATCAGCAATAGAATCATATACACCTCGAAAAAAAAAAACTTTTACCGACACACTTTACCTAACTTTATTCTAAGGCTCATTAAACACAAAAGGGAACTGTACCGTTCTTACATCTCTACTAAAGATGACACTTTAAAACGAACACTTAACAGCCTTAACAGGAACATAAAGACGCTAATAGACCAGTACAGACAGGACAAATGGTTAGACGCATGTCAAGAAATTGAAAAAGACAAAGGAAAATCCTACTGGACGAAAATTAAAAAACTATCACAATACAAAAAAACAAGTGCTGTCGGTAGAATCGAGAAGGACGGAGATGAACTTTTTACAGACCAAGATAAAGCAAATGCATTTGCCGAACACTTCCAAAAAGCATTTAAAACTTCAACAAACCCTAACTTTGATGAAGATAACTGGGACTTGGTAAACAACTGGTACTTGGACTATTTCAACAACTCATCTGACTACACATATAAATTAATTACTGACTCTGAATACGATGAAGCACTTGCTCACATCAAAAACACTGCTCCGGGAAAAGACAACATCAAAAGCAAGACTCTAAAAAGCCTATCTCCAGAGACTCACCAACTAATACTAACACAGATGAACAACTGCATCATAAACAACACTATACCCGACTCGTGGAAAAACGGTTTAATAATACCTATACAAAAAAATGGACTAGACAACACACAAGTACAAAACTACAGACCTATTACTCTACTTCCGGTACTAAGCAAAATTTTCGAACATGTTATTAAAAACAGACTGCAACAATTGATCGGTGAGCATATACCATCATACCAATTTGGTTTTAAACCAAAACATTCGACCATACATCCACTTTTCATATTAACAAATAACTTACAAACTACACGCTTAGATAACAAAAAATCAGCATGCTTATTTATGGATATCACCAAAGCGTTTGACAGTGTCTGGCATAAAGGACTATTGTACAAACTACATGAGCTTAAGACACCAAAATATCTACTTCACATTATTAAAAACCTACTTAACAACAGACAATTAGAGGTACGCATAGACAATACCTTTTCATTCCCATTTTGTCCTGAACAAGGGCTTCCGCAAGGTTCACCACTTTCGCCTTTCTTATATAATATCTACTGACATGACATATACAACCACCGATTTCAAAATAAAAAACACATAAACGATACAGCTTATATTTTACAGTACGCGGACGACACGGCACTCGTTACACATGATAAAACTACTAAAAAAGCAGTAGAAAGACTCCAGACAATGACGGATCGCACAATGACGTGGTTTTACAAATGGAGACTAACACCTAACGCTACTAAAAATCAACTCCTACTTTCCAACCATAAAATTACACCGGGCTCACCAACTGTTTCAGCAGATGGTCAAAGAACTACCCCTAAAAATTACATTAAATATTTAGGAATGACTATAGACAACAAAATGAAATTCATTAAACATGTAAAAAATACAAGAACTGAACTCATTAAAAGAACAAAACATTTTAGATCACTAACTTACAAAAATAAAGGTATCAGTACCAAAACTGCAACACAAATTTACAAATCCATCTGCAGACCACTTCTAGACTATGGAAACATGCTAATGGCAAACTCAACTCCGAAAACTAAACAACACATACAAACAACGGAACAGATTGCTCTAAGACTAATAACCAAAATAAGACACCCAGAAAACCCACTCCACAACCCATCCAACCAACTTCTCTATGAACGTACAAACATGACCAAAATAACTGACAGACTCGTACAACTCCAAAACAAATGGAAAAACAATCCACACAACTGGACTATAATTACTCCACTGTGCTTAACAAGACCAACTAGACAATCCCGTTACCTCTTTCCCGCATCCACCCTGTTGGAGCACTTCCAATAAATTTTTTTTTTTTTTTTATGTAAAATTGTAAATATTGATTAGAAATAAGATTGTAAATAACTAAAAATCTGTAAACATAGGCAGAAAGACCACGTGTGGTCGATAGCCTTTTTTTTTCGTATGGAAAAAATAAAGATTGTATATACAGGGTGGACCATAAGTAATGGGACATAGAGCTACAGCATATTCCTGACATCAAAATAATACGATTTAGCTGAATTGTCCTATACCGAAAGTTAATATTAAGAAAGATACAGGGTGTGAAAGTTGAAATTTTATTTTAGCTTTTTTGTCATATCTTCACGGTCTTTTGATATAAATTACTGAAAGTTGGTATGAAGGGGTTTTGGCAGGCGTAAAATACGATGCTTTCATTTGTTTTGTAGTAGCTGATAGGGGGCGCTAGCGGTAACCATCTCCGTCCCTTCAAGAGGCTCAAACTTTTTTTTACGGAACTGAAACGGCCATATGACTTCAAAATATGATTTTAAGATGTTTTCTACGTAAAAAAGGTATACTTGTTGTAAGTCTTAAAAGTCGACCGTTTTCGAGTTATTTAATCTTTTATTATTGCATGCATTTACATGTACAGCAGATTTTAATTACTATTTTTTTTTTAATTCTAAGTAGGATTTGATACAAAAACAAAAAGGGCGTTCATAACAACTAGCTTTATTTTAAAGTTTACAAACATTTTTTAAACGGTCAAATTTACATACAGAAACTGTTATGTGTGTAACTTAAGGGTATACAGCACATATCGTATTAACATACGACAATGCATCCAATAATAAAACATTAAATAACTCGAAAACAGTCAACTTTTAAGACTTACAACAAGTATACCTTTTTTACATAGAAAACATCTTAGAATCATGTTTTGAGAGCATATGGTCGTTTCAGTTCCGTAAAAAAAAGTTAGAGTCTCTTGAAGGAACGGATATGGTTGCAGCTAGCGCCCCCTATCAGCTACTACAAAACAAATGAAAGCATCGTATTTCCCGCCTGCCAAAACCCCTTTATACCAACTTTCAGTAATTTATATCAAACGACCGTGAAGATATGATAAAAAAACAAAAATAAAATTTCAACTTTCACACCCTGTATCTTTCTTAATATTAATTTTCGGTATAGAACAATTTCGCTAAATCGTATTATTTTTATGTCAGGAATATGCTGTAGCTCTATGTCCCATTACTTATGGTCCACCCTGTATATATATATATATATATATATATTCAAAATGACAATGTAGGACAGAATTAATCATGCAAAAAGAAAAATTATATTTTTGTTTTAAAGAGGTAATTTTCACTCACGATAAGAAAAATCAAAAATATTTTTTTTTGGTTTAAAAATTCACTTTTTTTAACAGTGTTTTTCATCTACTTGAAACAACTCTACCAAACGGCGTTCTGAAATACGGCAAATTCTACCAAATGTCATTCTGACACAAAATCGGCGCCTCCACCAATGGTCACGTTTAAATTGTAAAGCCCTTTTGGCCCAACAAGTTAAACGAGACGTATTACTTTAATAAACGCCTTTACCGAGATCTTGTTTCAGAGGTAGAATTAAACCACTTGGTAGAAAAATATAATTTAATAACTAAATGACAGTTAAAAGTAATTGACAAAATGGTTGGTTTATCAACTTAGTGAATCGGAATAAAACCTTCAACATAATTCCCAAAAGTAACACTTTAAACAATACCTTTTACATGCACAAAATATTACAATAACAAATCTGTACTTACATTTGTTAAACAATTATGAGGGCAGCTTCCTGGAGGGTTTGGCACTCGCGATTTATTATCATTTAAGAGATGATTTAATATTTAATTAATTTATAAACCCGGTGCGGGTTGCAGAATTCAGGACGACTACATTATGTGGCGTAAGCGGAGTCTTCTGGCTAGGTACTGCCTTCTCCTACGTGGTGCACAGCAAAACTGGACTGACTGGAATGAACTGACGGAACCGAACCCCTCTCTAGGGTACAGCTGCCTTTTTATAGCATTCCAGACACTGGTTCCACCAATCAAAATTCCCAGACCTGGTCTCGTCTAGCCGACAACTCGTGACGACCTTTCGACTCTCGGTACTCGGAAAACACTCCACATATTTCGCAATTCAGCAAATGCATCATAATTGCAGTTGCACTCTGACCGCATTCCAAAATTTTAATGTTTCCGCTCAAGTAATAAATTTGATTTATTATCCTTCGTGACAATATACATAGGAAAGGACTTAAAATTTAACACCCACATACAGAATACAGTAACTAAAACGAAAGCCATCCTCAATCAACTAACCCGACTGACCACACACAATAACGGACCGACATTCACCACAAGACGCGTCATCATGTCTGCAGCCGTCTCTGTCCTGATGTACGGCGCCCCCATCTGGGGCAGTATAGTAAAGTACAACCATTAAAAAAATATGTTGGGCAGAAGCTTTCGCCAAATGGCTCTCAGCATCACGAGGGCCTACAGAACGTCTCCGACTGAAGCCATATTACTAATAGCAAAAATACCACCAGTGAAAGTCCAAATCGATGAGAAAACGCAGGTATTCCATAACGGCAAAGCCTTCAAAAAAACCGCCGCAACAAACAAAGAAAAATCTAGACAAGAAATCTGGGACAAGTACGAAGGGACAACAAAAACGTATATTACGGACGTAGCCAAATGGACTAATACGAAATGGACGAACACAGATCACTACTTCACACAAATACTGACAGGACACGGTGTCTTTTCCAACTATCTGAAAAGAATCGGAAAAAGAACATCTGAAAACTGCTGGTATTGCGACAAACCCGACAGCTCTACCCACACCCTATTCGAATGCCCTAGATGGGAAAAACTCCGCCTAGAGACAAACATCAAGTGTGACATAACCATAATCGCAGGTAACATCGCCAGCGTCCTAACTAAAAACCAACCATCCTTCGAAGCTATTAAAAACCTATGCGCTCAAATTATGAAGACCAAAATATTTGATGAAGAAAATACATTCAAACAGTACCCAGAAGAAAGCTAGACAATCGGAAAAAAGCAATTTCCCTGAAGTAATGCCGTAAGGCGGTTCCAGGAAGAGAGGAAAGCAGTTTAGTCGGTCGGTGATCCCTGGAGGGGAAGCCAACCCAACACTATGTGAGCACATAAGAACGCATTACGCCAAGCTCACATGTCTGGAAGGCAGGTTCCGTCAACCTCTATAAAAAAAAAAAAAGGTTAGGTTAGGTTAGGTTAGGTGAGAAGTGAATTGAAGTGAAAAGTGAATTGAAGTGAGCGCGTTTTTTCTGCTGAATTGAGTAGGCAAATTTAAAACGTAAGTACTGTGTATAGTGCAATTATAGCCATTTTTACAGCAAAGCTTATCGCAAACGCAAAGGCCGATAAGCATACAATCTTTTTAATGTTAAAATTGATGTAAATACAAACAAATACAAACCATTATTGTAAATAGACAAAATCTTGTATATAAACATAATCTTGTAAATAAATAATCTTGTATATAAATATAATTAGAAGTGAAAAGATATTAGATAATTAACACCCGGGTAGGAAACAGACCGTCTGCATGGATGAAGATAACCCTGACCTAAAAGGCGGGGCAACTCCATGTAAAGAAACTGGGAAAGTAACAAAAGCATCACAAATAGAATTACCAAGGTTAGATATGCTAAAGAAAAGCCCTATACAGCAAAGAAGAGGATCGTTAGGGGCCACTCCATCGGATGGGCACAAAGAGTGGTTTTAAAACTTTTTAAGGACAAACAGAGAAGGGAAAACAGGAATTAACACAACCAACGAGACAACCACTATTGACTCGACACAGGCGTGGTTAGGCGAAAAGAAAAGAGCGAGACAGGAAGAAAGCTTTATAATCGAGGAAAACAACACCAAGAAAGGCAAACGAGAAAAAACCACAAACAATGAAATGGTTCAAACAATTAAAACTATGTGTGAACAAATAACACGGGTTGGAAAAATGATTGCTGAAGCACACAACCCAAAAAGAGAGCTGAAAGAAACGGTCCAAAAATTGGTACAACAAACTGAAAATTTAAAAAAGCTTAAGGCATCAGTCGAAGAGAGAGAAAATGAACAAACCGGCAACATATTGGAAGAAAATGAGAGCTTAAAAGCCAAGTTACAAAAAATGGAGAGGAGAATAGAGGAATTGGAAAAGGAGCGCTTTCAAAACGGGCCAAAACCCATAGAACTGCTGGAAAAATATAAGCTACAGGACTATAGCAAGTGGAAGCAAATAGCAGAAAAAGATTGGGAACCAAAATTAATATCAAACACGGAAATAAAAATAGGTAGCCCTCTGGAGACAGATGCCAGTACAGTCAAAGCTGATAGTGGAGCCAGATGACTTAGGAATGGAAAAAAGCATCCAATTTATGTTCAAATCCCGCTTTCCTGATTTAATAGACTTGGACGAGCCCGTTGACGTGTTAGAAGTAACAACTAGCAGCAAGAAAAAACGTTCAACTCAAAAAGTAATCAAACTTGTTTGGAACGGAAATGAAGAAGACATGTGGGGCAAATTCATAACTCTCAGGGAAGAAACCACAAACCAGAAGGAAATAGCGACCCACCACGTCAAAACCATAAATACAGCCAGAATGCAAAAAATGATAGAAGCAATATTCCAAAATGGGCCTAAGGTCACAATATACACCACGAAAAAGAGTCAGCTGAAAAACAAACGAACTTGGAGGAGAGAAAACGGAAGGAGCAAAAATCATACGCTATAGTAGTAAGCAAGACGGAAGGCGAAACTAACGAAGCTATCAGCAAAATAAAGAAGAAATTACAATGAATGCAGAGTAACAAAGCAATAAAACAAATCAGGACTTCCAAAGAAGGGAAAATAGTTATCTCCTTAGACAAAGATGAACAGGCCATGAATGACTTAAGCGAAGCAATAGAAAGTACTCTTGGACAGGGCAGTGTAACAAAGCAGGGGAAAAAAGAAAACGAAGAAATACTATATATTAGAGGACTGGACCAGACAGCGACAGTAGACGAAGTTATCAAAGCATTAGAGGACAGGGTTGAACCGATTCAAGTGGCCGAAATAAGGCTAAGCCCTCTACGTCCGTACGGCAGAGGGAACCAAACAATCGCCGGAAAATATCTCGAAAAACTGATGGAAACAAGAGAAATAAGAGTCGGACTAGTTAGATGCAGGATGGAAAAGCATATCGAACTGGAGAGATGTCACAGGTGCTGGGCTTTTGACCACAAGACTTCTGATTGCAAAGGAGAGGACCGACGAACAAATTGTTATAGATGCGGCAAAATCGGGCATAACGCCAAAAGTTGCAAAGACGAGGAAAACTGCGTCCTTTGCATGGAAACTGGACGCTCTGCTAGCTCAGGCAAATGCAAAATCTATAATAATAATAATAATAAATATCTTTATTTCAAAATTATGCAATTGTAAACATAAAGCGAAATAACGTCAAATTTCTGAAGGAAGGAAGGAGAAGACAAGAAAAGAAAGGAACTACACATTTACATACATTTTACTTAACTTACATTGCGATAAACAAATATGATCACAAATTACACAACAATATACTTACAACATACATTGTTTTATGTTGGAGCAAGATTCAGATAATCAGACACTGTATAAGGCTCTGTTTTCACCAAGAATGCATGGAGGAGTTTCCTGAACTGGTTGGTATGACTTATTTGTTTAATACTCGGTGGTAATTTGTTAACAAATCTTATACAATTATAATATGCTCCATGCTCATAGACTGTCAGCCTATGTCTTGGTAGAATGTAGTGTATTGACCTAGTTGGCCTTGTATTTTTTGGAGCATGTTCTTGAAATAAATGTTTGTGTTTAATAAAGAATAATATGCACTCCTGTATATGCACTGCATGTACGGTAAGCAATCCGACCTCTCTGAATCTTCCTCGACATGACTCTCTTGGGTTTAATCCCAACATAATTCTTATTGCTCGCTTTTGACAAATAAAGACTTTGTTGATGACAGAACATTGACCATAAAACATAATTCCGTATCTAAGCTGGGATTCTAAATTTGCATAGTACATCATTTTCATAGATGGCATCTTCACATATTTTGATACAATTCGAAAACTATAACATACTTTATGTAATTTTGTCACAACATAATCTACATGAGCATCCCATGACAATGTGTTATCCAGTATCATTCCAAGAAACTTAGTCGATTGTGTAATTTGAATTTTAACATTGTTAAGATTTATTGCCAGTGGAATGTCTAGATTTGACAAATTTGTCTGAAAAATTGTGACAGTTGTTTTTGAATTATTCAAAACAAGTTGATTTTTTGAAAACCATGTGTTAGCTTTTTCTAAGATTTTTTTAGTATCTCTGAAAACTGATGTGATGGAAGTGCCCATCAATAACAGGCTTGTGTCGTCGGCGTAGTTTGTGATTTCAAGTTTGATTCCTTCTTCTAGCAATTCTGTTATGTCATTTATGTAAACTAAAAACAGTAAAGGACCAAGTATACTCCCTTGTGGTACGCCTATTGACATTGTAATGTTCTCTTTCTTCACTTCTATTAATTAGGAAAATAAAACACTTTGTTATAATATAACACCACTTCACTCTGCTTGGTCTGCTTTACTTTCCGAAACCACATTCAATAATAATCCCGACCAAGCAGTGTGTTTTCTCTGTTTATTTTGTGATTCATCATCATAATACATTCCTTGGGTACCAGTCAGTACGATCAATACATTACATCTCTTCCTTTTTCCAGTATCCAGAGGTTATAACTATTATGAAAAATTTAATATATATAACCAATCCAAACCGCAACTTATACTTGATAGATATATGACAACTTAAAATACTATGTTACATATATCACAACAATTACTTACCTACAATATGAAACTAATACCAAATATAAACGTTAACAATAAATTTAACAATATAAAAACACAAACATAAGTATACCTAATCATATTCAATTTAGTTTTTATTTTTCAATTATTCTTCTCTGATCTATCGTCAGAAATTTTCCATTCTCCTTCGATTTTCTTTAAATGAATTACATTTCGGCAAAACTCTTGTCCTGAGTTTTCGTCTCTTATCATTACATCACCTTTCATTTTGTTTGTAACTAAGTATGGAGTAGAGTCAAAGTCTGGAGTTGTTTTATTTGATTTAACCATAATTTTCTGATATACCTTATCTCCAATTTGTAAATCACTTTCTGTGGCTTTCCTTTTTCTATCTCCCAGTTCTCTCCCTTTTTCTTTTTGAACCCGGTCTCTGTCAATCACTTCCTCATCTAGTTCAGTTAAAGTTGCATGTGGTTGCTGTAGTGGTATGCGGTGTACTATTGTACATCATCAAGTATTTAAAAATTTCCTCTTGCCAATCAGTTTTTACAGCATTACTAATTTTAAGTCTTTTTAGTATGTCCCTATTTTGACGTTCTACCTCACCGTTCATTTGGGGCCAATAGGGTATAGTATAAAATATTTTTATTGCATTTTCTTCACAAAATGACTTAATTTCTTGGCTACAGAATTGTTTACCATTGTCACATGTGATGGACATGGGCAAACCAAGCCTTGAAAAAATTTCTTTTAGCACATTTACCGTGTTTATTGCAGTTATGGATCGCATAATTTTAATTTCTTTGTAACGGCTAAAATAATCGACTATAACAAAAAGGTAAACACCATTAGGTAACGGCCCCATGAAGTCAACTGCGACATCTATCCATGGACCGTTAGGCATTGACCTTCTTTTCATTGGGTTTGGAGGTCCTGGAGTAGATACTAATGTACAACCTTTACAAGATTTGACAATCTTTTCTGCATGTTCATCTATTTTGGGCCACCATACTTTTGTACGCAGCCTACCTTTCATAGCGACAATTCCCGGATGACCTTCGTGAGCAGCCTCCAGAATTCGTTGTCTCAGTTTATGTGGAATCACAATTCTGGTACCGCGCAGTAAAATACCATCACACACGCAAAACTCTTCTTGAAAAGTTCGACAATGTTTGACGGGTTCAACCCATATTTTTTGTTTGATTCCAGTTATTATTTTTCCTACCTCGTCATCATTCTCAGAGTTTTCTCGGATTTCATTTAAAGTTACGGCGATCGGCTTTGAATATTCAACTACATGGTATACGAAATTGTGATTATCGAATGGAATTGGATCTGTCTGACACAGTCGAGACAACGGATCTGCAATATTACTTTTTCCAGGACGAAAGACTATCTTGAAATTAAAAGATTGAAGGCGCATAACCCACCGCTCAATGCGGGCAGAAGGTCTTGATTTTGGACCAAAAATTACTTCCAGTGGTTTGTGGTCAGTGATCAGCTCAAACTCTGCTTTGCCGTATAAATAAATTTTAAAATGTTCGACGGCCCACACTATTGCAAGAGCTTCTTTCTCGGTCTGACAATAACGTTTTTCCGGGTCAGTAAGACTTTTGTTACCGAAAGCAACTACTCTGTGTCCGGAACTATCATACTGAATTAAAACCGCTCCTAAACCGACTGGACTAGCATCCGCGATTACCTGCGTCTTATCTTCCGGATCATAGTAACCTAATGTTTTTATTTTCGAGAGAGAGCTTTTTAATTCATTAAAAGCATTCAACTGTTCATTTCCCCAGTATTTCAAAATATTTGCATTTTTTCCTAACTTCAAACGTAACAGTTTTCGTAACGGCTCAGTTAGTGTAGCTAGATTTGGTATCCATTTACCTATAAAATTGACTAACCCTAAGAAACTATGTACCTCGTCAATAATAACCGGGCTTCTAAATGTTTTAACCACACCTACATAGCTTTCTAATGGACGAACTCCAGATGGAGTTAATGTATGTCCAAGAAAATTGACTGTTTTTATTTTAAAGATACATTTTTGATCATTAAGCAAAACATTGTTTTCTTTTAACAATTTTAAAGTGAAATTTACTCGTTCATCGTGCTCTTGTTCGCTGCCTCCGTAAATTAATATATCATCAATAAAATTAACGGTGCCCTTACATGGCAATAACAACCTCTCTAACACTTTTTGAAATATTTCAGGAGCGGCGTTCATTCCGAATAACAATCGCTTATATCTATAAAGTCCTTTACTGCTAATAAATGTAGTTATATACCTGGATGATGGAGAAATCTCAATTTGATGAAAAGCGTTTTTAATATCTAACCTCGAAAAATACTCGGCTTTCCGAAAATTAGGCAATAATGAATCCATTGTGGGGAGTGGATATTTTTCGCGCATTATTGCCTTATTTGCCTTCCTCATGTCAATACATATTCTAATTTCCCCATTATCTTTTAATACCGGCACCATCGGAGATACCCATTCTGATGGACCATCTTCTTCTCTTCTTCTTCTTCAGCCACTTCCTGTCCACTCCTGGACGTAGGCCTCTTTCATGTTTTTCCATGCCGTCCTGTCCTGTGCCATCTGGAACCACCTATTTCCCGCTTGCTTTTTGATGTCATCAAGCCATCTTGTCTGTGGTCTTCCTGTGCTGCGCTTTGTCTCCCTTGGTCGCCAGTGTGTTAATCTATTTGACCATTTAGTTTGGTCTTGTCGGGCCACATGTCCCACCCATTGCCATTTCAGTTCTGCAATACGTTCTATTATATCTACGACCTTGGTTCTTTCTCGGATTTCTTCGTTTCTCTTTCTGTCCCTGAGGCTAATACCCAGCATCGCCCGCTCCATCGCTCTTTGCATTATTCTGAGCCGATTTGCGGTTTTTTTGGTCATTGCCATCGTCTCGAGGCCATAGGTCGCCACCGGCATTATACAGGTGTCGAAAACTTTTCTTTTAAGGTTAATAGGGATGGTACCATTTCTAAGTATATGCTTCATTTTTCCGAACGCTGCCCAAGTTAGTCTTATTCTTCGTCTTATCTCCGCCGACTGGTTTTCTTTGCCTATTTTTATTGTGTGTCCCAAATATATATACTCTTCCACGTTTTCCAATTCTATCCCATCTATAAGTATGTGTTCTTCGTTGTTACTTATTATTTTGGTTTTTGAGATGTTCATTTTTAAGCCAACCTTTTTTGAAGCATCATTCAGTTGTTTTACCATGTCACTCAATTCATGTCTGTTATTACTTATCAGGACGATGTCGTCGGCAAATCGGAGATGATTTAGGTAGGACCCGTCGATGTTAATGCCTTTTGTTTCCCACTGTAATGATTTGAAGATGTTCTCTAGCGCCAGGGTAAATAATTTCGGAGATATGGTGTCACCCTGTCGTACTCCCCTATTCACTTTGACTTTATCTGTTTTTAAATCTTCATTTATTTTGACATGAAAAGTGGCATTTTCGTATATATTTTTCAATAAATTTGTATATCTGGAATCTATTCTAGCGTCGTCCATTGCTTGTATAAAGGCCCACGTTTCAATAGAATCGAACGCTTTGTGAAAATCTATAAATGCCAAGTGAAGGGGTACGTTGTATTCGGTTGTTTTTTCTATGAGTGTTCTAATAGATTGTAGGTGGTCTATGGTGCTGAACCCCTTGCGAAACCCCGCTTGCTCCACTGGCTGATATGCGTCCAATTTATTGGTTAGCCTGTTGGTGATAATCTTGGTGAGGAGTTTATACAGATGAGAGAGAAGACTAATTGGTCGATAATTTTCTATATTAGTATTATCTCCTTTTTTAAATAGCAGAATTACTTCTGCGTTTTGCCAGGCGTCCGGAATATTGCCATCTTGCAGACATTTATTTAAAAGAATTTGTAAAGACTTCTCGACGACGGCTCCCCCCATTTTTAACATTTCACATCTGATTTTGTCTTCTCCTGGGCTTTTTCTATTTTTCATTTGCGTAAGGGCAACCTGTATTTCTTGCCTTGATATTTCTGGAACGTTCTCCGATCCTACGTTGCATATAATTGTGTTCGTAGCTCTTGGGTCTGGTCTAATAGACGTATAGAGACAGCTGTAAAACTCTTTAATGTATTCCGCGATACTTCTGTTGTCCGAAACCATGTTTCCCTGGGGATTTTTCATTTTGGTAATCTTGTGTTTGCCTGAGGATAGTTTTGACCTTAATACCCGCATATTTGCATTGTCCTCTATCGCGTTTTCGATCATCCTGGTGTTATACGTTCGAATGTCTTTTCTTATTTCTTTATGGATTCTTTTATTTAGTTCCTGATAATCTGGTGTGTCTCTGGGAGTTCTTTTTCTTTGTTCCATAAGTTGCAAGGTGTCTGGTTGTATTTTAGAGTTCTTTTCGGTTTTTGACTTCGCGCAAATCTTTTTCGTCGCAATGCAGATGGACCATCTACTTGTTCTATAATATCTAGGTCAATAAGCTCTTCTAATTTTTTATTCATTTTGGCTTCCAATGGAATGGGTATCCGCCGATATGGCTGACTTACGGGCATAACATTTTTGTCTATAGGAATATTAATCAATACATTTTTAAATTTAGGAAATGGAACAGTCCCGACATTATTTGTTTCTATACCTATTTTGAGAACTCCTAGTGAAGTAGCTGAGCGCTTTCCCAATAAATTTCTTTTGCCATTTCGTATCACAAAAAATGTAGCGTTTTCCTGTTTTTTACCCACTCTTACCAACGCTTCAAATGATCCTAAAATAGTTAAAGGATCTTTAGATCCATAGGCAAAAAGAATTTTATTCGGATTTTTGTTTTGATTAGAAACCTTGACCCCCGATTTTTTTAGTTGTTCCCACGTCGACTCAGCTATAATATTTGATTTGCTACCAGAGTCAATTAACATTCTTATTTTTACACCTCCTACCTCGCAAGCGATTTGATCATCGTCATCCAGGTGAAAAACGTATTCGGCGTCATCCGTCTCCGAAACGTCCACATTGTCCACACATTCCCTGCTTTGAGGTTTTGGCTTAAATCGTTTTGGCGGAAGGTTTCCTGATCTTTCAACAGCATTGATTTTACGTTTGGATAAACAACACCGAGCATAGTGTCCTCTAAAATGACATTTGGCACAAACTGCGTCTTTTGCTGGACATTCGTGTGGAGTTTCTGTTGCTGCGCAGCGGGAACATCTTTTTGATGATGAATTTTTCCGACTCTTGTATCTTGAAATTTGATTTACTGTTGGCAACACACTTGTTGATGGAACAACTGAGCTTTCAGAAAATCCCGTTAATTGTCTAACAACGGTCTGCGTTGAATTTGCTTCTGCTATAATGGCGTCTAAGTTTATTGAGTCACCGGTAGGGTGTAACCGGTGCGGTAATATCTTTTTCCTCAGTTCTACAGAAGCACATTTTTCGGTTATTTGGTCAATAAGCTGGTCTTCTAGATTGCTGAATTGACATTTCTCCGCCTGATGTCTAAGTCTTATTACAAATTTTTCGAACTTTTCACCACTCTCTTGTTTCAGAAGCCTAAACAAATGCCGCTCATAAACCTTGCTCTGTTTGGGGGCAAAAAATGAATCTAATTTTGCAAGTGCTATAGCAAAAATGTCGTTTCCATCAGCGTCGGATTCATTTACGTCTGCTCCCGGAAGATTGTAGAATATGTCTTGTAACCCTATTCCCCCAAAATGCAATAAGGCAGCCTTTTTTTTTCCTGGGATCCTCAACGCTAGCTGCATCTAAATATATTCGCAAGGCTCTTTTCCATTTTTGCCAACGCAACCCTACTGAACTGGCTTCACCATCACAGTCGAAATTTTCTAGTGAAGGTATATTTGCCATGTCTCAGCCTAGATCAAATGCATTGTTGTACTATTGTTTCAAAAACAAAATACAAAACATATGCTTTTAACAAATTCAATGACTGAACTATTATTAGCATATATTCTGCAATGAGCATATAATGATGGTTCCAAGATCACAGAGTTACGACCTTAATACCTTCAGTCAATTATAAAATTCAGTAGGAATATATTATGTGATTGTCTTTTATTAAGAACATTGGCACATTGCACTACTTCCCTTATTGTTTGCAGGTATTATTTTTACCTTAGGCCCTTTCGTTTGAAATTTAGGCTTTATGTTTTACTATGACTTTGCGTAAAAAGGTATTAACTTTACCTTAAACTCTTCACTTAAATCAAATTGTCTTAATCACGTACTTACCGTAATTATCTCACCGCTCAGTACGCTAACCCTAATGAAGATTCACCGAGTCAGCACTGTCAGCAGATCCCCTCCACAGTCAGTGCGGACATTGGTCATTTCCATATTTTTTCTAGTTAGTCGGTAAAATTTATTAATCTAGTTAAGACATATTCTTTAACTGTATCTTTTGGTATTATTAAAGCTTTTTAAAAAGAAGTCTTCTGGTGCGTGACAGTTATTTGGCGCAGTCGGTAGGATATTTGGGGTCGATCGTATCGAACGATAGACTTTCGTGTTAACGATTTACCGAATATTGAATTTTTGAGACTTTCCGTGCCGTGGTGTGTTGGATCTATCGAAGACGCAGCAGCCATTTAAGAAGACTGGGACTTGGAACCAAATCGTCCAGCTCCGCAAGGATAACGTTTAGAAGAGGACTCCATTGCCAAATTTAGACCGTTAGCCTTATAGTACAATACCAATCGCAATGAAGATATTGATTGTTTGTTTTATGTAAGTACAATTGTTTGATGTCTTCCGATTCTGAAACCGAAGATTCACTTGAAACCGACTCTCAAATTTTTGAAACAGTTAATCATAAATATAATATTTCTTTAAAACCATCCGTTTTATCAAACGTTACAAATACATTTTCACAAAACAGTAACCAAGATAAAAATTTAGAAGCAAATATGTCGCAAGCATTTAACTCTGAATATCTCAAATGTGTTCCTGTTTTCGATGGAAACCCGAACGATCTGAATAGATACTTAGCAGTTTGTGAAGCCATTATAAATGAATTCTATGATAATACAAATCCCGGAAGCTTTAAAAATGTCTATCTGCTAAATTCGTTAATTTCGAAACTACAAGGAAATGCTAAGTTAGTTATTAATATACAAAACGTAGCTACTTGGTATGATGTAAAAAGTACATTGACTCGAAATTTTGCAGACCAAAGAGATGAAAGCTGTCTGAATCGCGATCTTGTTATGATGAGGCAAAATCCTCATGAACCTCCTCAACAATTTTACGATAGAATTTTAAATATTTTGAACTTATTGTGTGCATACATTGATCTTCATGAAACTACTGGTTTAGCTAAACAATTAAAACGAGATCTATATCAAAATCTGGCTCTTAAGACATTCCTTTCTGGATTAAGAGAACCGCTAGGGACAACATTAAGATGTATGAAACCTGTTTCTCTTAGCGAAGCTTTACAGTACGTGTTGGCCGAAGATAACGCTCATTATTTTCAAAATCCATCCTTCAAACCACCTATTAAGAATTCCTTTGGACCAAATGCTCAAAATATGACACCAGCACGCCCACACATAAAGCAAAATCAACCAATCCAAAGACACAGTAGTTTCCCAATGAACTTTCCTTTTAATAATGGAAATCATTTTAACAGAATACAAAATTCATTTCCCACTGGTCCAATTCCAATTCAACCCAGACCTCCAATGAGGCCTCAAAGATATTTTACTAATTCTCAAGTATTTGGCTCACCAAGACCTCAAAATTCCAATTCAATTCGTAATACAAATGTGTTTAAACCTAATCCAAATAGACAACTTGACAAACCAACTCCAATGAGTTTATGCACTAGAAATAGTTATTCAACCAATCGTTTTCCACGTTTTCCTCAACCTTCCACTTCTTATAACCCACCTGCAAACCAGAATTTTATTTCTGAGGTTTTTAATCTTCATTTAAACAATAGGTTATTGACATGACATGATTTAAGTGTTTAATTACTTTCAATATGGCTCAATCGAAAACCATTAAGAAATAGTAAACATCCGCATAATGTGTTTGTACAAGCTATATTATGTAGGACGATCAGTAGGCAGCATTTGCAACATCAGGTTTACAGCGACCACTAAACTGTTTTGTTTGTGAAACCAGTAAATATATTGTACCTTATGTTTGTACAACAGTTTGAACATCACTGGTAATATTGGTTAGTTTTAAGTGATTGTAGAAGTAGATAGAAGAATAAAGTTAGTATTTGGTTAAAGCACAGTCTTATCATTACTCAACTAAGCATGGTCCTTCGAGCAAAAAAGAAATAAGTCATGGGTAACTGAAGAAAATAGCGTTCGGGATTTTCTTCATACGGTAATCGCGTTAAACCGGATTACGAACAGTAAAAGTGCGCGTTTTTGTTAACAGGAAAAGGAAAAAACGCGTAGTGACTAACTTAACCTAACCGCTGTGAAGTAAAGCAGTGAACCAAGTGACATTAATACAAACAGTTATACTACATTAAACAAAACCAAACAACACTGTCAACACAAACTACAAAGAAACTACTACAGACATGGAACAATTGAACAAAATTGTAGAAAAACGGGAGCAGCTAGCAGAAGAACTTAACAAAAAGTTCATAAACATTAAAAAGGATCCAAGGTCCAGAAAAACGGAAGCTTACCTGCTGGAAAAATTGAAGGAGGTTGACGACATATGGCAAGAGTTTAGTTCTCAACATCAGGAGATCGCAAAAATTACTGGTAAGAGCACCGAGAACCCGTACATAAAAACAAACTACTTTAATCAAGTTGAGGTAATATACTTGAAAGCAAAGGCATACTTGAAAGAACAGCAAGAAATTCTAAGAGACAGAAGTAACGATGCACAAGTGCAGAAAATTTGTGACCAGGAAAGAAGAATTGATCTCCTAAGAGCTGACATAGAAAGCTCAAAAACGGCCACTGAAGGATATGAGCAATATCTGGAAGACATAAAAAAGCAATTTATGATAGTTGTAGACAAGGATATAGAGCTAAGCCGCATAAGGCACGAATATTCTGACCGTCAATACTATACGGAAGGTACATTTCATAACATTAAAAGGGAGTATCGAACTGCAACAATAGCGCTAGACAGACAAATTAAACAGCAACGGTGTTTACCTACACACACCACCAACACTATGACATTACCTAGGCTAACAATACCATTTTTCAATGGAAAATATGACGAATGGCCTACCTTCCAGGACATATTTGCAACAATGATCGACACGAACGTCAACATTAGCATGGTTGAAAAAATGCAATACCTTAAAACGTACGTGAAAGGAGAAGCAGAGAAAGCAATTCAACATTACGAGATAACAGAAACAAACTATACTAGTGCCTGGAATGAACTTAAAGAGAGATATGACAATAAAAGACGAATTGTCAATAAGCTCATTAACAAAATACTACATATTCCACAGACGCAAAGAGAATCAGCCGAACATTTGAAAACCCTGTACAATACAGTAAAAGAGTGTTTGGAAGCGTTAAAAATGCAAAAAATTGACATAGCATCATGGGATCCTATTATAGTATGTATCGTCAGCAATAAATGGGATGCCAGAACCAACGACTTGTATGAGTCGACGGTTGACAACATCTTCGAAGTGCAATCATTGGAGAGTGTACTGAAATTTATACTGAGGCGATTTCAAACCATGGAGGCGTCAGAGACGAAATCAAGTGAGAAAAGAGGCGCACCCTCAGGCTACAGGGGCTTTGAGGAAAGAGGCGCACACTCAGGCTACAGAGGCTTTGAGGAGAGAGGAGGCTACAAGGGCACTTACGAACGAGGGCTCCAGGCAAACTCCAGAGATGTCGAGGACAAGAGAATAGCAGTAACTAATTGTAAGTATTGTAATCGATCGCACTCTATTTATTCATGTGTAGATTTTAAAGGGTTAGACAATGTACAGCGTCATGAATTTATAAAAAAACAAAAATTATGTTTTAACTGTTTAAATCATGATAGTAGTAAAAGATGCGTTTCTCGTTTTCAATGTAGAACTTGTAACAAAAACCATCATACGCTGATTCATATAGATAACTACAGAAATTTAAAAAATAGCCACAATTATAATTCAGACAAGGCAAAGGGCCAAGAAAGAGTTGCACGGGTTGCAAACCACATGACTGTGCAAGGCGAAACGGTGTTATTAGCAACAGCTTTAATTAATGTTAAAAACGTGAACAATACATGGGAATATTTTAGAGCGTTAATTGATCCTGGATCTCAGGCGGCATTTGTTACCGAAGAGGCAGCAGTACTGTTAGGTTTGCCACGCGAAAAAGTTCGAGCAGAAATTACCGGGTTAGGAGAAGAACAGCCTAAGTACAGCAATAATAAAATAAGAGTAGAATGTAAAGCGCGAGCTTCAAGTGCGTACTCGCTAAGTACAGAATTGTTAGTGTTACCAAAACTAACAAAAAGTTCACCGGAGCGTGAAATTGATTACGACGAGAATTATTGGAAAAACGTAATGTTAGCAGACCCACTATTTTACAAGCCAGGTCCGGTAGACATTCTCTTAGGGGCAAAGGAATATCAGGAAATTTTGTTGAATGGTATAAAGAAAACGGATGTTGGACTAACAGGACAAAATACTGAATTCGGATGGATTTTACTTGGGTGTAGCCCAGGAAAAACTAATAGCACCATAGAAATTGCTAGTATGATGACAAGAACACTGCAAGAAGAAGACATAACGAGATTTTGGGAGCTAGAAGAAGTAACGTCAAAACCAGCTGTAAATAACCAAGAACAAGAATGTGAACGTGACTATAATCAAAATACAATGAGAAACGACGATGGGACTTACACGGTCAGCATTCCATTTAAAAACACAGACCTGACCTTAGGTGAGTCAAGAACTAGGGCAATGGCACGGTTATTGCAACTAGAAAAAAGATTACGTCAACAAGTGAACGAAAACATTGCATATAAAGAGTTTATGCAAACTTAGATAACGTTAGGCCACATGAAACTTGTCAGCCAAGCAGACGAAAAGAAAGGAAAATATTATATACCACATCATTATGTAATAAAAGAAGAAAGCACAACAACTAAATTAAGAGTTGTGTTTGATGCATCATGCAAATCGTCAAACGGAGAAAGCTTGAATGAGTTAATGCACACTGGACCACGCATCCAAGAAGAGCTTTGCGACATCTTAATTAGGTGGCGGAGTTACAAGATAGCGTTTACAGCTGACATTGAAAAAATGTACAGACAGATAAAGATCAAGGAGTCTGATCAAGAATACCACAGAATTCTTTGGAGGGGTACAGAAGATGAGCCAATTCGTGAATACAAATTAACGACAGTCACATATGGTACTGCGGCAGCACCATATTTAGCAGTAAAGACTATCCAAAGACTAGCTGAAGATGAACAAGATAATTTTCCTAATATGTTAGAGATCGTAAGAAAAAACTGCTACGTAGACGATGTTCTCGCTGGAGCTGACTCTGAGTTAGAAGCAACAAAACTGCAGCAAGATTTAATAAATATGTTTAAATTAGGAGGATTTAACTTGAGAAAATGGAGTAGTAATAATTTTGCGATACTTACGAATATCTCAGAAGAACTCCGAGAGATAAAACAAATAGACTTGAATGATAATGAACTTCAAAAAACATTAGGCATATTTTGGGCAACTAACAATGACTCAATTAAATTTAAAGTTAATCTAACGGACTTGAACAAATTAACAAAAAGAGGAATAATGTCAAGTGTAGCAAAGCTGGATCAAACACCATTAGGACTTTTATCACCTGTTGTAATTACGGCAAAACTCATCATCCAAGAATTGTGGAGAGAACAAAATTCATGGGACAGCGTTGTGTCAGAAGTGATTTCAACCAAGTGGAAGGAATTTTACAAAGAACTTAACCAGTTGGAAGAAATACAAATTCCGAGGTGGAGTTACACTTCAAACTCCAGAAGGACAGAAATACATGGATTTTGTGACGCGTCAGAAAAGGCGATAGGAGCTGCAGTATATGTGAGAACCATGAACGAGTTAGGACAAATACAGATCTCGTTGTTGGTGTCCAGATCAAAGGTTGCACCAATAAGAACTAAACCTACACTACCTAGGTTAGAATTATGTGCAGCGGTGCTACTGAGTAAACTAATAAGGAGAGTCAAGGAAACACTTGGGTCACCAAGTTGGAATATTCACGCGTGGTCGGATTCGATGATCACCTTGTCATGGATTCAGAGCGACGCAAGACATTGGAAGACGTTTGTAGCAAACAGAGTTTCAGAAATTAAACAACTGTCTTCAGAAGTACAATGGCATCATGTTGGGTCTAAAGACAACCCAGCAGACCTAATAACAAGAGGAATTAAACCGTCAAAAATTAAGGACAATCTACTATGGTGGAATGGACCACATTGGCTAAACCAAAGTGAAGACCAATGGCCACAATACAACAAAAATTACAGCACTGAGGTGGAGCGTAAAAAATGCTTACATGTGGGAGTAAGCATAGAAGTCGACAAAATCAACGTTCTAGAGAAATTCTCATCTTTACATCGCGCAACACGTGTGATAGCTGTATGTTTTAGGTTTATTAACAATTGCAGTCCCAAAACCGGGAAACTAGTAGGTCAACAAGATTCATTTTCAGAGGATATACGCAAACTAAGACTCAAAAATAGAGTATCAAAAAAGAGCAAAATTCTAAATTTACATCCATTCGTAGATTACCATGGAGTACTTAGAGTGGGAGGCAGGCTTCAACACTCATTACTAAGTTACAGTGAAAAACATCCGATCATAATTTCTGCGTCAGGTCACTTAGCAGGATTGATTGTAAGGAATGCACATGACAGAACCTTACACGGCGGAAATCAACAAACAATGGCTTTTGTAAGAAGAAAATATTGGATAATAAATGGAAAAAAGGTTACAAAGAAAATAATTAATAAATGTGCAAGGTGTATAAGATTCAAGGCTGAGACAGCTGGTCAATTGATGGGTCAACTACCACCAACAAGAGTTAATCCGGCGTCAGCGTTTTTAAATGTAGGAATTGACTACGCTGGGCCCATTCAAATAAAAACTACTAAAGGCAGGGGACATAAGTCCTACAAGGGCTACATTGCAATATTTGTATGTATGTGTACAAAGGCCATTCACTTAGAAGTGGTGAGCGACATGACGTCAGAAACCTTTATTGCCGCACTAAAACGATTTATGGCAAGAAGAGGAACGTGCGCAAATATATTCTCCGATAATGGTACGACATTTGTGGGGACAGCTAATGCATTAAATGTTGAGGTAGCAAACACGATAAAAACTTCCAGCATTGTGGACAAATTAGCAAACATTGGAACTCAATGGCATTTTATACCGCCATCAGCACCACATTTTGGAGGGCTCTGGGAGGCAGGTGTGAAATCAACCAAACATCACCTAAAAAGGGTGATTGGAGAGTCAACCCTAACTTATGAAGAATTAACTACATTAACACACCAAATTGAAGCATGTTTGAATTCGAGGCCTTTGTGTAAACTAACAGAAGAAATAAATGACATTTCAGTACTAACGCCAGGGCATTTCTTGATAGGGAGAGAACTATTATCACCAAGTAGTCCAATTATTACCCATAATGATACAGGTTTAGAAGGCAGATGGAAAATAATACAAAAAATGAAAAAAGATTTTTGGAAAGTGTGGACAAATGAATATCTGCATGAACTTCAACAACGAAACAAATGGAAACTGGAACAAGAAAATCTAAAGGTGGGAGAATTAGTACTTATAAAGGATGATCGAATGTCACCAAGCAAATGGCCAATGGCAAAGGTGGAAGGAGTACAAGTCGACGACAAAAATTTAGTGAGAGTCGTCACGTTGAAAAAAGCGGAAGGAGCAGAAATTAAAAGACCAATCCATAAACTAGTACCGCTATCGATAATCCACAATGAAAACAACTCAAAACCACGTAGAAAAAGAAATAACATTTGGAAAATTTGGACATTGGCAATTATTTTTGCACTCCAATTGTACAGCGGGAAAGCACATGCAGCCCACATAAAAACAAGTACAGCACAATATCACGTGGAATATCCAAAACCTGGATTCTACATAGAACATCTTGGAACAGCCAAAATTGATCGAGGTTTTTTAAGAATCGAAGCTAAAATAGGAAAAGAAGATTTAGAGGCACACATAAAGTCTATACAGGATGTAATATCAAAGGTAGACAAGATGTGCAATGAGGTTAAAAAAACCACTATTCACGTGGATTGCCAACCACTGATTGATCATCTTCACGAAGAAGAAAGGCGAATCAAATGGATACATAAAGGTGTGTCAAAAATTGTTTTAAATAGGACAAGACGAGGTTTATGGGGAACCCTACTAACTTCAATTTTTGGCGTGAACGATGAAGTATACAGGGAAATCGATGATCTTGATAAAAATCAAAAAGAGTTGATTCAAGCGTCAAATCACCAAACCAAGTTTATGCTTAAAGCACTATTAAAGTTTAACGACACCGAGGAAAGAATATCTAAGAAGCTCAACCAATTTACAGTAAAAATTAAGAAAGGCATGGAGGTGATAGAACAAATGCAAAATTGGTACTCCGAAGTTGACAATAACAAATTGGAAATTGAATTACTAAATCTGTACGATGTAGCAAAAGGGTACATCGACGAATTGATAGATTACTATCAGAATATATTAAATATACAAACCAGTAAAGAAAACATTTATGAGATAGTATCTCCAGTACATATAGAAGAAATTGTCAACGAAGAATCTATAAAATTACCTCATAACATAGAAATTCAGTCACAGCCTATAATTAAAACAGAATTAACACAAATTGGCAACGACACGTACATTTACGTTTACCTTGCAATGACGGAAGGTACACAGTTTGACCTAATTAAGGCAAATGTACTTCCACTAAAAATGAAAACGAACAACTACTGGATATATGATATAAGCACCGACATTATCGCAATAGACTATGATAATCAGCGATATTTTCAACTAAATGATGCGATGCTAAAAAACAGTGTAAAATTGAATAAGACAGTTTACATCTGTTCTCCATCTATCATAAGGAATATTGAGAACAACCCGAATTGTTTGATAGACGAATTATACCAGAGAACCGAAAATGTGACGTGTCCAGTGAAAGAAATGAGACTAACAAGTACTATCTGGAAAAAGGTATACACAAGCAATACGTGGATTTTTGTGGCACCTGCAAGGATTAAAGTGGCAATCACTTGCAGTGGGCATAGAGAGGAGGTAATGTTACATCAATGTGGCATTATTACAATATCACAGAATTGTGTGATAGTAACTAGAACAGCGACACTATCACCGGCGAGAATACAGAGCGTTCCAGTCATTGCCGGCTATATTAGGCCGGTTGAGGCAAATTTGACGTTGTCAAAAACACCCACACCTCACAGCAAACCATCTCACTCTACAACGGAGAATGAGGACATTATAGAACCCGACGAAGAAATTAATGATCTCTTTGAGGAACAAGAGAAGATCCAAGAAGAACTTCAACATACAGTTTGGAAAAACTTAAGACATCACGCATCACTATCAAGTGTGATTACTACACTAGTACTCACGGCAGTAGTAGCTATAGTAGTGTTTGGAGGTTGGCGACTTAGAAAGCATATCATCGCTAAAAAAGGATTAAAACCAAAAACTCCTAGGGCACCAACTGAGGATGAAGAAGAAGAAATCGAACTACGCCCGTTAAGAACCACAAGGCAACAACTGCCGTCCTAAGATCAAAGTCATAAAATAAATACGCCTAGTCATAGAATGTGGTCAACCATTTTATTAGCATATCATTGGTCCGACTATAAATCTTGACTTATAATGTTGGCTTAATATACGAAAGTTTAGAGTTGCACTATTTAGTTAGATTTGTGCGTAAGGAACAAAATTTCTTTAGTTAGAATTATACTACATTAACCAGGGTAAATTAGGGGATAAGATATCTTTATAATTCAGTTATTAGTAGTCTATTGCACTGAAACGATTAAAACAACATTAAGCTGTATTTAGTATAAGATCCATGTGAGCATCAAACTGCTGCGGTTATACTGTTACAGAATCAATTTGCCGTCACTACAGTCATCAGGCAAACGACACCCATGATTGATGATGAACACTGCAAAGCTGACCTAAGGAAAACACCTCGACCACTCACCTCTCAACTTGAGAGTTGCCAGCATGTTTAATCTTCATTTAAACAATAGGTTATTGACATGACATGATTTAAGTGTTTAATTACTTTCAATATGGCTCAATCGAAAACCATTAAGAAATAGTAAACATCCGCATAATGTGTTTGTACAAGCTATATTATGTAGGACGATCAGTAGGCAGCATTTGCAACATCAGGTTTACAGCGACCACTAAACTGTTTTGTTTGTGAAACCAGTAAATATATTGTACCTTATGTTTGTACAACAGTTTGAACATCACTGGTAATATTGGTTAGTTTTAAGTGATTGTAGAAGTAGATAGAAGAATAAAGTTAGTATTTGGTTAAAGCACAGTCTTATCATTACTCAACTAAGCATGAGGAGTTATATAACACAGAAATTCAACAAGTAAATAACATGGAAGAACAGTTTACCGGAGCAGTTTCTAATCAATATGCATATTTTTATGATGAAGAAACAGGTCAATATTCAGTAGATGAAACCTCAAATGACACTGAGTTGAACCAAAATACCTGTGACATTGACAATGAAATTGCAAATTCAAATTTTTCAATAACGCCTCTCGAGAACGAACAAACTTAATATCACCACAAACGCCTCAAAAATTTTCATTTAATTTCAACAGCTCAAATGCAAGTGAATTAGCTTACATTGTTTTTCCTGAGTATAATATTAGAGTGCTCATTGATTCCGGCTCAACAAAGTCATTCATTGACCCTGAAATTGCATTTAGATTTTTTCCAAATTCTATAGTAAACGATCCATTTATTGTATCAACAGTTTTCAATCAATCTCAGAATGATTACAGTGCAATAATACCTGCATCTAAAATTTTCAATCTACCAGAAAATTTTAAATTGAAATTTTATCTATTTAAATTTCATGAATTATTTAATGGACTTATTGGTTTAGACATCCTCAAACAGTTAAAAGCTAATGTCGATTTTGAAAGCAGTTTCTTAACAACTCCTTATACTAAAATAAAAATATCATATCATAAACTAAAAAATTCCCAAAATTTAATAACTGTGTCGCCTCGAACTGAACAGGTTATTAAAATTCGAACTTCAATAAAAAACGGCGAAATAATTATACCTTACTAAAATTTTGATAACAATTGTGAAATTCCAGAAAGTCTTTGCGGTTATACTGTTACAGAATCAATTTGCCGTCACTACAGTCATCAGGCAAACGACACCCATGATTGATGATGAACACTGCAAAGCTGACCTAAGGAAAACACCTCGACCACTCACCTCTCAACTTGAGAGTTGCCAGCATGTTTAATCTTCATTTAAACAATAGGTTATTGACATGACATGATTTAAGTGTTTAATTACTTTCAATATGGCTCAATCGAAAACCATTAAGAAATAGTAAACATCCGCATAATGTGTTTGTACAAGCTATATTATGTAGGACGATCAGTAGGCAGCATTTGCAACATCAGGTTTACAGCGACCACTAAACTGTTTTGTTTGTGAAACCAGTAAATATATTGTACCTTATGTTTGTACAACAGTTTGAACATCACTGGTAATATTGGTTAGTTTTAAGTGATTGTAGAAGTAGATAGAAGAATAAAGTTAGTATTTGGTTAAAGCACAGTCTTATCATTACTCAACTAAGCATGAGGAGTTATATAACACAGAAATTCAACAAGTAAATAACATGGAAGAACAGTTTACCGGAGCAGTTTCTAATCAATATGCATATTTTTATGATGAAGAAACAGGTCAATATTCAGTAGATGAAACCTCAAATGACACTGAGTTGAACCAAAATACCTGTGACATTGACAATGAAATTGCAAATTCAAATTTTTCAATAACGCCTCTCGAGAACGAACAAACTTAATATCACCACAAACGCCTCAAAAATTTTCATTTAATTTCAACAGCTCAAATGCAAGTGAATTAGCTTACATTGTTTTTCCTGAGTATAATATTAGAGTGCTCATTGATTCCGGCTCAACAAGTCATTGACCCTGAAATTGCATTTAGATTTTTTCCAAATTCTATAGTAAACGATCCATTTATTGTATCAACAGTTTTCAATCAATCTCAGAATGATTACAGTGCAATAATACCTGCATCTAAAATTTTCAATCTACCAGAAAATTTTAAATTGAAATTTTATCTATTTAAATTTCATGAATTATTTAATGGACTTATTGGTTTAGACATCCTCAAACAGTTAAAAGCTAATGTCGATTTTGAAAGCAGTTTCTTAACAACTCCTTATACTAAAATAAAAATATCATATCATAAACTAAAAAATTCCCAAAATTTAATAACTGTGTCGCCTCGAACTGAACAGGTTATTAAAATTCGAACTTCAATAAAAAACGGCGAAATAATTATACCTTACCAAAATTTTGATAACAATTGTGAAATTCCAGAAAGTCTTTCAATTGCTGAAAATGGTACCGCGCTAACTACTATACTAAATAAAACAACAGATCACATTACTCTTGACCTTTCACAACCTATTGCAGTCGAACAATTCAACAAACAAGAAATCGAACAAATAAATCTCAATAACTTCGATGACTATGACAGAACCAATACACTGGACTTTTCAAAATTTAGAACGGATCATTTAAATCCTGAAGAAAAGTCAAAAATTTTTAAATTAATTTGTGAATATTCAGACATTTTCTATCGCGAAAATACTCCATTAACTTTTACGAGTAAAATCAAACATAAAATTCGTACTACTGATGAGATACCAATATACACAAAGTCCTATCGATATCCCTTCATACATAGAGCCGAAGTTGAGAGACAGATAAAACAAATGCTTGATCAAAATATCATCAGACCGAGTAATTCTCCGTGGTCCTCACCTATTTGGGTAGTACCAAAAAAGTTAGACGCTTCGGGAACACAAAAATGGAGAGTTGTTGTTGATTACCGCGGTTTAAATCAGAAAACCATTGATGATAAGTATCCCCTACCTAACATCAATGATCTTCTCGATAAGCTCGGAAAATGTCAATATTTTTCGACACTTGATTTGGCGAGCGGTTTTCACCAAATCGAGATGGATCAAGACGATATTGAAAAAACAGCCTTCAGCACTGATCAAGGTCATTATGAATATACGCGCATGCCATTTGGTTTGAAGAATGCCCCCGCTACCTTCCAGCGAGTAATGGACAACATACTTCGTGGTCTCCAGAGTGAAAAATGTGCCGTATATCTAGATGATATAATTATTTATTCTACATCCTTACAAGAACACATCGAAAAATTAAAATCAGTTTTCGATCGTTTACGCGAATCCAATTTTAAAATCCAACTAGACAAATCAGAGTTTCTGAAAAAGGAAGTCGCCTATCTAGGACACATCGTTACCCCAGAAGGAGTGAAACCTAACCCAAACAAAGTAGAAGCTATCAAAAAATATCCCATACCAAAAACTACAAAACAAATAAAAGCATTTCTCGGACTTTTAGGATATTACAGACGTTTTATAAATAATTTTGCTAAATTAACAAAGCCTTTGACAAAGTGTTTAAAAAAGGGTGCAAAAATCGAGCATAACACCGAATTTATAGAATGTTTTGAAAAATGTAAATCCTTGTTGACCAATGAACCTATACTAAAATACCCTGATTTTACTAAAACATTTAACTTGACCACCGACGCAAGTAACGTTGCAATTGGCGCTGTTCTATCACAAGGCAAGATAGGCCAAGATCTCCCTGTAGCTTATGCGTCGCGCATGCTTAATGATTCGGAACAAAATTATTCTGTTATAGAAAAGGAATTGTTAGCCATTGTATGGGCTACGAAATATTTTAGACCTTACATTTTCGGACGTAAATTTAATATCATCACTGACCATAAACCTCTTCAGTGGCTTTTTTCTCTAAAAGATCCAAATTCTAAACTTCTTCGTTGGAGAATCAAATTGGAAGAGTACGACTATAATATTATGTACAAAAAAGGTAAACTTAATAGTAATGCCGATGCTCTTTCAAGAATAGAAATCCACGCCAATGAAACTCATCATTTATTAGATAACACTGATACTAATAATTTGGATAAAGACCAACCGCAACAAAATAATTCTGAAATAGATCAAATCATTCAAGACGCTTTAAAAACACATTTTCCAGACGAGACTGACAACGTATCACTTATCGTACATACGGACAACGACAGTATAGAATCCCGAGTTAATGAACCCACAGTACCTTCAGTTACGCAAGAAAATGAACAACCAGCTGATGACGATGACGTCACGGTGCATTCAAACCTTGAAAATCCTGTAGTAGGTATACCCGTGAGTAACACTGCAGTTAACTTTGGTCAAAATCAAATTATTTTCAGTTTAGTATCACATTCTCCAGCAAATCCCAAAATTACAATTTTGTTTGAAAAGAAAAAGAGAATACATGTTCAATTATCGGAAAACAACTTTGAAATTGATGTTGTAAATTTTGTCAAGGAATATGTATTACCAGGTGTTCAATATTATATTTATTTTGAAAACCCTGATATATACGAGAAATTTTCAGCCACAATTCAAAAATATTTTAAATGGCCGTCCATTAAACTTTTAAGATGTCTTAAAAAACTAATTGATGTAACCGATAAAACGAGTATTAAGGAAATAATTAAAAATTACCACGAAGGAAAAACGAACCACCGAGGTATTGATGAAACATACCAACGTGTTAAAACAAAATATTATTGGCCCAATACCAAAGACGCTATACAAAGTTTCATTAATGATTGCGATATTTGCCAACAAAGCAAATATGAGCGTAATCCAATAAAAATAAAAATGAATTTAACACCAACAGCCAGTAAACCCTTCGAAATTGTTCATCTTGACACTTTTACTTTGGAACAATCTAAATTTTTGACAATCATTGATAGTTTTTCCAAATATGCGCAAGCCTATTTCCTAAATTCGCTTTCAACCACAGAAATAACGGACAACTTGATTCAATTTTTCTCTCATCATGGCATTCCAAAACAAATCATCATAGATAATGGAACCGAGTTTAAAAATTCAGTTGTGACCGAACTTCTCGAGTTACACAAAATCAAAATCCATTTTATTTCACCATACCACCCTCAGTCAAATGGACAAATAGAAAGATTTCATAGTACTATTATCGAACATATCCGTTTACTTAACACTCAAGGTTTTGCTAAAACACCAGTTAGAATGAAAATGCTTTACGCTATTTTAGCATATAATCATTCAATACATACTTCAACGCAATTAAAACCTATCGACGTTGTAAATGGTCATATTTGTAATGACGACCCATTTAATCTTGAAATAGATAAAATTCTAGTAAACGATTATATTAATGACCATAAAGAGAAAACAAAATTATTGTATTCAAAATTAATTCAGATCTCATGAATAATAAACAAAAACTCATTGAGAAAAGGAATGAAAAACGAGACGAGACTAATATTTTTCAACCTGATCAAAAGGTATACATTAAGAAACACATAAGACAAAAAAGTGCTAATAAATATTCTAAACCTGTTAAATAAACTGGAACCAACCCTGTAAGAAAGGTAGTTTCTACCGAACGACAACCAAAGGTTCACATGGATAATTTAAGACGACCTCTGCAAAAAACATATTCATTCGACTAATTCTTGGTATTCAATTTCAGATTAACTGGAATTCTCGGATTTGAAGAAAAAATTGCCATCAAGAAACTTGATAACAATCCTGGAATAATTCCACTAAAACTAGGATCAGCAAGAGTAGAAAAATATTCCCACGAACTCATACATTTTTACGACTTGAATCCAATCATTGAAGAAATTAATAAACTTAAAAATGAATCACTAATACTTCAACAACTTGTAGAAACAAATGAAGATTATCAATTTGAGATTTCTAATTATCTAAAAATTCTTAAATTTGCCGAAAATAGAGTCGACACAAAACTTTCTGAAATTTTGCCTCAACCTCAAAGAACCAAACGAGGACTAATCAATACACTGGGATCGATTTTCAAATCAATCACAGGTAATTTAGATTATACTGTCACGTTTAATTTATGAGCCCTTCTGGATTCATTAATTAAACTGACTTACGACGTTAAACGTCGCGCCGGGATCTCAGTTTTAAGGATGGAATTAAACACTGAGTTTTCTATTAAACACTAAAATCTATTAAATACGGTATACTCAAATGGATGCACAATACGGTTGTAAACATACGGAAAGTTGACAATTAACAATTGTACTTACATAGTCATAGCTAAGGACTTAGCTTTTCCTGGCAATGGCTTGGTCACTTCGCGTTTGAACAACTTTGGAGAACGGACTAATTAACTTGATCTTTTTCCGAGGAGAGTGGACATTTCGACTTCTCGGGTCAGCTGGTCGCACTACCGTTGATCGGTTCACACTTATCCTATACTGCTAAAATCGGCGTATTTAATACCCGATTGATCGGCTGACGCAGTTTGTTATTGTCGCTTGTTTTTCACATTTCTGCAAAGCAGGTGGTGGTGACTCATCAGCGATACGGTGCACTCGGTGGATGACACACTCGGTGCAACGTGATGCGACCTTGCCTCGTGCGCTTAATATTTCGCAATCCTCGATGTTTTTTAAGTTAATCAGTCCATCTTTTCAATTAACGGATTTTCCATTCGTGACATATGCCTCCGCCCCAGAAAAACTGGTCCCCAGTTTTATATGAACAATAATAAAAACTTTAAACAATAGAAAAAACATATCGTTAACATAAATTCAAAAATGTACATGTGTACATACCAAGGTATTATGATAAATGGTTAGTAGGTTTACATATGTGAGTATTTCATGGTACTCAGTTAAGTTTACAATCATGTCTTAATAATAAGTTAGTACTTATTCCAACAAGAAACCTAATATTCGGTTCCGGCAATGGCAGAACAAAAAAAATATTGCAACACTGAGAAAAGTTCAATAGAGGCTTAGTCCTATGAGCCAAACTTCGCATTTCACATCACTGAACACCATTGTGATCACTGTTCCATAAATATTTGTGGTGTGGGTCGATCAATGAATCGATGATTCGGCTAGCTTGGACCTTCGTATTAATGTACAGGCCCATCGGGAGTTCCAACAACAATAATGGCTCATCATAGTTCGCCTCTTTCTTACATAGCCCTCAGTGTTACATGAAATATAAGACAAAAGGTTAGTATGTGCTACTTAAGGCTTAATATACAATATTATGTCTTATAACAAAATTAATTTGAGCATCATTTGTAACCTTTATTTATTTGTTAGTATGTACGATCCATTTTCCATTAAAAAATAAAAAATGGAACGTGTGAAATTCATTTTCCAAATGCTGTAAAGCAAGGAATCCCGTGTATGCACCGCGTAATCACAATTAGTCATGTAAACAACGTCGAACTTTTATGTTAGTAGCTCGTTATCAACCAACAAGATTGTCGGAGCGTCGTGTCAGGAATACTCGCCTCTTCAGCGAAACATTTTTTATCACACCTATTAGTTCATGGCGCTAAAAAAATAATTGGATTAATTTCATGACTAGATTATACTCGCTATTTGGGGATAATATGACATCATACATTCCAAATTTTTTTTTATTATTATTTTTTATATATCATCCACGTGTGTATATTATGCCTGTATTAACATATGTATATATATATAGCCATTAAAATACAAAACAATAATAAGGTAACATAAATTAAATTGTAGACCTCATAGCTGCTGATAAGTAGCATATGGCCCCATGTCGTCAAACGCTTCTAATTGCGCGATAAACGGCTGTGTTACCGCGTGTCTAAGAACTTCTTCAGTTTGTTGCTGAATAATGGGCCCCCCTTCTTGCACCTGCGCCAGGTTTTCCGGATTCGGGCATAGTGCCGGATTGCGGTCGACCTGACTTGCGTGTGATTCAGGAGGTCCAAATGCACCTCCAGAAGATGTGCCAGCAGAACTGATTTCTGATGTCTCATCCTTTTCTTGTGTTTGGGGCACTACTGGTACCCGAAACTGATGACATATCATTTACATAAGCATGCGGATATGGCGGATGACCTGGTTGACTCAAAAATTGAGTTCTCCCGTACACACATGTAGCACAAGGACATCCTTGCACAAATACATTTTCCCATGCTCGCCAAAAATCCTCAGGTCGATATTGAGGTTGTTGGGGTGATATGCAAATTGCACAATCACATGTCGAAAACGGAGTACCCCCTTGACGTACTTTCTCGCTGAGTAGAAGTATGGTATACTCCGTGTGAATGATTTGAGTCCACAGGCCAAGTAGAGATTTTGTAATCCCTAACAATTGTATTGGTACCACTCGATCAAACTCTCCTTGCAGTTCCCACAAGTGGTACAGTGCCAATTTGTATAAATACAGTTTGGTGTTTATTTCGGTAACACACCTAATGTAAAACAAGAAATTCACAATCCATTCCATTTTTGGCACTTTCGCGAAACTTATAGGTTGACTTTACCCAAGTGTTACTTCACGACCGATTTCTAAAATGACACTGTAAATTGTTGTCCCATTCGGGTTTATTTAAACTAATCCAGTAATTAGTCATTATTCATAACTGCGCGTAGCGATGAATCAAATTTGTCTTATCGCTCGCGAATTAGTTGCTTTCTTCACCAAATGCATAAACAACTATATGGTCAAGGTGATTATTACACCGACAACATCATTACTTATCTTTATTCGTTTGTAGGTACCTACATTACAATAACAATATTCAATGTTTTTATTTCCATTACATGTAACCATTTTTTATCTCATAGGGAAAATTAAACTGATATCTGTTCTTGAATTTTAAGAATTTGCGCAATAAAAATTCAGACGCAGATAACAGAATAAAATCCTTGGGCCCTGTAAAAATAGGTACATAGCTCAATATGTGGAGCCGTACATTATAATTGTTACTTTGTTTCAACATTATGCTTAATTGCATTTTTGCATTTTATGCATTAATCGGTCTGCACTGAACAATGTCTGGTCTCATTAAGATATTATTCCGAACTGGCCAAATCAGCGAATCCCATGGGTTTAAGCATGGTGCACCATTTGACTGTTGGGAAAACATTTCTCTGATAACCTTAACATTTGACAAGTTCATCGTCTGGAAGTAATTTGCTAATTTCAGCATCCTGGCTTTCCGGTGGAGAGGGATCTGAATTGTATTTATACGGTTTTCTTATCACATTCCCCACAGTTCGTCCTCTGACCCACACGAAACTTTACCTTCCTTTTTCGTGTGTGTTTTGTTAGTGTATTCACAGTATTTTTGTAGTGCATCGTGTCATTTTTGAAAGTAAGTATAAGTGGTTTTTTTTTTTTTTCCCTTTTTTTTATTCATCATTTCGATATATTTTTCCTTCCAAAGAAAAATTCTCTTTGTTTCGCTATCCAATGTTAACAATATCTTCCCTTTCAGATGGAACCTGGAAGTGAAGTCGCCACCGAAAAGGGCCGGGGCCGGGGCCGCGGTGCCGGTCTCATGGCCCTCTTGGCTGCCCAGCGGGCCCGACACACCGTGGGTGCGGCCAGCCTCAAACTGGGGCCAGGAGTGGAAGCTGGTCCCTCTGCGGCCAGCGAGGCGGAGGCTCCCCCTCAATTGGCAGGTGAGGTGGAGGCTCCTCCTGGGGTTCCAGCATCCCCAGAGGAAGACAGAACAGAGGAGGAAGGCGGCGTCAACGACGCCTCAATAGCGGTGGCGCCGCGTTTGGCTGTTGAAGCCATAGGCAGCAATGCCAAGACAGTGAACTTTTATTTTTTTTAAAACAAAGAAAATAAATTATTAACCGAAATGCTTGTATTATTTTTGTTGCGGGGTTCCTTTTGGTGTCCATGGGTCATGGTAATGTAAAATTCTGCTTACATGGACCACTTCAGTCTTAGATTTTGGCGAAATGCCCTTTCGTATCTCATAGTCCACATCAGACATTTTCCGATTTATGTAATAAGGACCAAACCATCTAAGCAGTAATTTTTCACTTTTTCCTACTTTCCTGATAGGGGTGAAAACTTTTACTTGGTCCCCCACTTCAAATTCAACATGGCGGTGTTTACAATCATAACGTAATTTATCTATGTCTTGACGCCGTTTTATATTTTCAACTGCCAAATTTCTGACTGCTAAACCAATGTCTCTAATTTGGTCGCTATTACTACTTTCTAAGGGTGGCAACAAGTTTGCTTCTGTTGGTAAAATAGGTTCACGACCGTACACCAGCATGAATGGTGAGAATTTAGTACTATCTTGTTTTGCAGAATTGTACGCAAAAGTCACATGTGGAAGATATTCATCCCAATTTGATTGATCAGTATTAGTATACATAGATAACATATTGGCTAAAGTTTTATTAAATCTTTCTGTTAAGCCATTAGTTGCGGGATGATATGCAGTAGTAAACTGACTCGTTGTCCCCATCTTTTTTAGCAATTCCGTAACCAATTCTGATTGAAAAACTTTTCCTCTATCGCTTAATAATTCCTTAGGTGCACCGTGTTTTGTAATAATTCTCTCCAGTATAAACTTTGCTACAGGACCGGCTTTGCCGCTCGGTAATGCGTCAGTCTCCGCCCACCTTGTGGCGTAATCTGTTGCTACCACTATCATGGTTTTGCCGCTGCTACTTCTGCGAAACGGACCTAACAAATATATTCCAACCTTTTCAAATGGGGTGCCAACTGGGATAGGATGTAACAGACCGATAGGGTTCTGATTGTGTTGGCCTTTCCTGGCCTGACAATCCGGGCATCCTTTTACAAAACGTTCCACGTCCTTTTGCAACCCTTGCCAATAGTATCTTTGTTTTATTTTAAAACTTCTGACTCAAGCCTAAAATTTTTCGCTTGCTTGCGTATACCAATTGAAGCTCCTTCAGGATGTTTTATAGCCTGAATTATTTCCAAAATGTTTTCATCTTTTGCTTGTAATTCTGCAATGTTATGTATATCTAATAAAAAGGTTGGTATTTCGTCAATTTCTTGTACTTTCGTATTCGCTGGCAAAACAGGATATCTGCTTACGCAGTCTGCATCTCTGTGAGCAATTCCTGATTTATGATGTACTGTGTAGTCAATTCCGATAACTTTAACGCCCAACGCGCTAAACGTCCAGTAGTCTCCTTCAAGGTTTTTAACCAACATAGCGCATGATGATCAGTCACTATTTTTTAGGTTTTCCATAAATAAAATGTCTAAAATAGGATAGCGCCCACATAGCTGCTAACCCTTCAAGTTCTGTTATCGAATAATTCTTTTCAGCTTTACTAAGGCTTCTACTTGCATATGCTATTGGGTGTAACGCATTTTCATGATCTTCCTGCAATAATATTGCTCCGATTCCATCTTTACATGCATCTACCCTTAATTCACATCCTTTATTTGCTTGAAAATGTGCCAAAACTGGTTCACTAATCAATTTTTGTTTTAGTGTTTCAAACGCTTTGTCATGTATGTCCTGCCAATCAAATTTATTTTGTTTGTTTGTTAGATCATGTAAAGGACGTGCAATTTTTGCAAAATTTTCTATAAACTTGAAAAAATAAAAAAAAAAAATCAATTAAATTAATAAATTATTAAATCAATTTTTATTGACAAAACCCTTCTCAGGGTTCCAAATTGAACATTATCAGGTTTAATATTTATTAAGTTGTTGTTTTCTGTGTTCTGCCGTTGTGTTCTTTCTTTTTTAGATTCTCTGAAGACGGTGGTAGATTTTCCACCGAAACGTCAGCGTTTTTAGGTAACAAGACCGAGCCTAAGTCAGTGGTCTTGTGTTGGGACGACTAGGTTAATGTTATTTTCAACTTAGTTGAAAATAGTGCGAAATTCTATTTTCCCAACAAACCTTTTTTGTGTGAGACAGAAGACCCAATAAACAAAGAAAAAATGAGTAACTCGTCTCAACAAACATATTGTCACGTATGGAAAATCCGTTAATTGGAAAGTTGGACTGATTAACTTAAAAAACATAAGAGTATTCGAGGATTGCGAAATATTAAGCGCACGAGGCAAGGTCGCATCACGATGCACCGAATGTGTCATGCACCGAGTGCACCGTATCGGTGATGAGTCACCACCACCTGCTTTACAGAAATGTGAAAAACAAGCGACAATAACAAACTGCGTCAGCCGATCAATCGGGTATAAAATACGCCGATTTTAGCAGTATAGGGGAAGTGTGAACCGATCAACGGTAGTGCGACCAGCTGACCCGAGAAGTCGAAATGTCGACTCTCCTCGGGAAAAGATCAAGTTAATTAGTCCGTTCTCCAAAGTTGTTCAAACGCGAAGTGACCAAGCCAGCCACCAGGAAATGCTGAGGTCCTTAGCTTATGAATCTATGTAAGTACAATTGTTAAATTGTCAACTTTTAGTGTGTTTATGACCGTATTGTTCAGACCCATTTGTGTATACCGTATTTAATAGATTTAAGTGTTTAATGGAAAACTCAGTGTTTGATTCCATCCTTAAAACTGAGATCCCGGCACGACGTTTAACGTCGTGAGTCAGTTTAATTAATGAATCCGAAAGGGCTCATAAATTAAACGTGACATTTGGTGGAGGTGCCGGGTATCACAGTAAACGATAAAGATAACGTCCCTGTTTTACTTGATACAGGAGCTTGTAAAAATGTAGTCGACATAGATTATATCAGTAACATGAGACGGTTACAAGACAATATACAACTGATAACCGCAGGAGGTTATCCAGTTCAACCTCTCGGCAATTCTGAGGTAATTATAAAAATTAATGGCACAATTATTTCCGTTGAGGCACTAGTGGTGCAAAATTTATCAAAAGCCTTAATTTTGGGACATAACTTTTTGGCTAGTAAAAAATCATTGATTGACTATAATACCAATACTGTGACATTATACCATGAACTTGACCCATTGATTTTACATTTTGGCAACAATGTCAACAACAACATAGGGAAAATAGAACAAATGGAAGATACTAATAAGGTATTTGCGAACGTCGAGATTGAGTCAACCGCGCGAAGTTTGAAGGTTACACTTGAAACCGACTACATGGTCGAGGTTGGTCGCGAGATAACGGTACGACTGAACTGTGCCTTATCTCCGCATGAGTTCACGAAGTACTGCTTTATCGAGAACGATAAATACCTACGACCAAGAGGGTTGATTTGTTCAAATATTTTTGTAAAAAATGGCAAATGGTACATCAAAATTAATAATATGAGGTTTAAAGAAGTGTTCATATTGAAAAATACCACAATCGGTTATTTAGAGGAAAATATAGAAATGGATATAACAAAAATTCCAGTTCATTGTATTAATGAAACTGAAGATGACGGAGAAATGATTACCATGAATGACCATAATCTAAGCAATATAACGAACCCAGAATTGTGTAACAAGTTGCAGACGTTACTTTCAGAATATAGTGACGTTTTTTCAAAAACACCAAAATATATGGGAAAAACCGATGTCATTGAACATGAAATCGATGTAGGGAATGCTAAGCCTATAAAACAGAAACCTTACAGAGTGGCACAAAAAGAAAGAGAGATAATAGATGAGCAGATAAGAGAAATGGAACAATACGACATAATAAGGCAAAGTAACTCGCCCTGGGCAAGTCCCGTCGTATTAGTAAAGAAAAAGTCGGGAGAGACACGATTTTGCGTGGATTATCGCAAGTTAAACAATGTGACAGTAAAAAATTCATGGTCAGGATCTAATATTGAGGATATTTTGACGTACTTAGGAAACGCCAAATATTTCTCATCGTTAGACATATATTCAGGTTATTGGCAAGTCAAAGTAAAAGAAGAAAGTAAGCCACTTACTGCCTTTACAGCGCCAGGTCACGGATTATGGGAATTTAATGTAATGCTTTTTGAATTGTGCAATGCCCCGGCAACATTTCAACAGTTAGGAGATGTAGTGTTTAGAGATTTAAAATGGAAAGAAGTTTTAATTTACATGGACGACATTATAATTTTTTCTAAAACGATAGATGAACATTTGGAAAAATTACGTAAAGTTTTCAATAGACTCCGAAATGCAGGCTTAACACTAAAACCTAAAAAATGTGAATATTTAAAAGAAAAAATTAATATTCTTGGTTATACAATTTCGAAAGATGGAATTTTTCCTGATAAATCGAAATTAAGTTTCAATTGAAAATTTTCCAAAACCAAAGAATGTAAAGGGTGTACAAAGTTTTTTGGGACTTTGTAACTACTACCGGAAGTTTATAGAAAATTTTGCAAAAATTGCACGTCCTTTACATGATCTAACAAAGAAGCAAAATAAATTTGATTGGCAGGACATACATGACAAAGCGTTTGAAACACTAAAACAAAGATTGATTAGTGAACCAGTTTTGGCACATTTTCAAGCAAATAAAGGATGTGAATTAAGGGTAGATGCATGTAAAGATGGAATCGGAGCAATATTATTGCAGGAAGATCATGAAAATGCGTTACACCCAATAGCATATGCAAGTAGAAGCCTTAGTAAAGCTGAAAAGAATTATTCGATAACAGAACTTGAAGGGTTAGCAGCTATGTGGGCGCTATCCTATTTTAGACATTTTATTTATGGAAAACCTATAAAAATAGTTACTGATCATCATGCGCTATGTTGGTTAAAAACCTTGAAGGAGACTACTGGACGTTTAGCGCGTTGGGCGTTAAAGTTATCGGAATTGACTACACAGTACATCATAAATCAGGAATTGCTCACAGAGATGCAGACTGCGTAAGCAGATATCCTGTTTTGCCAGCGAATACGAAAGTACAAGAAATTGACGAAATACCAACCTTTTTATTAGATATACATAACATTGCAGAATTACAAGCAAAAGATGAAAACATTTTGGAAATAATTCAGGCTATAAAACATCCTGAAGGAGCTTCAATTGGTATACGCAAGCAAGCGAAAAATTTTAGGCTTGAGTCAGAAGTTTTAAAATAAAACAAAGATACTATTGGCAAGGGTTGCAAAAGGACGTGGAACGTTTTGTAAAAGGATGCCCGGATTGTCAGGCCAGGAAAGGCCAACACAATCAGAACCCTATCGGTCTGTTACATCCTATCCCAGTTGGCACCCCATTTGAAAAGGTTGGAATATATTTGTTAGGTCCGTTTCGCAGAAGTAGCAGCGGCAAAACCATGATAGTGGTAGCAACAGATTACGCCACAAGGTGGGCGGAGACTGACGCATTACCGAGCGGCAAAGCCGGTCCTGTAGCAAAGTTTATACTGGAGAGAATTATTACAAAACACGGTGCACCTAAGGAATTATTAAGCGATAGAGGAAAAGTTTTTCAATCAGAATTGGTTACGGAATTGCTAAAAAAGATGGGGACAACGAGTCAGTTTACTACTGCATATCATCCCGCAACTAATGGCTTAACAGAAAGATTTAATAAAACTTTAGCCAATATGTTATCTATGTATACTAATACTGATCAATCAAATTGGGATGAATATCTTCCACATGTGACTTTTGCGTACAATTCTGCAAAACAAGATAGTACTAAATTCTCACCATTCATGCTGGTGTACGGTCGTGAACCTATTTTACCAACAGAAGCAAACTTGTTGCCACCCTTAGAAAGTAGTAATAGCGACCAAATTAGAGACATTGGTTTAGCAGTCAGAAATTTGGCAGTTGAAAATATAAAACGGCGTCAAGACATAGATAAATTACGTTATGATTGTAAACACCGCCATGTTGAATTTGAAGTGGGGGACCAAGTAAAAGTTTTCACCCTTCTCAGGAAAGTAGGAAAAAGTGAAAAATTACTGCTTAGATGGTTTGGTCCTTATTACATAAATCGGAAAATGTCTGATGTGGACTATGAGATACGAAAGGGCATTTCGCCAAAATCTAAGACTGAAGTGGTCCATGTAAGCAGAATTTTACATTACCGTGACCCATGGACACCAGAAGGAACCCCGCAACAAAAATAATACAAGCATTTCGGTTAATAATTTATTTTCTTTGTTTTAAAAAAAATAAAAGTTCACTGTCTTGGCATTGCTGCCTATGGCTTCAACAGCCAAACGCGGCGCCACCGCTATTGAGGCGTCGTTGACGCCGCCTTCCTCCTCTGTTCTGTCTTCCTCTGGGGATGCTGGAACCCCAGGAGGAGCCTCCACCTCACCTGCCACTTGAGGGGGAGCCTCCGCCTCGCTGGCCGCAGAGGGACCAGCTTCCACTCCTGGCCCCAGTTTGAGGCTGGCCGCACCCACGGTGCGTCGGGCCCGCTGGGCAGCCAAGAGGGCCATCAGACCGGCACCGCAGCCCCGGCCCCGGCCCTTTTCCGTGGCGACTTCACTTCCAGGTTCCATCTGAAAGGGAAGATATTGTTAACATTGGATAGCGAAACAAAGAGAATTTTTCTTTGGAAGGAAAAATATATCGAAATGATGAATAAAAAAAGGGGAAAAAAAAAAAAACCACTTATAGTTACTTTCAAAAATGACACGATGCACTACAAAAATACTGTGAATGCACTAACAAAACACACACGAAAAAGGAAGGTAAAGTTTCGTGTGGGTCAGAGGACGAACTGTGGGGAATGTGATAAGAAAACCGTATAAATACAATTCAGATCCCTCTCCACCGGAAAGCCAGGATGCTAAAATTAGCAAATTACTTCCAGACGATGAACTTGTCAAATGTTAAGGTTATCAGAGAAATGTTTTCCCAACAGTCAAATGGTGCACCATGCTTAAACCCATGGGATTCGCTGATTTGGCCAGTTCGGAATAATATCTTAATGAGACCAGACATTGTTCAGTGCAGACCGATTAATGCATAAAATGCAAAAATGCAATTAAGCATAATGTTTAAACAAAGTAACAATTATAATGTACGGCTCCACATATTGAGCTGTGTACCTATTTTTACAGGGCCCAAGGATTTTATTCTGTTATCTGCGTCTGAATTTTTATTGCGCAAATTCTTAAAATTCAAGAACAGATATCAGTTTAATTTTCCCTATGAGATAAAAAATGGTTACATGTAATGGAAATAAAAACATTGAATATTGTTATTGTAATGTAGGTACCTACAAACGAATAAAGATAAGTAATGATGTTGTCGGTGTAATAATCACCTTGACCATATAGTTGTTTATGCATTTGGTGAAGAAAGCAACTAATTCGCGAGCGATAAGACAAATTTGATTCATCGCTACGCGCAGTTATGAATAATGACTAATTACTGGATTAGTTTAAATAAACCCGAATGGGACAACAATTTACAGTGTCATTTTAGAAATCGGTCGTGAAGTAACACTTGGGTAAAGTCAACCTATAAGTTTCGCGAAAGTGCCAAAAATGGAATGGATTGTGAATTTCTTGTTTTACATTAGGTGTGTTACCGAAATAAACACCAAACTGTATTTATACAAATTGGCACTGTACCACTTGTGGGAACTGCAAGGAGAGTTTGATCGAGTGGTACCAATACAATTGTTAGGGATTACAAAATCTCTACTTGGCCTGTGGACTCAAATCATTCACACGGAGTATACCATACTTCTACTTAGCGAGAAAGTACGTCAAGGGGGTACTCCGTTTTCGACATGTGATTGTGCAATTTGCATATCACCCCAACAACCTCAATATCGACCTGAGGATTTTTGGCGAGCATGGGAAAATGTATTTGTGCAAGGATGTCCTTGTGCTACATGTGTGTACGGGAGAACTCAATTTTTGAGTCAACCAGGTCATCCGCCATATCCGCATGCTTATGTAACGGATATGACATATCAGTTTCGGGTACCAGTAGTGCCCCAAACACAAGAAAGGGATGAAACATCAGAAATCAGTTCTGCTGGCACATCTTCTGGAGGTGCATTTGGACCTCCTGAATCACACGCAAGTCAGGTCGACCGCAATCCGGCACTATGCCCGAATCCGGATAACCTGGCGCAGGTGCAAGAAGGGGGGCCCATTAATCAGCAACAAACTGAAGAAGTTCTTAGACACGCGGTAACACAGCCGTTTATCGCGCAATTAGAACCGTTTGACAACATGGGGCTATATGCTACTTATCAGCAGCTATGAGGTCTACAATTTAATTTATGTTACCTTATTATTGTTTTGTATTTTAATGGCTATATATATATACATATGTTGATACAGGCATAATATACACACGTGGATGATATATAAAAAAAAAAATGATAATAAAAAAAAATGGAATGTATGATGTCATATTATCCCCAAATAGCGAGTATAATCTAGTCATGAAATTAATCCAATTATTTTTTAGCGCCATGAACTAATAAGGTGTGATAAAAAATGTTTCGCTGAAGAGGCGAATATTCCTGACACGACGCTCCGACAATCTTGTTGGTTGATGACGAGCTACTAACATAAAAGTTCGGCGTTGTTTACATGACTAATTTTGATCACGCGGTGCATACACGGGATTCCTTGCTTAACAGCATTTGAAAAATGAATTTCACACGTTCCATTTTTTATTTTTTAATGGAAAATGGATCGTACATACTAACAATTAAATAACGGTTACAAATGATGCTAAAATTAATTTTGTTATAAGACATAATATTGTACATTAAGCCTTAAGTAGCACATACTAACCTTTTGTCTTATATTTCATGTAACACTGAGGGCTATGTAAGAAAGAGGCAAACTATGATGAGCCATTATTGTTGTTGGAACTCCCGATGAGCCTGTACGTTTATACGGAGGTCCAAGCTAGCCGAATCATCGATTCAATAATCGACCCACACCACAAACATTTATGGAACAGTAATCACAATGGTGTTCAGTGATGTGAGATGCGAAGTTTGGCTCATAGGACTAAGCATCTATTGAACTTTTCTCAGTGTTGAAATATTTTTTGTTCTGCCATTGCCGGAACCGAATAGATTAAAAGTGCATGATATTGTTTATGTATAATTTCAGGAGAGGAAAGATTTTATTAGGTTTCTTGTTAGAATAAGTACTAACTTATTATTAAGAAATGATTGTAAACTTAACTGAGTACTATGAAATACTCGCATATGTAAACTTACTAACCATTAATCATAATACCTTGGTATGTACACATGTAATTTTTAAATTTATGTTAACGATATGTTTTTTCTATTGTTTAAAGTTTTTATTATTGTTCATATAAAACTGGGGACCAGTTTTTCTGGGGCGGAGGCATATGTCACGAATGGAAAATCCGTTAATTGGAAAGTTGGACTGATTAACTTAAAAAACAAGAGTATTCGAGGATTGCGAAATATTAAGCGCACGAGGCAAGGTCGCATCACGATGCACCGAATGTGTCATGCACCGTATCGGTGATGAGTCACCACCACCTGCTTTACAGAAATGTGAAAAACAAGCGACAATAACAAACTGCGTCAGCCGATCAATCGGGTATAAAATACGCCGATTTTAGCAGTATAGGGGAAGTGTGAACCGATCAACGGTAGTGCGACCAGCTGACCCGAGAAGTCGAAATGTCGACTCTCCTCGGGAAAAGATCAAGTTAATTAGTCCGTTCTCCAAAGTTGTTCAAACGCGAAGTGACCAAGCCAGCCACCAGGAAATGCTGAGGTCCTTAGCTTATGAATCTATGTAAGTACAATTGTTAAATTGTCAACTTTTAGTGTGTATGACCGTATTGTGCAGACCCATTTGTGTATACCGTATTTAATAGATTTAAGTGTTTAATGGAAAACTCAGTGTTTGATTCCATCCTTAAAACTGAGATCCCGGCACGACGTTTAACGTCGTGAGTCAGTTTAATTAATGAATCCGAAAGGGCTCATAAATTAAACGTGACAATATAGAACATATCTCCATCATAATACATATTTAAAAACGTTATATGATACGCCAATGGCTATAAACAGCGCGCGAAGCACAGCATCAGCTGTTTGCAGCAAAGGCGCCATTTTTTCCTCGCCTTTCCACCCGACCAACCCGCCGCGTCTAAGTTCACAAGAGGCGACATGTGGGCAATATAAACAATGGGTATTTATGAATGACTCGCGGAGTCTATCTTCAGTTTATAGTCAATGGTTCTTTCACTATCCACAGAACATTTTAGAACATATTAGCATACCTTTATTTCCAGCATTCTCCTTTTATATCTATAATTCCACATATATCTACTTAACGCTTAACATCTGCACAATCAACAACAAAACCAACAAACAGGCTTCTTACCTACCCTGTATGGTGTATATCAGGTTTTGCAGCGTTGCCACATCTACGATCTACATATAAGCGCGTTCAATAATAACTATTCCTAATAATAATAATAATGTGACAAAATTCCCTTTGGTACGTTTATAAGGCTCATAATGACGTATCTTTAGAGGGTAGTGAGAACTCCTTACACCCCTCAGAGGGCGGCAATTTTGAATTCACTAGTTTAGCAAGCCAGTGCATATGACATTCAGATTTAAATTAATCCAAAACTAATCATAGTATCACAACGCCCTTTGGTACGTTTATAGGGTTCATAATGATGTATCTTTAGAGGGTAGTGAGAACTCCTTACACCCCGTCAGAGGGCGGCAATTTTGAATTCACTAGTTTAGCAAGCCAGTGCATATGACATTCAGATTTAAATTAATCCAAAACTAATCATAGTATCACAACGCCCTTTGGTACGTTTATAGGGTTCATAATGATGTATCTTTAGAGGGTAGTGAGAACTCCTTACACCCCCTCAGAGGGCGGCAATTTTGAATTCACTAGTTTAGCAAGCCAGTGCATATGACATTCAGATTTAAATTAATCCAAAACTAATCATAGTATCACAACGCCCTTTGGTACGTTTATAGGGTTCATAATGATGTATCTTTAGAGGGTAGTGAGAACTCCTTACACCCCCTCAGAGGGCGGCAATTTTTAATTCACTAGTTTAGCAAGCCAGCGCATATGACATTCAGATTTAAATTAACTTAAAACTAATTATATTATCACAACGCCCTTTGGTACGTTTATAGGGGACATAATGATGTATCTTTAGAGGGTAGTGAGAACTCCTTACACCCCGTCAGAGGGCGGCAATTTTGAATTCACTAGTCTAGCAAGCCAGCGCATATGACATTCAGATTTAAATTAACTTAAAACTAATTATATTATCACAACGCCCTTTGGTACGTTTATAGGGGACATAATGATGTATCTTTAGAGGGTAGTGAGAACTCCTTACACCCCGTCAGAGGGCGGCAATTTTGAATTCACTAGTCTAGCAAGCCAGCGCATATGACATTCACATTTAAATTAATCCAAAACTAATCATAGTATCACAACGCCCATTGGTAGGTTTATAGGGTTCATAATGACGTATCTTTAGAGGGTAGTGAGACCTCCTTACACCCCGTCAGAGGGCGGCAATTTTGAATTCACTAGTCTAGCAAGCCAGCGCATATAACATTCAGATTTAAATTAATCCAAAACTAATCATAGTATCACAACGCCCTTTGGTTCGTTTATAGGGCTCATAATGTACCTGGTACCTGGCGTTTTGATTTTCTAAATGGTGGTGTAAAAACCGATGCCGCGATATAAAAGAAATCATTGAAACTCGCACTCGTAGCAAAGTAGATTAACTTCTGTAAACTGTGGGTAGATGGAACTACTGTAGTTAAATATGTTTTTACCAAAATAGTCGAGTTATCTATCCTCCACCGCCCATAAGCTATATTTTCCTATATTTGGTTATACTCGTTGGTTGGCGTTGCGCTTGCGTTCAATGTTCAATCTTTTGTTGCCGTATCAACTTCCAGCAGTGCGTTTTCTAAGGTTAAAAGGAGACAGAAACCTATTTAGAGTGGTCGGATTTTGTATTGTGTGTTTCAAGTCTATGGTTTCAACCAATCATAACAAAACCTTCCCGTGGTGAAATCACGTCATGCTATTATTGGTTAGTTTACTAGAGTTAGAGTAGAAGTTAGAGACTGGTTCACATAGATGTGGAAAGTGGAAAATTCGTTCGTGCGTAAGGTAGGAATTTTCTGTTATATTTTTTTTGGAAAATTGCTCATATTTGTTATTATATCACGTACCAATTAGTAGTGACCAATAATTCAGTTCATATTTACATAAACCGAGTTAGTAGATAAATAGGGGTAGTGAATTATTAATCTCGTAATGTTTAATAATAATTGTAATATTGACGACATTTTGAGCACTGCAGTAGCAATTTATCCAAATATTAAAGGTTTGGATTTATTAAGATTGAGTCCAAAATCAGATTTAATACAAGAAATAGCACGAAGTATTAAAACTCCGAAACTTAAGTATCCGAGCGTGGTTGCCTTATATCTTAGTAGTAATAAGGAGTGTTAAGATGATTCAATGGCAACATTGTGTGTTGTGCGCGGGACGGTGACGTAACAACAGACCGCGGTAGCTAGTGCCCGCAGCACGTAAAAAAAAAAGAAGAATGACAGAACTTGAGTTTTAAGAATGGAGGTTAGGATGGCATGAAGCATGCATGAGAAGAAAGCTCTGTTTTTCAATGTACGATTTAAAATACCACGTTGTTTCTAAAAAAAATATACAGTCCACAAATTAAAAAACGAAGGCAACATACGAACAAAACATTGGTCAATTCGAACCTTATAAAAAAAAGCCAAGTGCCTGTTGGTTCCATTAAAAGAAATAACGTGGATGGATTTCGATTAAGCCATTACCGCCAAAACAATACGATTACTATTTACACAGAGTAAGTCAATTCCTTTCTTATCCTAGTTGAATCTGATGATTGTGCTATGATTAGTGTGGTTTGATTTGAGAAAGCCAGGTAAGGTAAATCATGTTTTATTAATTTGGTGTATTTCTATGACCTTGATTCACACAGTTGATTACTTTATTAGTGTATCTAGTTGCAACAATTTCATTTATAGTTACAATCAAGTCAAGTTGAGTCAGATTAGTGTCGACTAGGTGTGAAAAGCCATTTTATTTGATTCTAGCTATTGATTACTATTAGTAAGGATTAATGCTTGATTAATTTGATTATTCTAAGCCAGTGATTAACTACAGCATTACAAGATTTGAGTTTTACTTGAGAACCGCCTATTTGAAGTTAAAATGGCGACATTTGAAGCATTAATTAGAAAACGTGGTACAATTAAGCATAGATTAACTGCATTTACTAGGTATTTTGATGCTTTACAAGCCAAGTTGGTAAACCAGTCTTATTTAGATGAGAGAGAAGTCATTGAATTCCAAAATCGAGTTGATAAGTTGGATCAGTTGGAAAAGTTGAGTTGTCCTGATGATCAGCTTGATAGGCAACAAGATGAATGGGAAACTTTTATAGATTTATATAATAAATACTTAGCAAGTGCAAAACAGATTCTAAATAAGTGTAATAATGAAAGAACAGTTACAGTGAACCAAAATAGTGGTTCAAATGAAAGTTCATTTGACAATGATTATAACAATTTAGGTACAGTAAAGTTACCAGCAATTAATACTCCTACATTTAACTGTGACTTCAACAATTGGTTGGAATTCAAAGATACATTTGAGGCACTATTTCACAACAATTCAACTTTGTCAAGTATACAAAAGTACCATTATCTGCGGTCATGTTTAGGTCCAGAAGCTTTAAAAATTATTGAAAGTTTAGAGTTTGCAGCTCACAATTATAATGATGCATGGAATTTATTATGTGACAGGTTTGATAATTCGCGTTTACTTGTCAATAACCATTTAAAATGTGGTGGACTGAGGCAATTAGTAGATTCAGTAAATAAGCATTTGCGAACATTAAAAACATTGAAGCTTCCAACAAATGAATGGGATGCATTAATTATTTTCATGGTATCTCAAAAATTGGACAAAAACACCAATAGAGAGTGGGAACAATCTAGAACTGATAAATCATTACCTACTTTAACCTTGTTTTTTGAGTTTCTTAAAAATAAGGCTGATTTTCTTGAAACCATTGAAATGAATATGGCTTATTCAGTGAAAAGTTCTAGTGAGTCTATGAATAAGAGTAAAACACGTCATCATACATTTCTAGCTCAACATCAGCGTGAAAGCACTGGAGTAAAGTGCAATCTTTGTAAGCAAAACTATTTGATCTATTCTTGTGAAAAGTTTTTAAAGTCACTGAGAGATGGGATAAAGTCAAAGAACTGCATCTCTGTTCCAATTGTTTATGTTTTGTACATTTTAGTAAAAAATGTGAAGCAGGTGTTTGCAAGATGTGTTCTAAGAAGCATAGTTCTTTGTTACACCATAAAAAGGAATTCCAAGAACAAGTTAGTAGTAAAGCAATGTCTAGGGACTCTGATAATTCAGGACATCAGAGTACTGATCAGTCATCATTTAGTGGTTCATCAGTGGTTTGTGCAAACAGTCATCAAGGTGGTAACCAGTATGTTCTTTTATCGACTGCAATTGTGGGAGTTAAAGATAAGTTTGGTCAAGTTCATAATGCTCAAGTTGTCTTGGATTCAGGAAGCCAATGTTCTTTTATTTCAAGTGAGTTTCAACAGAAATTAGGTTTAGATTTGTCTCCATTCAAAATTAACATTTCTGGCATCAACAATACAAATTCGTCATTAAAATGGAAATGTAATGTCACTATTGGTTCGAAAATAAATGGTTTTCATTCAGCCTTAGTATGTTTAGTAGTTCCAAGGATTACTGAGGATTTGCCTGCACATAAAATTCATATTAAAGATTGGGTCATTCCAAGCCATGTTCAACTGGCAAACCCCTTTTTCAATGTAACTAGAAAAGTCGATATACTTATTGGAGCAGATTTATTTTGGAATATCTTACTAGATGGAAAAATCAGTTTAGGAAGAAACAAGCCCCTTTTGATTAATACTGTGTTCGGGTACGTTGTAACAGGTTCTATTGGTCTTCCATTACAAAGTAAAGTGAGATGCAATTTAGCAATTAATGATGATCTTCAGAAGTTTTGGTCTATTGAAGAAATTCATAATGAGTTACCAAGATTAACAAAAGAAGAGCAATTTTGTGAAGAATATTTTAATAAAACAGTTTCACGCGACAATTTAGGACGTTTTGTAGTAAGGTTTCCTTTAAAATCCAGCTATAAAGATTTAGGTGATTCGAAACAGTTGGCTATAAAAAGACCAATGCTTCAAGAAAACCGATTAAAAGAAAATGATTTTTAAAAACCAAATACAGTTCTTTTATGAATGAATATCTTCAATTAGGTCATATGAACTTGGTGTCGGACTCTGAAATGATTCGGGAAGACAGTCTTACAACTGATGTCAGAGTTATGTTTGAAGCAACTGTTAAAACGCAATCAGGAAAATCTTTAAATGATATACAGCTAATTGGTTCCAGAGTGCAAAATGATATTTTTGGTATTTTGATGCGTTTTCGAGAACATCGTTTTGTAGTAATTGCTGATGTTGCAAAAATGTATCGGCAAATTCTCATACATCCAGAAGAAAGGTTTTTGCAAAGCATAGTTTGGAGAAACTCTCCAGATGATAATTTGTCTGTATATGAATTGCAAACAGTGACCTATGGCACTTCAAGTGCACCATATTTGGCAATTAAGTGTCTAAAGAAATTAGCAGTTGACAATAGACAATTGTATCCAGAGGCTAGTGAATAGATCGCGATATGTATGTTGATGATTTAATTACTGGATTTGATACTGAGCATCAAGCAATAGTTGTTTGTGAACAAATTTCTAATATTTTAAGATCAGCTACTTTTTCTTTATGAAAATGGGCATCAAACAGCAATTCAGTTTTGAAGCACTTGTAGGATGAATCAGAAATGATGAGCATTCTCGAACTAGGTGAAAATGACAAGGTGAAGACATTAGGAGTTCAATGGTTAAGTCATCACGATTTACTCTCTTATAAAGTGGATATTTCGAACTCGGTAACACATTCTTCTGTGACAAAGAGAATTTTGCTGAGCAGTATTGCTAGAATATATGATCCAATGGGATTGGTGAGTCCATGTATTGATCTAGTAAAAATTTTGATTCAAAAACTGTGGTTTCTTAAAATTCAATGGGACGACGTTGTGCCCGCTGTTATTGCCAAACAATGGGAGTATTTTCAGTCCAATTTGAGGTCTTTGAACGAATTAAAAATTCCAAGATGTGTTTTCTGTGAGCATGTAAACGACGTTCAGGTTCACGGTTTTAGTGATGCAAGCTTAAGTGCATATAGTGCAGTGGTGTACGTTCACACTACTGATAGTTCTGGTGACGTATGTGTTAGATTATTATGTGCCAAAACAAAAGTTGCACCAGTAAAGAAATTGACCATTCCACGATTGGAACTGTGTGGCGCTTTGATGCTCACTCGATTAATGAAACAGGTTTCCGAAGTTTTAACATGCAAGTTTGAAAGTTTTTACTGGTGTGATTCACAGGTGGTATTAAGTTGGTTGAAGAGTGACGCAAACAGTTTACAGGTTTTCGTAGCAAACAGAATTAGTGAAATTCAACAGTTTAGCGACATTTCCAGGTGGAGTTATGTGAACACTAAAGAAAATCCAGCGAATGTTGCGTCCCGAGGAATGCAACCAAATGATCTATGTCGATGCGAAATATGGTGGAACGGTCCGACATTTTTGGCTGAAAAAGTAAGCTGGCCTAGAGATTTTCGTTCTATTGAAGTTAGACGTATCCCAGAATTGCGTTCAATTCTTGCCGGTGTTACGGTAACACCAATGTCTTTGTCAATTTTTGATAAATTTTCATCTCTGGATAAACTTCAGCGAGTATCACTAAAGGAAAATGTGGTAAGTAAGCTAGAATCAACACCTGAAAAGTATCCTGACATATTGATTCCTGGTTATAGTAGCGTCGAACTTCGTAGCACCCGTAGTTCATCTTCAGTGCAGCCCTACTATACAGATGTTTTGAAGGTGAAAAGAGACATTTTTTGTGCCGTTGCACCGGAAAAAATCGATTTTCCTAGTTGTCTGGTGGACACTTCTACAGGCACTAGTTCTGAGATTTTACCAGTAGGTGCCAAAAATGTAGATTTACTTGAAAAGCCTACCTATAAAAAATGCAAATATTTCGAAGGAAGTTTTATAATTCCTGTTAACGAATGGAATTTAATATGTAAAAACAACAAACTAGATTCCAAAAATTACCCATTTTATTTAAGAAAGAAAATGTCTTAAACTGTGAATAATACTTGCCTTATTGCATTTAAAAGCAAAAAACAATGTATAGACGGTAGTTTAACATTATTTGGGGTATTTCGGCATAATAAATACCAGGTGTCCAAGAGCACCCTGGACATAGGAGATTAACATGGGAAAACGGTTTTGATTTTTTTGCGCCTGTACGGTTGATTTGATTGAAAAATCGTATTAATGAAAGTTGTAGTACCTATCATGGACTAGTTTTCTGTATTTTTTTCTGATCTGTAACTTGAGCCCTTTCGTCGTAAAACACGAACAAAAATGCGAAAATTTTAACTTTTTACCTGCACTGTATAAGCGGTTGTCGAGCAACCGTACCAGCAACAATGATCTGTTTACCCGTTGCCCGACAACCGCCTATACAGTGCAGGCCAAAAGTTTAAATTTTCTAATTTTTGTTCGTGTTTTACGACAAAAGGGCTCAAGCTAGAGATCCGAAAAAAATACAGAAAACTAGTCCGTGATAGGTACTACAACTTTCATTAATACGATTTTTCAATCAAATCAACCGTACAGGCGCAAAAAAATCAAAACCGTTTTCCCATGTTAATCTCCTATGTCCAGGGTGCTCTTGGACACCTGGTATAATAATTGCCAAGCATTTGTCATTCATATTGATAAATTGCGCAAAGTTACCGTTTATAGTACCTCAAAAGATTTTTGCCATAAAAGAGTCCTTACCGGCTACGTCAAGGGAATCGAGAGATTTTTTCCATCTTTGCAAACACAAGTAAAAATCTCGAAAATATTAAATCTAACGTAACATTTCGAAAAATTAGATCAGAAGCTCTTTCTTCTTTTGACAGAAATAATGATGACCTAATTGATATGTTTCTTATGCAGCGTGATCATCCTGAATACATTCAAGAAGTTTCTTCTCCTTTTTCAATTAAATTATTTACCAAAGAACAAATTAGTCTTTGCGAAAAACAAATAATTGGGGATGAATTACCAATTCTGCACTTTGATGCTACAGGCAGCATAGTGCGAGCCCCAAAAGTATTGAAAAATTGCAAGCGTATATATTTATACTCCGGGGTTGTTCACATAGCAGAAACAAATAGAATAATTTATGTCTTGGATATGATTTCTGCGGCATTTCACAACTGCAATTTTTAAATTTTTGTATGATTTTAAATGTTTTTGCTTAACTTTGCGGAAGTGGCCGTTATTTGGTGCCGTAGTCACAGATTTTAGTTTCTCTAGTATGCATGCTGTGACCCGAGCATTTAATGATATGAGTTTGCAACATTATCTGAGCGAATGTTACAATAAATTGACTCAACACGATGACGAGAAAGGTGTGGGTTCTTCTTTCGTTTTGTTACATTTATGTTGTGCCCATTTTATGAAAATGGTTTCTAAATATTTGAAAAAAATTGTAAATAATGATCATATAGAAAAAATTTATTTGCAAAATGTATTATGTTAACAACACTTAATGATTTTACTGTGTGGTTCGAATGTATTTGCATTCTGGTTTTATCCCAATACGAAAATCAACATGTACAAACTGCTTACGAAAAGCTATGCAAACTCGAAAGTTGTTCTACGGAAAATGACGTCATAAGTAATGAGGAATCGGTAAGTAATGTAATTAAAAAATTGTCGTCTTCTGATAACGCATTACACAAAGGTAGGTAGCCCATTTTATGTACTGTTTCATTCTAAATTAGAAGAAGCTGTCATACCGTCAGAGAGTGAAGGTAAGAAAAATGAGTTCTATTTTCCAGAGTGGGCAAATGTCAGGAATAATGATTTCCAAAAATTACTCATTAAATAGATTGAGTAATTGTTATGTTGAAACACATTTTGGCAATTTAAAAACGAATGTTCTCGCAGGTAACCGTAATCTAAAATGTAGTAGGTTTGTGAGAAAGTCTAGAGAACTAACTTTGGCCGCTTATAAAGAAATGATATGCGGAATATCTAAATCGAAGCTCGCTCGGCCACCTCTTATCAAAGACTTTTTAATCAACGAGTTAGTCAAGAAAGTTGGAAGCGAAAAAAGAGTACCGTTTTGACGCATTTTTTGGTAATTATTTAAAACACTTTCAAAACCACTCACTATCCAATGACAAAATAAAACGTCAATCAAATGGTCCAATTAATAGCGAAAATTGCCTATATTGTGGTCTTGGTGGATTGGATGTCACTGTGTCATGGCATCAATGTGATATGTGTAATGGATGGGTGCACGATCTATGTATAACAGAATACAAAAATATTTCAAATACCGAAAACTATTTTTGCAAACAGTGTTTTTCGTATGATGTGCGCTAGCTGACGTAATGTTATCTTTCAAAGATATGTCATGTCGACTCAGTTAGGCATGGCATCAAAGAAGAAGAAAATGCCCTTCGAGAGTATAGTATGAGGTCTGGCAATGTGGTGTTGAAAAGTGGTTTAATCATTCACAACAAATATCCATATCTAGCTGGTTCTCCAGATGGTTTGGTGGGCAATGACGGAATAGTTAAGGTAAAATGTCCCTACAGTATTCGAAATGAGAAAATTACTTTTACAAAATTGAAATACCTCAATTCGACTAATGGTCAACTAAATAAAACCAATTTATACTATTATCAGGTACAAGGATTAATTCAAGGTTTCGAATCGCAATTGGTGTGATTTTGTTATATTTACAAAATGCGACATGATAATAGAACGAATAAACCGAGATAAACGGTTTTTTGATACGCAAGTACTTATGGTACATCGAGATTTTTATTTCAAATATTATTTACCCGCCATGCTTACACCAAACGAACCGTATTCGGAAGATGAAAGCAACTGACTTCGTTCCTTATCATCAGATATTAGCGATGTTAGCGCCGCTAAAAAACATAATTTAGATCAAGATGATCTAACTAAAACTGAATCCCAAAGCTTCCAAATTTTGGAAAATGAATTAATAAATGATCCCAATTATTACAAGAAAATCGGAAAAACGACATATTACCATTGTTTTTAGATTTACTAGTTGTTCAAAGAACGATTAGTTCCGTTTCCCTTCGCCAGGGGGAGTCCTAACGAAATGTGTTCTACAGTGACTCTATACAGCAACAGTGGCGACAATTGTTGTCTCACTTTTGATTGGTCGTGTTGACATTAGCACAAACATGGCAGCAAACATCTGAAATAATAAAGGCATATTTTGGCGGCAGTATTAACCTGAGTTTTAAGGTGTAGTAACATAGGCCATCTTGTTTTGTTACTAAACACTCTAGGAAACACCGACGCCAAAATACGTCTAAAATTCTTTAATGTTTATTTATTCTTGTTAATTGTTTAATCAATCAATTGTAGTTTTGTTGTGCAGCGAGAAAGAGTAAGAGCAACTTTTATTGTGTGATACTTATATCACTACAAGAAGTTATTTCAATCTCTGCTCTTTGTAGGTACATATAATTTAACTTGATTGGCTCCCAATACTGCATATACGTCCTGATGTTTATATAGTTTCAATAAAATATTGTCATTGTTAACCAACCTTCTATATGAGTCAAGCTCATTGAAATTAATATTATGTATCTGATAGTTTTTAAAGTAAAAAATCATAATATTTTTGTTTTAGATAATATTCTTGGTTTGGTTAAAACCAGGTCTGAAATAGTAGTACCCTCAACATCAAAAGAAGAGAACCCAGAACCAAGTTGGCAATCTGAGAGCAGCTCAAGTAAAAGCATTGAAAATATGCAGCAAATAATAGAGGAGGAACATGGGGAAGTTTTATCTTTAAGATTAAAAATAAAAGAGTATCAGAAAATTTATAAAAGGGAGAAAAATAGGGCTTTGCATTATAAAAAGCTTTATCAAAATGCAAAACATAAGATACAGCATCTAGAAAATACATCTAGTTTTTCTAGTGAAAATTTGTTATGCAAAGTGTTTAATCAGGACCAACTTTTAGCATTGAAAAAGAAGCAAGTTAGGAAGTCTAACTGAACTGATGAAATGGTCAAATAGCACATTAACCAAGTCATTAAAGTTAAAGTTTAGTTGTGGTATCAGTGGTTACAACGAATTGTTAAGGCAAGGGTATCCTTTTCCATCAATACGAACATTGCAGAGAAGACTTGAAAATTTGAAATTTGATTCTGGAATCTTGCATGAAATATTTTTATTTTTAGAACTAAAAGTAGCATCCTTTGGACCACATGAGAAAGACTGTGTGTTGGTTATGGATGAAATGGCAATCACGCCAGGTACATCCTATGACACATCTCTTAAGAAATATTTTGGCAATGTAACTTTGCCTGATCACTCTGGCCTGGCTACTCATGTATTAGTATTTATGCTGGGTGGTATTACAAGCCGCTGGAAACAAGTTGTAGCATATTATTTTACCAGGGACTCTGTAAATGGGGACATATTTAAAAATATCATACATCAAATTTTTGAAAAAACTAAAGATCTTGGTTTAAATATTGTTACGGTCTGGGCCTACTATGCTCGATACTTCTTAACGAGCGCTCACTTCGGGATGAAACCGATGCGCCGCAATATCTGGCCGGGCGCGTATTAAAGTAGGCCACAGTTAGGAAGCGCTACCTGGAATATTCTTGAATGGTCAAGGCAACCCGCGAAGCGTTTCGCGGTCATTCTGGAACGTGGTTTACGAATATAAAAGACGCGGTGTCAACCGTAGTAGTAGTGTAGTGGATTAGTGAATTTGAGAACGCGGTAAAGTTTAAATAGTGAAATAATTGTGGAATTGTAGTAGTGTTTTTAGTAGCTGTGTTAATTATTGTACGGAGTGTTTTGAAGTGTAATAAATTTATTAATTGTTGAGTTAAATTGACTTTGTGTAAACCCACGGGAAAATCGTAACAATTGGTGTCAGAAGTGCGATCAGACGTTAGTGCGACGTGAATTGGAACTAAACTTCGGGTTAAAGACTTGTGTTCAGAACCGGACTCGAGATTTTCGGAACAGTGTTGTGTTAAATTTATTTTATGCCAATAACAAGACGTCAAAGTGCAAACATGGAGGCCCAACTTGCAGCTATTATGGCAATGCTTGGAAAACAAGAAGAGATTCGACAGCAAGACAAAGAAGAACAAGAAAGGATTCGACAACAAGAGAAGGAAGAACAAGAAAGGATTCGACAAGAACAAGAAAGGATTCGACAACAAGAGAAGGAAGAACAAGAAAGGATTCGACAACAAGACAAGGAAGAACAAGAAAGGATTCGACAACAAGAGAAGGAAGAACAAGAAAGGATTCGACAACAAGAGAAGGAAGAACAAGAAAGGATTCGACAACAACAAGAAGGAATGCTACAACAAGATATAGAAATGCGTCAAGAAGATAGAGAGCGGCAAGAAAAACGTAACGTAGAAATATTGAACGGTCTAGCGGGGACCAAAACAGAAATCCAAGAGTATGTATCCCATAGTCTCAAAAAGATGGAGTATGACGTTCAGGTAAAATTAGACGATGTTCGGGAGGACATTAATAAAATTCAGAACGATGTTCGGGAGGACATTAATGATGTTCGGGAGGACATTAATAAAATCCAGAATTATGTCGAGATAAAGTTACGTGACTTAGAGCAGAAAATTGACAGCAGAGGAGCCAGCTCTACAGTGATCACCGGAAACGGGCTCAACAAGATCAAGCCTCCCACATACGACGGTCAAACTTCATGGGCAACGTACCAACTCCAATTTGAGGCCGCTGCAAATGCAAATAGATGGAGTAACGAGGAAAAGGCTGTAGCACTGGTGGTGGCATTACGAGGACCTGCATTGGAGCTGTTACAGACTCTGCCTATCGCCCAACAAAGCAACTATGACGCATTAGTAGCTGCATTAGAACGACGTTATGGGGATCAGCATAGGAAAGGAGTGTACCAAACACAATTAAAGGCAAGACTGCAGAAAACTGGTGAAAATTTACAAGAGTTTGAGGCCGAAATTCGTCGCCTTGTGCATCTGGCTTACCCAGCCGTCCCGGATGAAATCCAAGAAGAACTTGTGGCACAGTGTTTTGTAGATGGGATTCGAGATCTGGAAGTAAAGAAAATGCTGAAGATGTTCAAAGGAAGCAACAGCAGCGAATTACTAGTTCGAGCGCTGGAAGTTGAAGCTGCGTGCAATGACTTAAAGCCAAGGATCAGGGCCGTGACTATTCAAGAGGAGAGAGAACCGCCAGCCGATCATGCTGCTACACCAATGAATGAAATTAAATCAATGTTCGGCCAATTAGTGCAACAAATGGCAGCATTAGGAAATGGTCTTTCCACACAGTTAGAACGGTCACGCCCGATCACTAGAGTGGAGTGTTATCGATGCGGACGTACGGGACACATGAAACGAGATTGTCGAGTAAGGATACCGTCCCGCTCTCCAACGAGGGACGTACAACCATCCAGGAGGGACCAGGAAAACTCCCACTAGTCAACATTACGGGGCGAATGTTGACTAGCGAAGACAAAGCCCCCAGAATTATCTCCATCAGAAGCCTGGGTAGATCAATGGGAAGCCTGAACGTAGATGGAAAGGTGGATGCGATGAACGTTATTTTTACTTTGGATACCGGTGCGGCAGTATCTTTGATCCGGTCAAACCTTGTGGATAAAAGTCAAATTAAGCCTTTACGAAGAAGTATTCTCCTGCGCACTGTGATTGGAGAATCGGCTAAAGTTTTAGGAGAAATAACAGTCAAGATTTGCCTTGGAAGGATTACGTTTTACCACACTGTGTTAGTAGCGGATATTGAAGATGAATTTATTCTGGGAATGGACCTGATTCGTCAACATGGATTTTCTTTTGATCCCGAACAAAATATCCTAAGGTTTGGAAGTGAAGAGTTCATCCTGTCAACCAGTCACCGCTGTGAGTCACCCATTAATGTTTTGGCATCTCAGACAGTAAAAATAAGCGGCAATTCCGAGCAAATAATTATTGGACAATTGGAGCAGAATTCTGGGAGCTGTGTTGGACTTGTACGAAACCCGGACCGACCAGGAAGATGCCTCATTGGGAAATCACTTGTAAATGGAGGAAGTGAAGTCCCAATAAGAGTTGCAAACATTTTTTCAGATGACGTAAAAATCAACAAAGGCGAAATTATTGCGGTATTCGAGCCTGTAGTCAAAATAACCAATTGCGATGGGTTACCAGAACAGGAGGAGCAGTTGGGGGAAAACAAAACAAGCTCTTAAATGAACTTGAAAAGACCTGGAAACATCTGTCAACACCACAACTGAAGAAGGCTCGGAAACTGATTTTGGACCATGGTAGCATATTTGGAACACCGAACAATATGGGAAAAACTACCATTGTAAAACACCGAATTAACACCGGCAATGCACAACCGATTCGACAACCACCTAGGAGACTACCAATAGCCAAACAACAGGAAGTGCAGGAACTAGTGGACAGGATGCTTGACGACGGAGTTATAGAAGAATCCTGCAGCCCTTGGTCATCACCTGTTGTTCTGGTCACTAAGAAAGATGGATCAAGCAGATTTTGTGTAGATTACCGAAAACTGAATGACGTGACCAAAAAGGACAGCTATCCACTTCCCCGTATCGACGACACACTGACAACTTTGGCAGGATCCTGTTGGTTTTCTACTTTAGATTTGAAGAGTGGGTACTGGCAAGTTGGCATTGAGGAGCAAGATAAGGAGAAGACTGCTTTTTCTGCTGGAAATGGGCTGTACCAATTCAATGTGATGCCCTTCGGACTTTGTAATGCTCCTGCTACGTTTGAAAGACTAATGGAAATTGTGCTTCGTGGCCTTAACTGGAAGACTTGCTTGGTTTATCTGGACGATATCATGGTGATGGGAAAAACTTTTGAAGAACATCTGGACAACTTGCAAGAAGTATTTGCTAGAATAGGTGGTGCCCATCTTCGATTGAACGCCAAAAAGTGTTGGTTCTTCCAAAAGCAAGTCGAATTCCTTGGGCATGTGGTGTCGGTCGACGGAATCCAGACGGACGACAAGAAGATCCAAGCAATTAGAGAATGGCCAGTACCAAAGGATAAACACGAACTCAGAAGCTTTCTAGGACTTGCCACCTACTACAGACGGTTTGTGGAAGGATTTGCCAACATCGCAGCTCCGCTACATCAACTTACTGAGGACAAAACACCCTACTGTTGGAATACCCAATGTGATCAGGCGTTCAGAAGGTTAAAGGCATCACTTTGCTCCAGTCCCATCCTCAGTTATCCACAACCAAAAGGAAAGTTCATTTTAGACACAGATGCCAGTAATTCTGGTATTGGAGCTGTATTGTCTCAAATCCAAAACGGAGAAGAACATGTTATAGAATACTTCAGTAGGAAACTTACCAAAGCAGAACGGAACTACTGTGTAACGAGAAAAGAGCTACTGGCAATAGTAAAATCAGTCGATCACTTTCATAAGTACTTGTACGGACAGGAATTTTTGATAAGGACTGACCATGCGGCACTCAAGTGGCTCCTTGGAATGAAACAACCGGAAGGACAAGTAGCAAGATGGCTTGAAAAACTCCAGCAGTATAATTTCAACATCAAGCATCGACCCGGAAAGCTGCATAATAACGCAGATGCTCTATCAAGAAGACCTTGCGCCGAAGATTGCAAACATTGCCAGAAAACGGAACAACGTGAAGGAGTTGTGTCCATCAGAATGGTTCAGCTGAAGACCGATGATGAATGGAGTCCCGATGAGATTAGGAAGGATCAACTAGAAGACAGTACCATAGGCCCATTGTTGTTGAGAAAGGAACAAAGCGAGCCAAGACCAACTTGGCAAGAAATCTCTAGCAAAGGCCTGACGTTCAAAGCACTTTGGGCTCAGTGGGACTCGCTTGTGGTTGAAGGCGGCTTGCTAAAAAGAGCTTGGGAGAGTGCCGATGCCGATTATCACGTGCAAAAAGTCCAGGAACTTTTACCGACTGATCCCCCCATGCGGCTTACATTTTGCCAAATTATTAGAAACAAAAGAATCCGTGATCCAAATTTTTGTAGAACAATTATGTTTACTGACGAGGAGTGCTTTACAAGATCTGGAGTAACCAATCTGCACAACGAACATATTTATTCCGATGAAAATCCACATGCCATTAAAGTTGCACATCATCAGCATCAATTTAAATTAAATATTTGGGCAGATATTATTGATCGCTACCTTATTGGTCCCATTGTTATTCCAGACAGGTTAGATGGAAATATTTATTTAAATTTTTTGCAAGACACATTACCAATTCTTCTGGAAAATTTGCCAATTTTACTTCGGAGGCAAATGTGGTATATGCATGATGGTGCCCCGCCCCATTTTTCCGTTGCCGTTCGGCAATACTTACATCATCAATATCCCAACCGATGGATTGGAAGGGGCAATGATGCACCAGTAAAATGGCCACCACGTTCTCCTGAGTTAAATATGTGTGACTTCTTTTTGTGGGGAGCTATTAAAACAGAAGTTTACAATACTCCTGTAAACACACGTGATGATTTATTGCAGCGGATTTTAAATGCAGGCAACCATTTTAATAACCCCGAGACATTAGATAGGGTACAATTTAATTTCTTAAAGAGTATTGATAAGTGTATTCAGCAAGATGGCGGTCATTTTACACATTTGCTTAAGTAATGTTTTTGGTTTACTTAGTTTCTTACAATAAATAATTTCAACTTTATTATACCTACTTTGATGTATGCAGGTAATTGTAAATTTTTTTTTCTGGCGAAACAGCTCATCCACCGGGAAATATTAAACAGGTAAAATAGCTTCAAAATACTTCCGGTCACTCGACAAAAATATCTGGGTTGTCATAACGCCGTTCATATAAAAAATGAGGAGAAATGTTGACGTATTATATCACTTTTATAACACTTCCACTTATTTACAGCCGGTGACTATACTACTAGAAAACGTCATTTTATAGTATTAGTCTACATACTAAAATTCATTAAAATCCATTAGCAGGTTTTCACGTAATTTAGTAAAAAACCAATATTTTTACGAATTTTTGACGCCCTCTACCGGCTAAACGAGACAATTTTGGATATAACTAAGTCGGCTTAGATCGACATATTTTGACGTCAGGAGTCTGTCGTCAAACGTTGTACACGTATTTTCCGGACACCCTGTATATTTGCAGATGTTCCTCATTTATTTAAAAATATAAAATCCATGTTAATAACAAATAAAGTTATTGAATTGCCTGTTGATATTGTCACAAGTAGATTTTCGTTAATTACTTAGTCAGCAAATAATCGGCCACTGACCGAAACAAGTCGTCGACCACTTGAATTGCAAAATAAGCAATCGAACCTTTTAGAACGGAAGCTAGCAAGGTATTGCAATCGCCAGTCAGCAATAAGTCATCAATTGTTCGGACAATGATCCAAGTGCTTAGACAAGCAATTAAGAAATTGAACTGACTAAGGGATCGCAATACCTTACAATAAATAGCCGACAAATTTGGAAAGAAGAGGTTAGTCAGAAATTATCCGCGAAACTAAACGGTTCGGTCGCGAAAGTGAAGGGAACTCTGCCCTGACACTTACCCTCGTCCAAAATGGTTTGTGAACTAATTATCATGTAAGTACGAACTTGTAATTTATAAATAAGCCAACTTGTGTCTGACAATGTGTATAACTTTACTAGTTTCTCTCTACGAATAAACGTTGTTGTTTTTGTTATCCAATCTTTGAGTTTAACTTGACTACGACCCCAGCCTACACGTCCCCGTGTTACGACTGAAAATTAGATCGTGACAATATTGTAGAACAATATCACTTACCAACTAACAAAGTTCTGGCAAGCCATTTCTCTGATCTGTCACAGCACCAGAGTAAAAATATTTTTAAACTTGCCCCTAAATTATCTGAAGAAGATTTACTGCCAACTCACTTCTCTAAGATGAAAGTGTCAACCTCTACCAATGTAGTTAGTCACTCAGTGAGTAGTGCACTTAAATTTCTAGCAGAAGAACTCAATAAACCAGAATTTTTAACAACAGCATGGTTTTTAGATCAGGTAGAGAAATGGTTTTACATTATGACGTCCAGGCATCCGTCATGTTCATTAAGCAAATTTAATATTGAAGTTTATAATGATACAATTAAATTTTTAGAAGATTTTATAATTTTGTTTACTAAGTTAGAGGTAGGACCTAAAAAAGTTTGGAAGCCTTCTCAAACAGGCGCTATAATTTCCACCAGTTCTATATAAAAAGTTGCTTCTCACTACAAGGGAGTGTCTTTTTTGCTAGTGCATGAACATGACTCCTTGTTGTAAAGCTACAAACGCTTATAATTTAAATTTTTCTTGTTATTGGGAGAAGAAAACCAAAATAATAACGACGGCGCCATAGAAGACGAAATAGGAGAAGATGTCGTAAGTGAGACGTATAGCTGTTGCACTTATAATCCAAATATTGACGTGACATTAAGAATAAAGGAAGTGAATGATTTCTATGAAGCTCCAGTTGACAAGCGTGTCCAAAATATTACTGGAGTTGTTAATCAACACGATAAGGATTGGTGGTTATAGAATCGTGCTGTACGACACCATGAATCAATAGTGTTTTGTAATTTCCATTATGTTCTTCAGATAAGATCTATAAATTTAATTATGAATATTTGCATTGAATGTCATGAAGGTTTTGTTGATGAGTTTTACAAAAAAGTTGCTTATCACTACAAGGAAGTGTCTTTTTTGCTAGTGCATGAACATGACTTTTTTCATATGAATTGCGATGTGTGTTGTAAAGCTACAAACGCTTATAATTTAAATTTTTCTTGTTATTGGGAGAAGAAAACCAAAATAATAACGACAGCGCCTTAGAAGACGAAATAGGAGAAGATGTCGTAAGTGAGACGAATAGCTGTTGCACTTATAATCCAAATATTGACGTGACATTAAGAATAAAGGAAGTGAATGATTTCTATGAAGCTCCAGTTGACAAGCGTGTCCAAAATATTACTGGAGTTGTTAATCAACGCGATAAGGATTGGTGGTTATAGAATCGTGCTGTACGACACCATGAATCAATAGTGTTTTGTAATTTCCATTATGTTCTTGAGATAAGATCTATACTTTTAATTATGAATATTTGCATTGAATGTCATGAAGGTTTTGTTGATGAGTTTTACAAAAAAGTTGCTTATCACTACAAGGGAGTGTCTTTTTTTCTAGTGCATGAACATGACTTCGTTTGGCTATCGACCGGTAAACACGTATTCGAGTTATTGTAGTGCGAATTTTGTGAATTCGGTACCATCGGCGGCGAGTGGTACTCGATCGCCGTTATCGCTGACCAAGCACAAACAAAAACAGAATCAACAACAAAACACAATGCTTAGCAATGCAATGTTGCACACTCCAAATAAACCCACTTTATCATTGTATACAACTAAAAAACAACAAGACCCGCAAGATGAATTAGCGCCTAACAATGGAAAGGATACAGTTGCACAACTGCAATCCCAATTAAATACGATGCAGAAGTTGTATGATGAACTAATGCTCAAATATACAGTATTAGAAAGAAAATTGTCACACACAGACACTGAAAAAATTGAATACTGGACAGACGAGGAAGAACTTAGCAAGGAAACGGAATGGATTAGAGTAAGGAATGCAAAAAAGCGAAAGGCAAGCAGTTCCCCAAAAGAACCGGTGCAGAGTAGCAGCATAAAAAACACTCGACAACAGCAGCAAAACCATACAGAAAGGAAACCTCCACCAGTAATTATCAGCAAAATTAATAATTATAATGCCTTAACTGAAGATTTAGTGAAAAATCAAATAAAGTTTCAGACAAGCATGCTTGCTGGAGGAAGGATAAAAATAAATGTCAATGACGAAAGTGACTATAGGAATCTAACAACTGCAGTCAAAAATATGAATCTAGAATGGCATTCTTTTCAAGACAAACAGACTAGACCAATTAAAGTGGTGGTTAGAAATTTACACCATACGTGCAAAATAGAAGATATTACTGCAGATCTAAAAGATAAAAAATTGAATATATTGGATGTTTGCCAGCTTTTGAGAAGCAAAGACAAAACTCCGTTACCCTTATTTGTGTTAACATTCAGCAGAGAAGAAGACATTAAAAAAATCTACGAAATTGGAGACATTTTACATATGAAAGTGAAAATAGAGGCATTCAAAAAACCCAAACTTATTCCGCAATGCAAAAATTGTCAGGATTATGGACATACCCAAAAATATTGTGGAAAAGAACCTAGATGTGTAAAATGTGCTGGCAAGCATCATACAATAGACTGCAAGAAACCTAGCAATACCCCGGCCAAATGCGTACACTGTGGCGAGGCTCATCCTGCCAACTACAGGGGATGCACCACAGCCATAACGCTGCAAGAGCTACGAAACAAAGCTAACAATAAAAAGTTACCAGATAGACAGCATTCCGAAGCAAGCAACAATAGAACAAATGGACAGAGACTAGTAGACGACCATATAACATATTCCCAAATAACAAGCGGACTAGAACAAGCTCAAGGAACAAGTAGTGCGGATTCTACAACAGTAATGCTACAAAAAATTATGAAACAGATCCAGCAGCAGGAAAAAAGACAAGAAGAATTTAAAAAATCTATACTTGATAGACTAGCCCAATTGGAAAACTTGCAAAGCCGCCGATTAAACCGAGATGGTAAGTGATTTGCGAATACTTGAGTGGAATGCAAATGGACTTCTGCAACACCAGCATGAGTTGCAAGTTATATTAGAAACCCAGCATATTGATGTATGTTTGATTTCCGAAACACATTTTACAAATCAAATGTATATTAAATTTAACGGATACCATATCTATCATGCACTGCACCCGCAAAATACTGCAAGAGGCGGAGCAGCCGTTATAATAAAACAAAACATAATTCACTATGAAAGACAGAGCTATGAGACTGAGGAAATACAGGCTGCGAGTATGAGCATCAGAACAAAAAAATTTGAAATTACGGTAGCATCGATGTATTCACCACCAAGGCATATTATTGACAGGAATGCGTATTCCTTCTTTTTTAATACGTTAGGAGAAAAATTCATTGTCGGCGGAGACTTCAACGCCAAACACACCCATTGGGGTTCGCGGTTGACAACAAAAAAGGGAAAGGAACTGTACCAAGCTATCATCAAATTAGATGCCAAATGGCACTCAACTGGAAAACCTACTTATTGGCCAACGGATATCAATAAGGTTCCAGATCTCCTAGATTTTTTCGTCTCAAGAAAACTTGCAGTAAGTCATGTACACATTGAGGAAGAACACGGACTATCCTCTGATCATTCACCGATCCTACTAACGCTCAGTGAATACGTCATAACTAAAGGATCAAATCCGACCCTAACAAATAAAAAAACTGACTGGGAAAGTTTTAAAATGGAAATTCACGAAAGAATTAAGTTGAACGTACCTATCAAATCAATACAGCAATTAGAATTAGAATCAAAAAAATTCATTATTGATGTTCAGCAAGCAGCATGGAATAACACCCCAGAAATAAGAAGAAGAACCGCTGGAATAAACTATCCCAAGGAAATACGCGATCTTATAAAAGAGAAGAGGAGAGCTAGAAAAGAGTGGCAAAAGTCCAGAACGAGAGAAAATAAAACTGTACTAAACAACCTAACGCAACAATTAAAGAGGGAAATTCAAGAAATTAAAAATGAGTCAATAAACAAGTACCTTAGGGAACTAACTGATGATCAGAACTCAGATTATTCACTCTGGAAAGCCGCTAAAAGATTAAATCGACCAATAAAATCAATACCTCCAATTCGAGAAGAGAGTGGCATCTGGGCTAGAACCAACAAACAAAAAGCTGCTCTATTTGCCACTTACCTGCAAAATATTTTCCAACCAAACGAGAAACAAGCAGAATGTCCTCAAACAGAAACAACACAAAAAAGTTTAGAAATAAAATTGGTAACACCAAAGGAGGTAATCAAAGAAATAAAAGAAAACATAAACTCCAAAAAAGCTCCAGGTTATGATTTAATTACGGGAGAAATACTTAAACAACTCCCAAAAAAAGGGGTTATTAAAATTACCCACTTAATTAATGCTTCGTTTCGCTTGAAATACGTTCCTATGTTGTGGAAAACGGCAGACGTAATTATGATACCAAAACCCGGCAAAACCGTAAACGAAGCTAAATCTTACAGACCCATTTCTCTCCTACCTGTGCTATCAAAATTATTTGAGAAACTTTTTCATACAAGGCTGAAGAAAATCATTGATGAAAGACAGATGGTTCCTGACCATCAGTTTGGGTTTCGCAACAAACATTCTACAGTGGATCAAGTACATAGAATAACAGAAATAATTGAAGACTGCCTAGAAAAGAAGGAGATATGCTCCGCCGTCTTTCTAGACGTCGCCCAGGCATTTGATAAAGTTTGGCATGATGGCCTCATCAAGAAATTAAAGGTGCTCTTTCCATTGCAGTATACACAGCTATTAGAATCATATTTATGTCAAAGAACCTTCAGAATCAAACAAGAGAACGAGTACTCGGAATTAAAAATCATAAACGCTGGAGTCCCCCAAGGCAGTGTCCTTGGACCAGTGCTATACTTGTTATATACTTGCGACATACCGGTAACAGACAACATAAAACTAGCAACATTTGCTGACGATACTGCAGTTCTAGCAGTAGGAAATTCCATAGAAGAGACAACTGCCAATCTTCAATATGCAGTAAATGCCATAAACGCGTGGACTGCACAGTGGCGGATTAAATTAAATGAAAATAAATCTGTTCATATGAATTTTACAAATAGAAAAGTAAACCATCTTTCAGTGCAATTAAACAACAATATAATTCCTCGCAAACAAACTACTAAATATTTAGGTCTTAACCTTGATGTCAAGCTTAAATGGAAAGTTCACGTTAAAATGAAAACTGAACAATTAAAACTCAAATATAAAAGCATGTATTGGCTACTGGGAAGAGATTCGCAGCTTTCCATCAAAAACAAACTACTGGTTTACCAGCAGGTCCTTAAACCAGTGTGGACATATGGCCTTCCGTTGTGGGGTTGTACCAAACCAAGCAATTACAATTGCCTACAAGTGTTTCAGAATCGGGTACTAAGGAACATTGTAAATGCACCCTGGTATGTTCGGAATGAGGATCTGCATCGGGAGCTACAGGTGCGGACAGTCAAAGAAGAAATAGCGATAGCAGCCAGGAGACATGAAGAAAGACTCCACAACCATCCGAATGTTGAAGCGCTTCAACTGCTAGACAACCAGAACACAGTGAGGAGGCTCAAAAGAACTAAACCGTTTGAGCTTGTGAACCTGTGAAGTGAACTGTGAAAAAGCAGAGTACAGTGCGGGTTAGGCACAACAGTTGACCAGGTGCGAAACACGCGAAAACCTGTGATGGACCGCTGGGAATGTCACAGTTAAATCACTGTAGTAAATTAGGTTATATTTAGGATGCTTGTTAATCTTAAGATTAGGTGCATCACAAAACTTAAAAAAAAAAAAAAAAAAAAAAAAAAATGAACATGACTTTTTTCATATGAATTGCGATGTGTTGTAAAGCTACAAACGCTTATAATTTAAATTTTTCTTGTTATTGGGAGAAGAAAACCAAAATAATAACGACAGCGCCTTAGAAGACGAAATAAGAGAAGATGTCGTAAGTGAGACGTATAGCTGTTGCACTTATAATCCAAATATTGACGTGATATTGTCACAAGTAGATTTTCGTTAATTACTTATTCAGCAAATAATCGGCCACTGACCGAAACAAGTCGTCGACCACTTGAGTTGCAAAATAAGCAATCGAACCTTTTTAGAACGGAAGCTAGCTAAGGTGTTGCAATCGCGGGTCAGCAATAAGTCATCAATTGTTCGGACAATGATCCAAGTGCTTAGACAAGCAATTAAGAAATTGAACTGACTAAGGGATCGCAATACCTTACAATAAATAGCCAAGAAATTGGGAAAGGAAGGTTAGTTAGAAATTATCCGCGAAACTAAACGGTTCGGTCGCGAAAGTTAAGGGAACTCTACCCTGACACTTACCCTCGTCCAAAATGGTTTGTGCATTTATTATCATGTAAGTACGAACTTGTAATTTATAAATAAGCCAACTTGTGTCTGACAATGTGTATAAAATCAGTCTTCAACTTAGTTTCTCTCTATGAATAAACGTTGTTGTTTTTGTTATCCAATCTTTGAGTTTAACTTGACTACGACCCCAGCCTACACGTCCCCGCGTTACGACTAAAAATTAGATCGTGACAACTTGGTGGAGTTCCATATTACTAGCAGAAACAGGTACAATTAGTTGAAAAGATTTTTGAAGAGAAAAAGATGAACCTATTAGCAACAATAGTAGCTGTGTTATTTGCCACAAAAACCATAGCATTGACTTTGAAACACAACAATGAATGCCTGCTAGATTCAATAGAGTGTGACATAACTAAAACAACAGGCTTCAAAGTGATACATCCTGATCTAAGAGAGGAATCAAATCATAAAAGCCTGTGTGAAAAGTTAGAAGACCATGGAGATCCAAACACGTGGGAGTGTAGAATAAATGGAAGTATGGCTCCTTGCACACGATGTGTTTCGAGATATTTCATGTCTAGTTTTGCAGTTAAAAACAGAGAGAGAATTTGTGCAACAAGATTAATAAGTAAGGTAATGACTCCATTAAAGATAATTTCCGTTGCGACAATATTATTAATGATATTTATAAACATTTTCATGCTTCTCAGAGCCAAAATAATGAAGAAGAACCACATAAATTCCATTCCGATATGCACCATACATTTGGTTATTGGATTCATTTTATTAGGTGATCTGATAAAAATATTTTATGACTTGTCCCTGAGTTTCAAACAGATCTGATCTCTAAACACTAAATAGTGTCAGTAACAACCCTATTTTGTTTGTGTCAATTAAACAAACAGTGATCAGTCATTAAACATTAATACTGGGAAGGACCACTATAGTTATCATTTTCTCTAAACCAAATTGTTTATGTAATGTGCAATATGTGTTATACATCTAGATTAGTTTCATTTTCTTAAAAAAAAAAAAAAAAAATACACTACGAGCATATGCGGTAATTAAGTACCGTAGTCAAAATATGGGGCGTTAAATTCCACGGGTTTACAAATTCAAAAATTATATGAGTTGCTAAATGTAATAAATAAACGATTGCATGTAACTACTTGCAAATGTAACTTGAAGACTTTATAAAAGTCAAACGGGGCACGTAGTAAGATTACAAAGTTTCAATATTAGGACGTTAACTGTTTTCACATGAAATGATATGAGCAAGCAGAGCTTGATCAGCATATTGCAAGTTTTCGAAGAATTACAGTAAGGCTTTACAATGTATCAAAATAAAACCAATGGTAGGCAAATGGACAATTTATAATATAGGTTTATATCATATTTAAGAAAAACAAAGGGATTTATATTTTTTTTTTAGTGCATAACTTAACTAAGGCTATTATCAATATGCCTATATATTTTACGAGGGATTTTATGATTATAACGGGAATGTTAGACATTAAGATTTTAATTAGCAGTAGGTAGTAATACGTTTTTTTTTTATTGCGTTTAACACTGACGGGAGTTACTACGCGAAGAAGCCAGAAGGAAACCACTACAAAATGAAGAGCGATCAAGGCTTTGGATCAGACTCGGTAAAAACTAATACACGCCACTGGAAATGGAAACGGAAATCAGCAAAAGCTAAAAGCAACGGGCACAGGAGACTGGAAACGCTGACGATGAAAAACCAACCAGGGAACGTCAGACCGCGACCACAGTTGAGTCGGTTTGTGATCGTGGCCGCGGTAGGAATAGACACACTAGGCCGTGGTGACCTGCCGCGGGGGATGATCCCAAATCGGCTCCCGTCAAGTTATATTGACGCATTGTGTCAATTAAGTTCGTTTCGATTGGTCCGTCCGCGCACCCCGCGACTACGAGGACCACCAGCAGATACCTCTTCACCAGGTCTTGGTCGCCTACCATGCCCTACCGACAGCGAAGAAGTTGGAGTAGCCCGACTCGCCCAAACTTGTGGGTTACCGCCCGCTCTTCCTCGCGATGCTCTTCCGCTACCATGGTCACCCATCTTTTCCTTCCAGAAAGGATACGGCTTCAGAGGCACTCAGGCATGATAAATAAATAAATAAATAATATAATGAAATAATATACAAATAATAATATAATGAAATAATATACAAATATAATTCCTGAGGTGTATCCATGCGGTCACCTCAGCCCCATATAACTAGCAAATGGATACCCGCGGTGTACCCTTGTGGTCACCCCGATATAATTCAGTACCGTTCCGGCTCGTCACTAATTAGATCACGGACCACACACCATGGCAATCGTGAAAATACAGTTCTGGGAATTGTTCCACTTGCACGTCCAGAGCAGTAAACAGATATGTAGTTCCAGACTCCAGACACCGTCCAAATTGTCTTCAGAAGCCGTGTTTAGTGCAGTGAAGTGCCGCGAAAAGAAGATAGAATCCCCGAACAGACAATAGTGCGCGGAATATTAGTGAATCGCGAGTGAAAAGTCTCCCGCCTCAGTGTTAAAGCATAGAGACATTAAGTTTTTTTTTTTACAAACTCTAGAGGTAAGAAAATAACAAAAACATTTATTTTTATTCTAATTGTTATATGTTTTCTTTTATAATTTTTTTTCTTTTTGGGGTATGAAACGGGATATTTTTAATTTTAATTCTGTGAAAAACTAGGGGCTATACTTTGTTGATTAGTTTTTACAGGTAACTATGATAAATTTTGTTTGTGTTGTAATAAGGGGGAAAATCCATTAAGGATATTTTTATATTACCTCTTTGTTCTATATTAAGATTTGAAGAAAGAAACTAGAATTTGTGGTGTCAAATTTCTATTATATTGCCACCATGATTAAAAATTTAAAAGTATAATTAATTTAATGTTATTTTGTTTAGAAGATTTGCATAGTGAACTTTCTTAATATTGTGAAAAGCTAGGGACTACCTTTTGTCGGCCGGGGGAATGTGTCACAAGTAGATTTTCGTTAATTACTTATTCACCAAATAATCGGCCACTGACCGAAACAAGTCGTCGACCACTTGAGTTGCAAAATAAGCAATCGAACCTTTTTAGAACGGAAGCTAGCTAAGGTGTTGCAATCGCGAGTCAGCAATAAGTCATCAATTGTTCGGACAATGATCCAAGTGCTTAGACAAGCAATTAAGAAATTGAACTGACTAAGGGATCGCAATACCTTACAATAAATAGCCAAGAAATTGGGAAAGGAAGGTTAGTTAGAAATTATCCGCGAAACTAAACGGTTCGGTCGCGAAAGTTAAGGGAACTCTACCCTGACACTTACCCTCGTCCAAAATGGTTTGTGCATTTATTATCATGTAAGTACGAACTTGTAATTTATAAATAAGCCAACTTGTGTCTGACAATGTGTATAAAATCAGTCTTCAACTTAGTTTCTCTCTATGAATAAACGTTGTTGTTTTTGTTATCCAATCTTTGAGTTTAACTTGACTACGACCCCAGCCTACACGTCCCCGCGTTACGACTAAAAATTAGATCGTGACAATATTAAGAATAAAGGAAGTGAATCATTTCTATGAAGCTCCAGTTGACAAGCGTGTCCAAAATAATACTGGAGATGTTAATCAACGCGATAAGGATTGGTGGTTATGGAATCGTGCTGTACGACACCATGTATCAATAGTGTTTCGTAATTTCCATTATGTTCTTCAGATAAGATCTATAAATGGTACAATAAAGAAATTATATCTGCATTGAAGAATAAACTTCACTATAAAAATCTATTTAAGAAATATGGCAAACTTAAGTACAAGATTAAATTTGACTCCATCAGAGATACAGTTGCAACCTTGGTTAAATCATCCTACGCTCAGTATATTTGTGAATGTGAAAAGAATATCAAAAGTAATCCCAAACTTTTTTGGAGTTTTATAAATTCCAAAAAAGGCAATTCATCAGTACCTAACATGATGTTTCTAGATAATCAGCCACTAAGAAACGGACAATCAATTTCTGACGCATTTGCCAGATACTTTGAGTCAGTATACTCTAATACAGATGTAGTCACTACCGAGTTTGATGATTTTTATCAGAATAAGTATTTTGTCAACCAAACCCTCAATATTACATCTTTTAATGAGAGTGATATTTTGGGAGTTGCTCGGAAGATTAGGTCAAACTCGAAGGGTCCTGATAATATTCCCGGATTTATATTTAGGGGTTGTATCTCTGAGTTGGTGAAGCCACTATTGGTTATCTTCAATCTTAGTTTGCAGTCTGGAATATTTCCTGCCATTTGGAAAAGATCAAGAGTGTGTCCAGTATTTAAGTCTGGTGATAGGGGTCTACTCAATAATTATAGGGCAATTTCAATTCTATGTTTTCCAGCAAAGATTTTTGAATCTCTACTATATGATTGTATTTTGAAACATGTAGAGGGCGCATTGTCTGTAAAACAACATGGTTTTCTTCCTAAACGATCAACTGTGACTAACTTGTGCTGTATGACTCAATATATATCTGATTGTATTTCTAATAGGTCCCAAGTTGATAGCATATACACAGATCTGACCAAGGCGTTTGATAGACTTAATCAGCACAAGTTATCAAGAAAACTTCAAATGTATGGCCTGTCAGATGGTTTGGTCAACCTGTTATCTAGTTATTTGTTAAATAGGGAATTGTATGTTAGTGTAAATAATTTTCAATCTAAACCTTTTTTTAGTACATCCGGCGTACCTAAGGGTAGTAATTTGGGTCCTTTATTGTTTTTAATTTATTTTAATGACATTATTGCATCTGTACAAAACTCGGAAATCTTATTATACGCTGATGACCTTAAAATATATAGGAGGGTTGATTCTCTTTATGATTGCACTCTCTTGCAGAAGGACTTGGATTTGTTGTCGGATTGGTGTAGAATAAATGATATAAACTTTAATATATCCAAGTGTGCTGTGCTTTCGTTCTCGAATGCTCGCTCTCCTATGGTATTTGACTACAGAATTGTAACCAACGATTTGAATAGAGTAACTGAAATTTGTGATCTGGGAGTTACGTTTGATTGTAAATTATCATTTTCTGTACACATTTTTAATGTAATTAATAGAGCTTCAAAACTGTTAGGTTTTGTTGTCAGAAATTCAAAAATGTTCGATACAACAGATGTTTTAGACTTTCTTTATATGACACTTGTTAGAAGCAAATCAGAATACGCTTGTGTTATTTGGAATCCCATATATGAAAAATACGTATACTCTCTTGAGTCGGTTCAAAGCAGGTATTTAAAATGTAAACACTTTAGAATTACGGGAGATTACATATGGCACCAACGGGAATTTCTGCAGAATGTTTATATGACTATAAGTTTACAAAATAGACGTTGGATTTCAACTACAATGCATTTATACGGTTTACTGAATAATGAAATTGATAATATTGAATTTTTAAAGTTAATTAGTATTCGAGTTCCCAGGTCAGTAAATATTCGAAATAAAGAGTTGTTTTATACGGTTTACGCTAGAACTAGTGTGGCTGTTCAATCTCCGCTATATAGTATGTGTAATGTTTACAATAGTTTTAGCTTGGAAATTGATATTTTCAGTTTGTCAAAATCTGTTTTTCGCACGCTTTTGGAAAAAGCTATGCAACCTACGCATCTGTCTTTTTCCTTGTAGTGCACGTTATCACACGTGTACTATGATTGTTCTTTAATTGTGTATCGTTGAACAATAAAGCTATTATTATTATTATTATTAAATTTAATTATGAATATTTGCATTGAATGTCATGAAGGTTTTGTTGATGAGTTTTACAAAAAATTTGCTTATCACTACAAGGGAGTGTCTTTTTTGCTAGTGCATGAACATGACTTTTTTCATATGAATTGCGATGTGTGTGTTGTAAAACTACAAACGCTTATAATTTAAATTTTTTTTGTTAATGGGAGAAGAAAACCAAAATAATAACGACAGCGCCTTAGAAGACGAAATAGGAGAAGATGTCGTAAGTGAGACGTATAGCTGTTGCACTTATAATCCAAATATTGACGTGATATTAACACGTTAACTCCCGCGCGACACATATGTGTGACATGTATGTTCTACGCAAAATTGAGTCATGTCACACATATATGTGACATGTAAGTTTAGTGGTCGGAGGCTCGTAAAAGTTTCAGGGCACTATTTATCGACTTCGTTCATAGATGGCGTGAGTGTTCTTACATGTTTGGAGGTTACATCCAAGAAGAGGGGAATGACGTAGTAATGTGTGTTTCGTCCCAGGAGCTGCCTTTGGACTCGTCAGTAAGGCTTGGCAGCCCCTTGCCTTAAACACACGTCAGTATGCGACGTGGAACTTATATAAGTACTTATCTACTGTGTTGGAATGACGGCGTGATATTGGAGAATTAGAACTGTATTGCTGGTTGCATATTTGTGAGAGACAGTATTTGCAAGGCATGTCCCCCACAGTACTCCCCTTCCAGTGCTAACGCTATGGTTATATGATGGAAGTGTTGCGGAAATACCGAGCGGATAGAAATTAAGGGACGAAATTGAGTAGGTTGCAGGACGGAATGGCGAATGCGGCCAGAAGTGCTCCAAGAAACTGCAGCCGATGGAAGATTGCGTGATTCTTCGTTCGGGGTCACCAATTTGGAGGTTACATCCAAGAAGAGGGGAATGACGTAGTAATGTGTGTTTCGTCCCAGGAGCTGCCTTTGGACTCGTCAGTAAGGCTTGGCAGCCCCTTGCCTTATACACACGTCAGTATGCGACGTGGAACTTATATAAGTACTTATCTACTGTGTTGGAATGACGGCGTGATATTGGAGAATTAGAACTGTATTGCTGGTTGCATATTTGTGAGAGACAGTATTTGCAAGGCATGTCCCCCACACATGTTTTTATTACCAGATCGCGTGGTCTGCACCGATTCGATTGTTTTCGATTGTTTTATAGGTATTCTGTTTTGGCATCACTTTGCAGTGGCACCTTTATTAATTTTCAATGAAAATAAGTGTATATACATTACGGGTGTATAGTGCTTTTTGGTATGTATAAGTTGATAAATGCAATATGAGCTTTACAAATAACGAAGGTTAACTTTTCCAAGAAAAATTTTTACTTTTCTTTTTGATGCCTATCAGACAAACGTTTAGTTTCTAGTTTAACCAGTCTTTTCGAGTATGTATTTATAAGCAAAAATAAAAACAGTGTTATTTCGAAAGCTTTTTTTAGGAACAACTACGTATTTTCATAAATGGACAGGAACCGTCCCTTGAGTGAAAAGGAGCTGCATGCGCTTCTTATGAACGACGATTAACCGAACATTTCTGAAGATAATATGCAAACAGATGAAGAAACCGATCAGCAAGAAAGTGATTCGGAAACATCAGACGTTGAACCCTATCAGGATTCGGGAAGCGAGTATGAGCCGTCAGAGTCTTCAAGCGAAGAGGAAGCGATGAAGCTGCAAACAACGTAGATTAAAGTAGTGCTACCAACAGAAATTCGGTAAATGAGAACGACGGTGACTGGACGGACACGGAGGATGACCCTTTCATTTTTCCTTTTGCTGGAGTAGCAGGTTTGAAAAAGAATTTTCCATCGGGTGAATTTCTTGATGTATTTTTGCAAATATTTGACGAAAATCTGATCGCAAAAATTGTGAATTGGACAAACGAAAGGGCCAATAAATTCAAACAAGCATGTCAACGTAGAAAATCTTCTCTGAGTAAATGAGAAGACACTGATATAGGAGAAATGAAGTGTTTTTTAGCTTTATGTATTTTGATGGGTAACGTCCATATGCCTAGTATAAAGTCTTACTGGCGACAGAATCCGCTTTATCTTCATCCCATATTTGGTAAACAAATGAGTAGGAATCGATTTGAGCTACTCATGAGGTGTGTCTGCTTTTATAGCGATGTTGACGATCACTCAAGCAAACTACATAAAATTGATCAGGTTCTTGACCACTTATTGAAAAATATAAAAAATATATACGCTCCATCAGAAAACTTATCTCTGGATGAAGCTCTTTTGCTTTGGCGTGGCAGATTGTCTTTTCGCCAATATATCCCCAATAAAGCTGCAAAGTACGGGATAAAATTTTATGAGCTGTGTACTACAGACGGTTTTGTATTGAATACAATGATATATTGTGGAAAAGGCACAGTAGACAATTCAGTTGGCCATGCAAATGCAGTTGTCAGTAAACTCATGGAAGACTACTTGGGAAAAGGCCATACACTTTTTGTTGATAATTTTTATACCAGCATTCCATTATGCTCCTATTTATTAGATAGAAAAACTCATCTAGTAGGGACGCTGAGAGCTAACAGGAAAAAGCTACCTACTAAAGTTATCAAAACAAAACTACAACGTGGAGGGTATATTTGGCAAAGACGTGGCAATATCTTAGTCTTGAAATGGAAGGATAAGAGGGATGTTTTAGCAATATCCACAAAACACAAAGCAAATATAAAGAAAATAACAAATAAACGCGGGGTCGAGAAGGAAAAGCCTGAGCTAATTCATGATTATAACCAGAATATGTCCGGAATTGACAGAACCGACCAAATGGTCTCCTATTATGTAACTGCCAGGAAATCTATTCGGTGGTATATGAAGGTGTTTTTTCATCTTCTTGATGTTTCAATATGGAACTCATGTTGGCTTTATAATAATTATGTAAAATCTCGCAACACAAGAAAATTAACGTATTTGGAGGCTAGAGAAAAAATCATTGAATCATTCTTGGTAAATAGGACTCCGAAAAAGAAGAAAACTGGACCAGAACAATTGCATTTTCCGAAAAGGGTTCCGAAAAGAAAGCGCTGCAGAGAATGTTATAAAAACAATAAGAAACGGCAAATGACTTGGTATGTATGTTCCATTTGTATGGATGATAACCAAAATGAAGTTGGCCTTTGCGCTGATCCATGTTTCAAGAAATTCCACTGCAATTAGGTAGTAGTTAGTAAGTTTTATTTTTATTTTTGATTTTCCTTGTAGATACTTTTCCGTGTTTGCTTACTAATTTACTGACTGGAATAAAGCTCGTTTGTTTCGTATTTGAATTTAGATACTACATTGACACATTCAGAAAAAAATCAAACAAAAAAATCATGTCACAGTTATGTGACATGCATTGTGGACATGTCACACCAGTGTGACTCTCCGACATGTGAATCAAAATCGTACTGTGGGCCCAGTGTCACAGGTGTAACACAGTGTTTTCTCGGTATTATCGTGTTCACCATGTGTGACTTGGTATACTTGAGATTTTTAAAAAAATTTTTTGTTAAGAAATTAAGTGAGATACAGCATTGGGCTGTCAGTAACTCTTCTCGAAAATACAGTGGTAGTGAACGTGTTAAGAATAAAGGAAGTGAATGATTTCTATGAAGCTCCAGTTGACAAGCGTGTCCAAAATATTACTGGAGTTGTTAATCAACGCGATAAGGATTGGTGGTTATGGAATCGTGCTGTACGACACCATGAATCAATAGTGTTTTGTAATTTCCATTATGTTCTTCAGATAAGATCTACAAATTTAATTATGAATATTTACATTGAATGTCATGAAGGTTTTGTTGATGAGTTTTTCAAAAAAGTTGCTGTTCACTACAAGGGAGTGTCTTTTTTGCTAGTGCATGAACATGACTTTTTTCATATGAATTGCGATGTGTGTTGTAAAACTACAAACGCTTATAATTTAAATTTTTCTTGTTATTGGGAGAAGAAAACCAAAATAATAACGACAGCGCCTTAGAAGACGAAATAGGAGAAGATGTCGTAAGTGAGACGTATAGCTGTTGCACTTATAATCCAAATATTGACGTGATATTAAGAATAAAGGAAGTGAATGATTTGTATGAAGCTCCAGTTGACAAGCGTGTCCAAAATATTACTGGAGTTGTTAATCAACGCGATAAGGATTGGTGGTTATGGAATCGTGCTGTACGACACCATGAATCAATAGTGTTTTTTAATTTCAATTATGTTCTTGAGATAAGATCTATACATTTAATTATGAATATTTGCATTGAATGTCATGAAGGTTTTGTTGATGAGTTTTACAAAAAAGTTGCTTATCACTACAAGGGAGTGTCTTTTTTGCTAGTTCATGAACATGACTTTTTTCATATGAATTGCGAAGTGTGTTGTAAAGCTACAAACGCTTATAATTTAAATTTTTCTTGTTATTGGGAGAAGAAAACCAAAATAATAACGACGGCGTCTTAGAAGACGAAATAGGAGATGTCGTAAGTGAGACGTATAGCTGTTGCACTTATAATCCAAATATTGACGTGACCTTAAGAATAAAGGAAGTGAATAATTTCTATGAAGCTCCAATTGACAAGCGTGTCCAAAATATTACTGGAGTTGTTAATCAACGCGATAAGGATTGGTGGTTATAGAATCGTGCTGTACGACACCATAAATCGATAGTGTTTTGTAATTTCCATTATGTTCTTCAGATAAGATCTATAAATTTAATTATGAATATTTGCATTGAATGTCTTGAAGGTTTTGTTGATGAGTTTTACAAAAAAGTTGCTTATCACTACAAGGGAGTGTCTTTTTTGCTAGTGCATGAACATGACTTTTTTCATATGAATTGCGATGTGTGTTGTAAAGCTACAAACGCTTTTAAGTTAAATTTTTATTGTTATTGGGAGAAGAAAACCAAAATAATAACGACAGCGCCTTAGAAGACGAAATAGGAGAAGATGTCGTAAGTGAGACGTATAGCTGTTGCACTTATAATCCAAATATTGACGTGATATTAAGAATAAAGGAAGTGAATGATTTCTATGAAGCTCCAGTTGACAAGCGTGTCCAAAATAATACTGGAGATGTTAATCAACGCGATAAGAATTGGTGATTATGGAATCGTGCTGTACGACACCATGAATCAATAGTGTTTTGTAATTTCCATTATGTTCTTCAGATAAGATATATAAATTTAATTATGAATATTTGCATCGAATGTCATGAAGGTTTTGTTGATGAGTTTTACAAAAAAGCTGCTTATCACTACAAGGGAGTATCTTTTTTTCTAGTGCATGAACAAGACTTTTTTCATATGAATTGCGATGTGTTGTAAAGCTACAAACGCTTATAATTTAAATTTTTCTTGTTATTGGGAGAAGAAAACCAAAATAATAACGACAGCGCCTTAGAAGACGAAATAGGAGAAGATGTCGTAAGTGAGACGTATAGCTGTTGCACTTATAATCCAAATATTGACGTGACATTAAGAATAAAGGAAGTGAATGATTTCTATGAAGCTCCAATTGACAAGCGTGTCCAAAATATTACTGGAGTTGTTAATCAACGCGATAAGGATTGGTGGTTATAGAATCGTGCTGTACGACACCATAAATCGATAGTGTTTTGTAATTTCCATTATGTTCTTCAGATAAGATCTATAAATTTAATTATGAATATTTGCATTGAATGTCTTGAAGGTTTTGTTGATGAGTTTTACAAAAAAGTTGCTTATCACTACAAGGGAGTGTCTTTTTTGCTAGTGCATGAACATGACTTTTTTCATATGAATTGCGATGTGTGTTGTAAAGCTACAAACGCTTATAATTTAAATTTTTCTTGTTAATGGGAGAAGAAAACCAAAATAATAACGACAGCGCCTTAGAAGACGAAATAGGAGAAGATGTCGTAAGTGAGACGTATAGCTGTTGCACTTATAATCCAAATATTGACGTGACATTAAGAATAAAGGAAGTGAATGATTTCTATGAAGCTCCAGTTGACAAGCGTGTCCAAAATAATACTGGAGATGTTAATCAACGCGATAAGGATTGGGGGTTATGGAATCGTGCTGTACGACATCATGAATCAATAGTGTTTTGTAATTTCCATTATGTTCTTCAGATAAGATATTGTTACGGTTTGGGCCTACTATACTCGAGTCAGGATGAAACCGATGCGCCGCAATATCTGGCCGGGCGCGTATTAAAATAGGTCACAGTTAGGAAGCGCTACCTGGAAGATTCTTGAATGGTCAAGGCAACCCGCGAAGCGTTTTGCGGTCATTCTAGAACGTGGTTTGTGAATATAAAAGAAGCGGCGTCGACGAGAGAGTGTAGTGTAGTAGTGAATTTGGGAACGCGGTAAAGTTTAAATAGTGGAATAATTGTGGAATTGTAGTAGTAGTTGAGTTAATTATTGTACGGAGTGTTTTGAAGTGTAAATAAATTTATTAAGTGTTGAGTTAAACTGACTTTGTGTGAACCCACGGGGAAAATCGTAACAATATATAAATTTAATTATGAATATTTGCATTGAATGTCATGAAGGTTTTGTTGATGAGTTTTACAAAAAAGTTGCTTATCACTACAAGGGAGTGTCTTTTTTGCTAGAGCATGAACATGACTTTTTCATATGAATTGCGATGTGTGTTGTAAAGCTACAAACGCTTATAATTTAAATTTTTCTTGTTATTGGGAGAAGAAAACCAAAATAATAACGACAGCGCCTTAGAGATGTCGTAAGTGAGACGTATAGCTGTTGCACTTATAATCCAAATATTGACGTGATATTAAGAATAAAGGAAGTGAATGATTTCTATTAAGCTCCAGTTGACAAGCGTGTCCAAAATAATACTGGAGATGTTAATCAACGCGATAAGGATTGGTGGTTATGGAATCGTGCTGTACGACACCATGTATCAATAGTGTTTTGTAATTTCCATTATGTTCTTGAGATAAGATCTATACATTTAATTATGAATATTTGCATTGAATGTCATGAAGGTTTTGTTGATGAGTTTTACAAAAAAGTTGCTTATCACTACAAGGGAGTGTCTTTTTTTCTAGTGCATGAACATGACTTTTTTCATATGAATTGCGATGTGTGTTGTAAAGCTACAAACGCTTATAATTTAAATTTTTCTTGTTAATGGGAGAAGAAAACCAAAATAATAACGACAGCGCCTTAGAAGACGAAATAGGAGAAGATGTCGTAAGTGAGACGTATAGCTGTTGCACTTATAATCCAAATATTGACGTGATATTAAGAATAAAGGAAGTGAATGATTTCTATTAAGCTCCAGTTGACAAGCGTGTCCAAAATAATACTGGAGATGTTAATCAACGCGATAAGGATTGGTGGTTATGGAATCGTGCTGTACGACACCATGTATCAATAGTGTTTTGTAATTTCCATTATGTTCTTGAGATAAGATCTATACATTTAATTATGAATATTTGCATTGAATGTCATGAAGGTTTTGTTGATGAGTTTTACAAAAAAGTTGCTTATCACTACAAGGGAGTGTCTTTTTTTCTAGTGCATGAACATGACTTTTTTCATATGAATTGCGATGTGTTGTAAAGCTACAAACGCTTATAATTTAAATTTTTCTTGTTATTGGGAGAAGAAAACCAAAATAATAACGACAGCGCCTTAGAAGAAGAAATAGGAGAAGATGTCGTAAGTGAGACGTATAGCTGTTGCACTTATAATCCAAATATTGACGTGACATTAAGAATAAAGGAAGTGAATAATTTATATGAAGCTCCAGTTGACAAGCGTGTCCAAAATATTACTGGAGTTGTTAATCAACGCGATAAGGATTCGTGGTTATGGAATCGTGAGGTACGACTTCATGAATCAATAGTGTTTTGTAATTTCCATTATGTTCTTCAGATAAGATATATAAATTTAACTATTAATATTTGCATTGAATGTCATGAAGGTTTTGTTGATGAGTTTTACAAAAAAGTTGCTTATCACTACAAGGGAGTGTCTTTTTTTCTAGTGCATGAACATGACTTTTTTCATATGAATTGCGATGTGTTGTAAAGCTACAAACGCTTATAATTTAAATTTTTCTTGTTATTGGGAGAAGAAAACCAAAATAATAACGACAGCGCCTTAGAAGACGAAATAGGAGAATATGTCGTAAGTGAGACGTATAGCTGTTGCACTTATAATCCAAATATTGACGTGACATTAAGAATAAAGGAAGTGAATGATTTCTATTAAGCTCCAGTTGACAAGCGTGTCCAAAATAATACTGGAGATGTTAATCAACGCGATAAGGATTGGTGGTTATGGAATCGTGCTGTACGACACCATGTATCAATAGTGTTTTGTAATTTCCATTATGTTCTTGAGATAAGATCTATACATTTAATTATGAATATTTGCATTGAATGTCATGAAGGTTTTGTTGATGAGTTTTACAAAAAAGTTGCTTATCACTACAAGGGAGTGTCTTTTTTTCTAGTGCATGAACATGACTTTTTTCATATGAATTGCGATGTGTTGTAAAGCTACAAACGCTTATAATTTAAATTTTTCTTGTTATTGGGAGAAGAAAACCAAAATAATAACGACAGCGCCTTAGAAGAAGAAATAGGAGAAGATGTCGTAAGTGAGACGTATAGCTGTTGCACTTATAATCCAAATATTGACGTGACATTAAGAATAAAGGAAGTGAATAATTTATATGAAGCTCCAGTTGACAAGCGTGTCCAAAATATTACTGGAGTTGTTAATCAACGCGATAAGGATTCGTGGTTATGGAATCGTGAGGTACGACTTCATGAATCAATAGTGTTTTGTAATTTCCATTATGTTCTTCAGATAAGATATATAAATTTAATTATTAATATTTGCATTGAATGTCATGAAGGTTTTGTTGATGAGTTTTACAAAAAAGTTGCTTATCACTACAAGGGAGTGTCTTTTTTTCTAGTGCATGAACATGACTTTTTTCATATGAATTGCGATGTGTTGTAAAGCTACAAACGCTTATAATTTAAATTTTTCTTGTTATTGGGAGAAGAAAACCAAAATAATAACGACAGCGCCTTAGAAGAAGAAATAGGAGAAGATGTCGTAAGTGAGACGTATAGCTGTTGCACTTATAATCCAAATATTGACGTGACATTAAGAATAAAGGAAGTGAATAATTTATATGAAGCTCCAGTTGACAAGCGTGTCCAAAATATTACTGGAGTTGTTAATCAACGCGATAAGGATTCGTGGTTATGGAATCGTGAGGTACGACTTCATGAATCAATAGTGTTTTGTAATTTCCATTATGTTCTTCAGATAAGATATATAAATTTAACTATTAATATTTGCATTGAATGTCATGAAGGTTTTGTTGATGAGTTTTACAAAAAAGTTGCTTATCACTACAAGGGAGTGTCTTTTTTTCTAGTGCATGAACATGACTTTTTTCATATGAATTGCGATGTGTTGTAAAGCTACAAACGCTTATAATTTAAATTTTTCTTGTTATTGGGAGAAGAAAACCAAAATAATAACGACAGCGCCTTAGAAGACGAAATAGGAGAATATGTCGTAAGTGAGACGTATAGCTGTTGCACTTATAATCCAAATATTGACGTGACATTAAGAATAAAGGAAGTGAATGATTTCTATGAAGCTCCAGTTGACAAGCGTGTCCAAAATATTACCGGAGTTGTTAATCAACGCGATAAGGATTGGTGGTTATGGAATCGTGCTGTACGACACCATGAATCAATAGTGTTTTGTAATTTCCATTATGTTCTTCAGATAAGATCTACAAATTTAATTATGAATATTTACATTGAATGTCATGAAGGTTTTGTTGATGAGTTTTACAAAAAAGTTGCTTATCACTACAAGGGAGTGTCGTTTTTGCTAGTGCATGAACATGACTTTTTTCAGATGAATTGCGAAGTGTGTTGTAAAGCTACAAACGCTTATAATTTAAATTTTTCTTGTTAATGGGAGAAGAAAACCAAAATAATAACGACAGCGCCTTAGAAGACGAAATAGGAGAAGATGTCGTAAGTGAGACGTATAGCTGTTGCACTTATAATCCAAATATTGACGTGACATTAAGAATAAAGGAAGTGAATAATTTATATGAAGCTCCAGTTGACAAGCGTGTCCAAAATATTACTGGAGTTGTTAATCAACGCGATAAGGATTGGGGGTTATGGAATCGTGCTGTACGACATCATGAATCAATAGTGTTTTGTAATTTCCATTATGTTCTTCAGATAAGATCTATAAATTTAATTATGAATATTTGCATTGAATGTCTTGAAGGTTTTGTTGATGAGTTTTACAAAAAAGTTGCTTATCACTACAAGGGAGTGTCTTTTTTTCTAGTGCATGAACATGACTTTTTTCATATGAATTGCGATGTGTTGTAAAGCTACAAACGCTTATAATTTAAATTTTTCTTGTTATTGGGAGAAGAAAACCAAAATAATAACGACAGCGCCTTAGAAGAAGAAATAGGAGAAGATGTCGTAAGTGAGACGTATAGCTGTTGCACTTATAATCCAAATATTGACGTGACATTAAGAATAAAGGAAGTGAATAATTTATATGAAGCTCCAGTTGACAAGCGTGTCCAAAATATTACTGGAGTTGTTAATCAACGCGATAAGGATTGGGGGTTATGGAATCGTGCTGTACGACACCATGAATCAATAGTGTTTTGTAATTTTCATTATGTTCTTCAGATAAGATATATAAATTTAATTATGAATATTTGCATTGAATGTCATGAAGGTTTTGTTGATGAGTTTTACAAAAAAGTTGCTTATCACTACAAGGGAGTGTCTTTTTTGCTAGTGCATGAACATGACTTTTTTCATATGAATTGCGATGTGTGTTGTAAAACTACAAACGCTTATAATTTAAATTTTTCTTGTTATTGGGAGAAGAAAACCAAAATAATAACGACAGCGCCTTAGAAGACGAAATAGGAGAAGATGTCGTAAGTGAGACGTATAGCTGTTGCACTTATAATCCAAATATAGACGTGATATAGACGGTTTAAACAAAGACCACAAATCCTCGCGAAGTCACCGCAGGTTGGCGAGGCGGTTGCCGTCGCTTATGGCTACAGAATGATATTCAACCTTGTCACAAAAGAAAAATACTATCAGAAGCCGACTCTAGGAACAATGGCGGCTGCCTTGAAGTCTATGGCAGAGAAAGCAAAGAAACTTGGCATAAAGAAGATTTCCATGCCCAAGATAGGATCAGGATTAGACAAATTGTCTTGGAATCTTGTTGCTAATTTGATTGAATTGCATGCTGGTGACATCGAGATTGATGTGTATAGCGGATCCAGAAGAGCAATAGGAAGAGATTCCAGAAGAGGCAAATTCGTCATCGAGAAAGAGCAGACGAAACTGGAGACAAATCATGTCACTGTTGTGAGGCGTGGTGAGGAAATCATCAGAAGACCGTTCTCTGATGCCTTAAAAGAAAACCTTGGTCCCATCGTTGACAACGAAAGGCATCTGTTTCCTCGTCAAGAACATTACTTAAATGGAGAGAGAACAGTTTTTAGTTACGATCGAGAGAAGAAGACGGTAGTTGGTTGGAGCGAAGGGAAACTGGTGGCTGGTGTCCGTCACGGGTTCAGTGATGTATTTGGCATAGACGACGTTATGGGAGTGGGTGAGTTGAAGAACTTACCTGATGAAATTGCCGTCAATGACAAGAAATTTGCCTTATCTGACAAGTCGATTTTCATCAATGGAGAGATGGTGCCATCTTTTCTTTATGACGGATATTTGCATAGTGGGACTCCTGTCTTATTTCAGAACCAGGTGGTCTCTTTGATCACCTGTTCTGCTGTTATTGATGGAGGTCTACACTATGCTCTCTTGAACGCTCGTCGGCTTTCGATCAGGAGTGAACCAGCCATGTTTTGGCATTCTAATAGAGCGGAATACTGACGAACTTTACTTGGGAAGATCACCGGCCGATCAGTGTGCTGTTGGAAGGGCGTTAATGTACGAATCTGAAGACGGTACCATCACAACATCTATGAGTGAAAGAACGGAACGTTGCACCATCGCTTGCTTGACGCCGATGAGGAGACTTGTAATGATTGAGCAACAGCCTGACTTTGTTAGGTGCATATGCCCTTTGCTTTATAGTTTTGCCGGGAATGTTCAATATCTGGAAGAGAAACACTCAGTTGTACACCCGCAGGTTCTCGTATATAAACATCAAATGGTTGTAAGAACTAAGGCTTATAAATTGACAACAATTTATGATTTCAGCGGAAACACTCCATGTAATTGGGGTTTAGCCTCACCAAACGAGAGATCCGAGACCATTGGGGTGTTTGTTTGTAAAAAAGGATTGTCTTTGCCGACTCCGCAATTTAGACTGCCAAATTTGCCTAACATCAATGCAGCTAGAGTGATTGATTGGTTTATCTGTTTACTTATCTTTATCATAGTAGATAGAATGGGTCATGGATTTTTGGGGTTGATAATCACCGTCTTGATGGCTATCTATGTACCTATCATGGCCGATACTTGTTCTATGCAGGGCTTTGTTGATGTGATGTCACACGTTACCACAAATGGAACTCATGAGATCTACAGAGGTAATTTCTTGGTCAGACCTGGGTATTGTACATCACTGGGTGGTCACACCTTGATCACTTTTAATAAGATAGTCGTCGAAAGGCAATATGATAGAGTGGGAGTTATACCATTGAGAAAGCGGGTCGATTGTGTCCAGTTCGACTGGAATTGCCCAATGACATCTTCTTTGGCATGCACACAGCCCCGAGTTTCATGTAAGAAGGAGTGTGAAAAGGATGGTGACTTCTTCTTTGAGAAGTGTGAGTCGCAGAAGACATGGTCCGGGGATACTTGTTTCAGTAGTGGAGCTACTGAGACTCATGTTGACACCTGCATAAGCACCGGCAAAAAGAGCGTTGATTATTTTGGACTTTACTCCTTAATAGAAACATCAAGGAAAATTAAGATCTTAATGACCTATAAACGTGGAGCAAAGGAATATCAAGCTGAGTTACTCTCAACTGAGTTAAATGTTATCACTGATCTTGATATAAGAGGAATCGAGATCCAACCTGTGTTACCAACTTTTTACTCACAGGTAATTACTCACACCGATGGGGAGCGGTGTTCTATGCTTGGAACTTACCCCGAAAAATATTGCCCAGGAGCTTATGAGAAGGACAAGTTTGTCCCTTTCAATAGGGAATGTTTAAGACCGGAATTTGATTGGCAAGAAGGACATTATGTAGTCAAAAATTATGAAAATAACGGGCAAGACTACTTTTCTAATAGTTTCGTTGAATGTCCTGCTGATGTGGAAATAGTAAATCCTTTGGAATGGGAGGAGTCACTAACAGCGACTTACAATTTGAAGAGTGCACTGCTAACACTAACTGCTACAGTCCCGATAAAGGTTAATAAAGAACATACCTATTGCAAGAACATGTCTGGACTGATAGAGAAATACACTCCAGGAATAAGATCGTACTACAAACACACCGTAGTAACAGTGAGACAAATAGCAGATGAAGAGTGTGTATTCAAGATCATCGTGTCTCCGTGTTCAGTGTCAGGATCTGCGGAAGCTGCAATCTCTAAAGGAAAAGTGGTTTCTTTCTTTGTGTTGTGTGGAATTTCCACACCATCTAAGATTGATTTGGTTGGAGAAACCTTGTCATCAAGATTGGTTAAAGAATCATTCAGTCGAGATCTTGACTACACTGTATTCAATAAGTTCGTGAATACTATTAATTTTGGAAATAACATTACATCCACATTAGGAGAATGGTGGAATTCAGTACAGAAAGCCATGCCTGAATTCATGAAAGTAACATCGTCTTGGTTCGTAACATCTAGGCTGATGACGATTGTCATCGCCTTAGTATTTGGGTACTTCGCCTTTCAAGCTGTATTGTCTGGTGCTTACATAGTGGCCGGCGTTTTGATCGCTGTTGGCGCTGTGTGGTTGTTGCCTAATGTTAAGGCCTGTGATCCATCTGATATAATTTTAACAACCACCTGTTTTGGTGCTAGATGCTACGGATATATGGTTTTTTGGAACATCTTGGAGAGTGTTGTGGATTGGCAGCAGTTTTTGTTCGTTGCTGGAGCCATTTTAAGTGTGAGCTTGGGTGGATTGGTTGCCTGTTTTTGGTATACTTTGTGTTCCTATTTTACATCACAGAGCAACCTGTTCTATGTTCTTTGGATCAATTTGGTTTTGAGAGTGTGAACCAATCCACAGTAGTGCGACCAGCTGAACCAGGAAGTCGAGATGTCGACTCTCCTCGGTCAAGAAGATCAAGTTAAGTAGTCCATTCTTCAAAATTGTTCCAACACGGAAGTGACCAAGCCAGCCGCCAGAAAATGCTAAGTCCTTAGCGTATGAATTTGTGTAAGTACCATTGTTGAATTGTTAATTGTTAGTGTGTTTATGACCGTATTGTGCAGACCCATTTGTGTATACTGTATTTAATAGATTTAAGTGTTTAATAGAAAACTCAGTGTTTGATTCCATCCTTAAAACTGAGATCCCGGTAAGACGTTTAACGTCGTGAGTCAGTTTAATTAATGAATCCGAAAGGGCTCATAAATTAAACGTGACATTTGGTGGCAGAGAAGACTTGAAAATTTGAAATTTGATTCTGGAATCTTGCATGAAATATTTTTATTTTTAGAACTAAAAGTAGCATCCTTTGGACCACATGAGAAAGACTGTGTGTTGGTTATGGATGAAATGGCAATCACGCCAGGTACATCCTATGACACATCTCTTAAGAAATATTTTGGCAATGTAACTGCCTGATCACTCTGGCCTGGCTACTCATGTATTAGTATTTATCTTGATCTTCTTGACCGAGGAGAGTCGACATCTCGACTTCCTGGTTCAGCTGGTCGCACTACTAGATTTTAAGCTTGTTTTAAGGTAGTTTTAATTTAGAATAACAATTTTTATTATCTTTTAATTTCATTTATTTCTTTTTAATCATGACTATGTCCGTTGCACGAATGCAACTTCGTGGGTTGGTACGCCAACTTCACACCGCTAACGCTGAGCTCTTTGAGCTCAAAGATGAGGAGAGAAAGGCTTGCCTTTCTAAAATCTCTGAGATCTCCAACTCAATCAAGGAGATCAAAAAATTGATCAAGGAGGACCACTCCCCAGTGAGTGAGAAGTGGTGGCAAAATGCCACTATTGCTGAGTTGAGGGACGAGATCTCTCGTCTCAAGTGGGGCAAGCAACTGCGTCCCCAAGTAGCTCGCGTGCTACAAACCCGCCTGTCATCATGTGTGGGTTTTAGACAACAGGCCTGGGAGATCCAGGAGTTTTGTTCTTGCCCGAAGAGAACCAAGTGTGTCCATCGGGACTTGTCGGCCTACCTTTGGGCCGAATTCAACGACCGCGTCGAAGCGGTTAAAAAGATCTTGATTGCGGCTAACACCGCAATGTTTGAGAAGAAGGCCCAACAACAGGCCAAGAGAGCGACTCGCTTTGTCGCAGACGTCAACATTTGGTTGGCGTTGAAAGGATACACCTGCGTTTTGCAGGTTGATGAAGACCATCCCACCCTCGTGAGACAGGGCCTGACCGGTGGCCAGAAGCGGCGCTGCAATGAGCGCGCTGCCTCTTACCTGCATGGAAACTTGCAGGAAAACATGATTCCCAACAGGTACGCCATGTTGGTTTGTGACGAGGAGGGGGACAGCGAACCCCTGAGATTTGTCGCGCGTTTTAACAAGCGCGCTTTTGTTCGCAAAGTGCGAGGTGAGAAGCGGCAGAAAAGAGCCGCTTACATCAAGCGCACGGTGTCGGAGGCCGTCCAAAGAAACGTCGATCTCGCCAAGAAATTGCGAGAGAAAATTGAAAACCTCAGGAATCCTGGGTTTGCTGTCGACTTCGTCCCTGATGGAGGGCCGGACTGGACATCTCACGTAAGAGACTGGGAGAAGGGGTTGGAGTCAGCTGCCCCTTTGGTTGTAGAGAAGCCGAAAGGCAAAAAGAACCAGAAACACCGCCTGGCAGAGAAAAGAAGAGTCATCGAACATGGAGAAGCCATCATCAAGGAGGTTTCTCAAAGTGAACTTGGTGTTTCGTTCATCAGCGAAGAGATGGTGTACAGGGATAAAAAATCAAAGGCCGTCCGAGTGGAAGAGCCTACTCCCGTCACAATCAACAGTTCCACGATCTCAGACGAACTGTGCAGGCCCAGAATTGAGAGAGACAAGCAGGTTTGTCTCGAGGAATTAAGAGCGCTTGAAGCAGAGCGCAAACAGAAAATAATGGTCGTTCAAGTTAAGAAGAGTAGTCCTCGGAAGACCATAAACTACGTCGACGACGACTTGTTCGTTAGTCAGGGGCATTTGGCTCACTGCATTTCAGCGGACGCCAAAATGTCGGCTGGAATTGCTCTTGAGTTTGGTAGACGGTTTAAACAAAGACCACAAATCCTCGCGAAGTCACCGCAGGTTGGCGAGGCGGTTGCCGTCGCTTATGGCAACAGAATGATATTCAACCTTGTCACAAAAGAAAAATACTATCAGAAGCCGACTCTAGGAACAATGGCGGCTGCCTTGAAGTTTATGGCAGAGAAAGCAAAGAAACTTGGCATAAAGAAGATTTCCATGCCCAAGATAGGATCAGGATTAGACAAATTGTCTTGGAATCTTGTTGCTAATTTGATTGAATTGCATGCTGGTGACATCGAGATTGATGTGTATAGCGGATCCAGAAGAGCAATAGGAAGAGATTCCAGAAGAGGCAAATTCGTCATCGAGAAAGAGCAGACGAAACTGGAGACAAATCATGTCACTGTTGTGAGGCGTGGTGAGGAAATCATCAGAAGACCGTTCTCTGATGCCTTAAAAGAAAACCTTGGTCCCATCGTTGACAACGAAAGGCATCTGTTTCCTCGTCAAGAACATTACTTAAATGGAGAGAGAACAGTTTTTAGTTACGATCGAGAGAAGAAGACGGTAGTTGGTTGGAGCGAAGGGAAACTGGTGGCTGGTGTCCGTCACGGGTTCAGTGATGTATTTGGCATAGACGACGTTATGGGAGTGGGTGAGTTGAAGAACTTACCTGATGAAATTGCCGTCAATGACAAGAAATTTGCCTTATCTGACAAGTCGATTTTCATCAATGGAGAGATGGTGCCATCTTTTCTTTATGACGGATATTTGCATAGTGGGACTCCTGTCTTATTTCAGAACCAGGTGGTCTCTTTGATCACCTGTTCTGCTGTTATTGATGGAGGTCTACACTATGCTCTCTTGAACGCTCGTCGGCTTTCGATCAGGAGTGAACCAGCCATGTTTTGGCATTCTAATAGAGCGGAATACTGACGAACTTTACTTGGGAAGATCACCGGCCGATCAGTGTGCTGTTGGAAGGGCGTTAATGTACGAATCTGAAGACGGTACCATCACAACATCTATGAGTGAAAGAACGGAACGTTGCACCATCGCTTGCTTGACGCCGATGAGGAGACTTGTAATGATTGAGCAACAGCCTGACTTTGTTAGGTGCATATGCCCTTTGCTTTATAGTTTTGCCGGGAATGTTCAATATCTGGAAGAGAAACACTCAGTTGTACACCCGCAGGTTCTCGTATATAAACATCAAATGGTTGTAAGAACTAAGGCTTATAAATTGACAACAATTTATGATTTCAGCGGAAACACTCCATGTAATTGGGGTTTAGCCTCACCAAACGAGAGATCCGAGACCATTGGGGTGTTTGTTTGTAAAAAAGGATTGTCTTTGCCGACTCCGCAATTTAGACTGCCAAATTTGCCTAACATCAATGCAGCTAGAGTGATTGATTGGTTTATCTGTTTACTTATCTTTATCATAGTAGATAGAATGGGTCATGGATTTTTGGGGTTGATAATCACCGTCTTGATGGCTATCTATGTACCTATCATGGCCGATACTTGTTCTATGCAGGGCTTTGTTGATGTGATGTCACACGTTACCACAAATGGAACTCATGAGATCTACAGAGGTAATTTCTTGGTCAGACCTGGGTATTGTACATCACTGGGTGGTCACACCTTGATCACTTTTAATAAGATAGTCGTCGAAAGGCAATATGATAGAGTGGGAGTTATACCATTGAGAAAGCGGGTCGATTGTGTCCAGTTCGACTGGAATTGCCCAATGACATCTTCTTTGGCATGCACACAGCCCCGAGTTTCATGTAAGAAGGAGTGTGAAAAGGATGGTGACTTCTTCTTTGAGAAGTGTGAGTCGCAGAAGACATGGTCCGGGGATACTTGTTTCAGTAGTGGAGCTACTGAGACTCATGTTGACACCTGCATAAGCACCGGCAAAAAGAGCGTTGATTATTTTGGACTTTACTCCTTAATAGAAACATCAAGGAAAATTAAGATCTTAATGACCTATAAACGTGGAGCAAAGGAATATCAAGCTGAGTTACTCTCAACTGAGTTAAATGTTATCACTGATCTTGATATAAGAGGAATCGAGATCCAACCTGTGTTACCAACTTTTTACTCACAGGTAATTACTCACACCGATGGGGAGCGGTGTTCTATGCTTGGAACTTACCCCGAAAAATATTGCCCAGGAGCTTATGAGAAGGACAAGTTTGTCCCTTTCAATAGGGAATGTTTAAGACCGGAATTTGATTGGCAAGAAGGACATTATGTAGTCAAAAATTATGAAAATAACGGGCAAGACTACTTTTCTAATAGTTTCGTTGAATGTCCTGCTGATGTGGAAATAGTAAATCCTTTGGAATGGGAGGAGTCACTAACAGCGACTTACAATTTGAAGAGTGCACTGCTAACACTAACTGCTACAGTCCCGATAAAGGTTAATAAAGAACATACCTATTGCAAGAACATGTCTGGACTGATAGAGAAATACACTCCAGGAATAAGATCGTACTACAAACACACCGTAGTAACAGTGAGACAAATAGCAGATGAAGAGTGTGTATTCAAGATCATCGTGTCTCCGTGTTCAGTGTCAGGATCTGCGGAAGCTGCAATCTCTAAAGGAAAAGTGGTTTCTTTCTTTGTGTTGTGTGGAATTTCCACACCATCTAAGATTGATTTGGTTGGAGAAACCTTGTCATCAAGATTGGTTAAAGAATCATTCAGTCGAGATCTTGACTACACTGTATTCAATAAGTTCGTGAATACTATTAATTTTGGAAATAACATTACATCCACATTAGGAGAATGGTGGAATTCAGTACAGAAAGCCATGCCTGAATTCATGAAAGTAACATCGTCTTGGTTCGTAACATCTAGGCTGATGACGATTGTCATCGCCTTAGTATTTGGGTACTTCGCCTTTCAAGCTGTATTGTCTGGTGCTTACATAGTGGCCGGCGTTTTGATCGCTGTTGGCGCTGTGTGGTTGTTGCCTAATGTTAAGGCCTGTGATCCATCTGATATAATTTTAACAACCACCTGTTTTGGTGCTAGATGCTACGGATATATGGTTTTTTGGAACATCTTGGAGAGTGTTGTGGATTGGCAGCAGTTTTTGTTCGTTGCTGGAGCCATTTTAAGTGTGAGCTTGGGTGGATTGGTTGCCTGTTTTTGGTATACTTTGTGTTCCTATTTTACATCACAGAGCAACCTGTTCTATGTTCTTTGGATCAATTTGGTTTTGAGAGTGTGAACCAATCCACAGTAGTGCGACCAGCTGAACCAGGAAGTCGAGATGTCGACTCTCCTCGGTCAAGAAGATCAAGTTAAGTAGTCCATTCTTCAAAATTGTTCCAACACGGAAGTGACCAAGCCAGCCGCCAAAAAATGCTAAGTCCTTAGCGTATGAATTTGTGTAAGTACCATTGTTGAATTGTTAATTGTTAGTGTGTTTATGACCGTATTGTGTAGACCCATTTGTGTATACTGTATTTAATAGATTTAAGTGTTTAATAGAAAACTCAGTGTTTGATTCCATCCTTAAAACTGAGATCCCGGTAAGACGTTTAACGTCGTGAGTCAGTTTAATTAATGAATCCGAAAGGGCTCATAAATTAAACGTGACATTTGGTGGCAGAGAAGACTTGAAAATTTGAAATTTGATTCTGGAATCTTGCATGAAATATTTTTATTTTTAGAACTAAAAGTAGCATCCTTTGGACCACATGAGAAAGACTGTGTGTTGGTTATGGATGAAATGGCAATCACGCCAGGTACATCCTATGACACATCTCTTAAGAAATATTTTGGCAATGTAACTGCCTGATCACTCTGGCCTGGCTACTCATGTATTAGTATTTATGCTGGGTGGTATTACAAGCCGCTGGAAACAAGTTGTAGCATATTATTTTACCAGTTACTCTGTAAATGGGGACATATTGTCACGAATGGAAAATCCGTTAATTGGGAAGTTGGACTGATTAACTTAAAAAACATAAGAGTATTCGAGGATTGCGAAATATTAAGCGCACGAGGCAAGGTCGCATCACGATGCACCGAATGTGTCATGCACCGAGTGCACCGTATCGGTGATGAGTCACCACCACCTGCTTTGCAGAAATGTGAAAAACAAGCGACAATAACAAACTGCGTCAGCCGATCAATCGGGTATAAAATACGCCGATTTTAGCAGTATAGGATAAGTGTGAACCGATCAACGGTAGTGCGACCAGCTGACCCGAGAAGTCGAAATGTCGACTCTCCTCGGGAAAAGATCAAGTTAATTAGTCCGTTCTCCAAAGTTGTTCAAACGCGAAGTGACCAAGCCAGCCACCAGGAAATGCTAAGTCCTTAGCTTGTGACTATGTAAGTACAATTGTGGAATTGTCAACTTTTAGTGTTTATAACCGTATTGTGCAGACACGTTTGTGTATACCATATTTAATAGATTTAAGTGTTATATGAGAAAAACTCAGTGTTTGATTCTATCCCTAAAACTGAGATCCCGGCGCGACGTTTAACGTCGTGAGTCAGTTTAATTGGTGAACCCAGAAGGGCTCATAAATTAAACGTGACATTTGGTGGAGGCGCCGGTCTGTTTTGGGATGGATAAAAAACAATAGTTGAGTTTTTTATTTTTATTTTTTGGGGATGATACCGAAATTTTAGGTATTATTATCTTTTGGCTAGGGATAGTAACGTTGATTTATTCAGTGATTTTTTGGGGGTTACCTTTGCTATTGAAGCGTTCATTTGAGAAAATTTTGGTTTAATATGGGTGGTACATCTTCAAAAGAGGAGGAAATTATTATTTCCCAAGCGGGAAACAGTGGAGGTGTATCAAATAGTTCAGGAAAAGATAATTCATGGTCAGCAAAGGAAATTTTGATTATTATTTTTCTGTGCATGGGGGTATTAATGCTTGTGTATTTTAGCGTCAAAAAAATTATTAGTTTGATGAACAAGCAAATTCGCAAAGAAATTGCTAGGAATAATCAAATTGTTTAAAAAAAAAATCGTTTAAATTTTGACCGAAAACTTGAAAAATCGGAATGATTATAAATAATGCCAAACATTTCGTATTAAACTTTACATGAGTGAACCAAGTGACAAATCACGAGTACGAACTCGCAGTAGAGCTCAAAGTATATCAGACAAAGAAAAATTTGTTTTGCAACAAGCACTAGCCCAAGGAAAAAACCCCGAAAAAGTCTTAAAGGAGTTGAGAGAGTTTAAACCCGCGCATCATAGCTCAACTGTCGGTTCCTCTGTTTCTGTGCAGGCATCGATATCTGCAGGTGCCCCAGAAGTTGACAGAACAACTTTTATTCACAGTTTAACAAGTAGTGAGGACGAGAACAGCCCTTTCGAAAAAACTGTCGTAAGTGCTCAAATTGAAACCCCGCGAATTCAAACAACCAAAGCTTCGACTTCCCGAGTTCAGAAAGCTAAAGATTCCAAAGCAAGATCACGATCCCCAGAACAGTTTTTTAAGCCAAGAGCTTCATTGAGTAGGACTCCGCCTAAACCGCGAGAATCAAAAGAGTTCTGGCAAGAAAGTCCCTTAGAAGTGGTAGTGCCAGAGCCTACCTCATCCCGCCCCACGGATTTATTACAAGGTTGTAATAATCCTTGCCCACCCCCTGTAATTCGAAAAAGAAACCGTGCCATACGTCCTAACAATACTCCAGTAATGGCTAACATGACTTTACAAGCAGCTTTGGCTGAGCCAAAAACTCCGGCCACCCCAAAGTTTACATGCCCATCTACATTTAACCCTTCTATTGACTCCCAGTATTTTTATAAATAAATACGAAAAAGCAGCGATTGTGAATAGCTGGTCAGAAAATCATAAAATATCCTATTTGGCTAATTTTTTGGAAGGTCCAGCCCATACGTGGTTTAGTAATTATATTAGTGAGCCAGAGAATCAGATGAAAACATGGCTAAATATTAAATCAGATTTTTTGAAAGAGTTTTCAGGAGAACAGCCACTCCGACAGTTAAAATTTAGATTAAACACCCGCAAACAGCAAGACGTCGAGGATATTAAAAAGTACTATTATGATCTATTGGCAATCGCAAACGAGATTGACCCAGAAATGACTTTTGACGCGTTTAGGGATCATTTTGAAAATGGTTTACATCCGTCTTACTATGAGATGTATTATTTGCTTAGTTCTAGCAATAGAAATTTTGACGATTTAAAGCAATTGGTGATTAAAATAAGCGATATAAAAGAAAGGACATTGGTAAACCAAATCACACAGAGTACAGCTTTATTGTCAGTATCTGCGGCAGTGAACAGTAACAGTGGTAATAACCCAACAAACCGGCAAAGGACCTGGAATGACACCAGGCCACGGACATTTTTTAATAGGAATTTTTCAAATACGGTTCAAAATCAGACACGAAATGCCTATGTTCCAAGGGTGAATAATTTTAGACCAAATCAAAATAGTCCGAGGAACAACTCATTCAATAGGGGGCGACAATTTGTAAGAAACAATTCGCAACAACCCCGGAACCAGGATACTTTTAATGGGAACAGAAATCAGTTTTCTAATCAGAACTGGAGAAATAATAACAACAATAATTATTTGCCTCGTACGAGAACGCACGACGGCCGGGTTATTTGCATTGATTGCCGTAGGCCCGGTCACGTGTCTTGTAATTTCAATAACAGGCCTTTCCAAAGGAATGCACCTCAAGGCCGAAGAAACCCAAACGACAGAGGACAGTTTCAAAATTAAGAAGCCCGAACGAAATTGTCCAATTATCATCTACGGGCACCAGTAAGACATTAATAGTACATATCACGGTTAACGATAAAGATAACGTCCCTGTTTTACTTGATACAGGAGCTTGTAAAAATGTAGTCGACATAGATTATATAAGTAACATGAGACGGTTACGAGACAATATACAACTGATAACCGCAGGAGGCTATCCAGTTCAACCTCTCGGTAATTCTGAGGTAATTATAAAAGTGAATGGCACAATTATTTCCATTGAGGCACTAGTGGTGCAAAATTTATCAAAAGCCTTAATTTTAGGACATAACTTCTTGGCTAGTAAAAAATCATTAATTGACTATAATACCAATACTGTGACATTATACCATGAACTTGACCCATTGATTTTACATTTTGGCAACAATGTCAACAACAACATAGGGAAAATAGAACAAATGGAAGATACTAATAAGGTATTCGCGAACGTCGAGATTGAGTCAACCGCGCGAAGTTTGAAGGTTACACTTGAAACCGACTACATGGTCGAGGTTGGTCGCGAGATAACGGTACGACTGAACTGTGCCTTATCTCCGCACGAGTTCAAGAAGTACTGCTTTATCGAGAACAATAAATACCTACGACCAAGAGGATTGATTTGTTCAAATATTTTTGTAAGAAATGGCAAATGGTACATCAAAATTAACAATATGAGGTTTGAAAAAGTGTTCATATTAAAAAATTCCACAATCGGTTATTTAGAGAAAAATATAGAAATGGATATAACAAAAATTCCAGTTCATTGTATTGATGAAACTGAGGATGATAAAGAGATGATTACCATGAATGACCATAATCTAAGCAATATAACGAACCCAGAATTGTGTAACAAATTGCAGACATTACTTTCAGAATATGGTGATGTTTTTTCAAAAACACCAAAATATATGGGAAAAACCGATGTCATTGAACATGATTGATGTAGGGAATGCTAAACCTATCAAACAGAAACCTTACAGAGTGGCACAAAAAGAAAGAGAGATAATAGATGAGCAGATAAGGGAAATGGAACAATACGACATAATAAGGCAAAGTAACTCGCCCTGGGCAAGTCCCGTCGTATTAGTGAAGAAAAAATCTGGAGAGACACGATTTTGTGTGGATTATCGCAAGTTAAACAATGTGACAGTAAAAAATTCATGGTCAGGATCTAATATTGAGGATATTTTGACGTTCTTAGGAAACGCCAAATATTTCTCATCGTTAGACATGTATTCAGGTTATTGGCAAGTCAAAGTAAACGAAGAAAGTAAGCCACTTACTGCCTTTACAGCGCCAGGTCACGGTTTATGGGAATTTAATGTAATGCCTTTTGGATTGTGCAATGCCCCGGCAACATTTCAACAGTTAGGAGATGTAGTGTTTAGAGATTTAAAATGGAAAGAAGTTTTAATTTACATGGACGACATTATAATTTTTTCTAAAACAATAGATGAACATTTGGAAAAATTACGTAAAGTTTTCAATAGACTCCGGAGTGCAGGCTTAACACTAAAACCTAAAAAATGTGAATATTTAAAAGAAAAAATTAATATTCTTTTTAAGAATTTTTCCTGATAAATCGAAATTAGTTTCAATTGAAAATTTTCCAAGGCCAAAAAATGTAAAAGGTGTACAAAGTTTTTTGGGACTTTGTAACTACTACCGGAAGTTTATAGAAAATTTTGCAAAAATTGCACGTCCTTTACATGATCTAACAAAGAAACAAAATAAATTTGATTGGCAGGACATACATGACAAAGCATTTGAAACACTAAAACAAAAATTGATTAGTGAACCAGTTTTGGCACATTTTCAACCAAATAAAGGATGTGAATTGAGGGTAGATGCATGTAAAGATGGAATCGGAGCAATATTATTGCAGGAAGATCATGAAAATGCGTTACACCCAATAGCATATGCAAGTAGAAGCCTCAGTAAAGCTGAAAAGAATTATTCGATAACAGAACTTGAAGGGTTAGCAGCTATATGGGCGCTATCCTATTTTAGACATTTTATTTATGGAAAACCTACAAAAATAGTGACTGATCATCATGCGCTATGTTGGTTAAAAACCTTGAAAGAGACTACTGGACGTTTAGCGCGTTGGGCGTTAAAGTTATCAGAATTTGACTACACAGTACATCATAAATCAGGAATTGCTCACAGAGATACAGACTGCGTAAGCAGATATCCTGTTTTGCCAGCAAATACGAAAGTACAAGAAATTGACGAAATACCAACCTTTTTATTGGATATGCGTAACATTGCAAAATTGCAACCCAACTAGCAAACTTGTTTTAAAATTGGAAGTTTTGGTGACAAAAATATTTTATTACCATTATGTAAAAGTTTTCCTGTGATTTATATATTTTATAAAAGGTTCACCTGGAACTAAATTGTGTTGGCTTAAAATCTACATTATAAAATTATTACCACCACATTTCCATGACAAATATTATGGTTATCTAATAAAACTATTATTATAAAATCGCAAAAGAACTTATAGCTACTTTACTTGCACCACTATAAAACATTTCAGCTAACTTTCTCGAAATTGTTGCAATAATATTTTATAAAGGACATTGTGTGATTGTCTAACTTTGCTATACAATTATTTTATAATTTATCTCGACGTTTTTATAGAATTATTTTATTTGGCAGTCGTTTAGTATAGTTTCATAACTGTTTCATTGTTGTTTTATAAGCGTGTTGTGTTGTTAACCTGACATTGCTTTAAAATTATTTTATACGTATTTTATTTGCCGCTTTAATTAAAATATTCTATTAAGATGTTCACTATAACAATTTTTCTGAAGGTTATTGTACACTAAAATGTGGTTATGTTAAATAAATTATTTTGTATTTGTGTAAATAATTTATAGCTGAACACAATTTATCTTAGTAAGTACGTGGTAAAAAATATAATATATAATATTAAAATGATATACTTTATTATGAAGCTGAAAATGAAACATCAAAAATCAAACTGGAAAAAAATTAAAAAAAGTGGAGCGTTTCGCAGAAAAGTAAAACTGCGTTATGAAAGTATTATGCATAATAAAAGCTTTTATTTTGCAAGGAAGAATAGCACTCAAGGGATTGCAGTAGCTGATAATAGTGATAATGAAGCACTTCCATCTTGCAGTGCCCAAATATTTGAAAAAAATAATAATTATATAGTATGTTTACACATTTATTCAGACAAATTTAGAGGTTAGGTTTATCGTTTGGCGGGTTTTTTTAGTTGCCTATGCCTAACATTTTAAAACCAAATTACGACACTTTTGTCGTGTAGAGCTACCTGAACTCCGTTATAAAATAAATCTCCCTCCATTTTTATTAAGATTGCTTTAACACATTCTCAAGACTTCGTACTCCTAGGTTATGTTGTATTATTATTACTGTTTTTTCTATAAAACAGAGTAATAGGCCGAACAGCGCCGTATCCAGTGTTCTCGTATCGCCATCTCAAAACTTTCAAATATGAAAAAAAGCAAACAAAAATAAGATGACGATATGAAATTGATGGCAGGCAAATATTTTGAATATGCCGTTTGCTTTTTATTTTTACTATTACAATTACAGCTGCTTTATGTAATGGGAAAATGCTTTTTATTATACTTCTTTGAAAACCCTCTATATTTTCATCTCTATTAGGACAACGCGTTTTTCTGTGCGCCCGCACGGATTTTTTTTTGCGCTGAATTAAAATGCTGAGTAAAATGGCTTTAAAATAGAAACGTACAGCACAATATATTAAATTTAAGACAATTTATAAGCCGACAAATATTTAGCACAAACCTGCATTATCATTTAATATGTAAATGCTGGAATATTTTGATATATTTCCGAAGTATTTTTTGAATTTTTATAGACATTGCCTGACAGTGATAACTTACCACAATTAAATCACCTTTGAACTACTTTAAAACAGTCATAGAAATGATCAATTAGATGTCAGTCATTCCCAACAATTATATTAAAATATACTCAGAAGATAATTCCGATATTCCAGAATACATCTTAAAACAAGTGGCACAGTCAAACGCAAATTTACTGCCAGAGAAATCTAGGGCGAAATATGAACAAGAATATCATTTTTAAGTCTTTTTTTCTTAAGTCTGGTTTTTATGCCTTCGTTTTTAAAGAAGTATAATGAAAATTATCCTTTATAATTAATCCAAAAATAGGTTTTCCGTGCTTTGCGTGACTTCCGGTGTTCGGCTTCGCCTCACATCTGAATTGGTCATACGTGAACGGAAAAACCCTTATTTTTGTACTCCTAATGAAAAATACTATTTTGTAATTTAAAATATACTTTACCGAACGATTGTTCATGGCGGATTTTCTTTTTTATTTGCAAAGTCAATTCGTTAAGATTCGCAATTTCCATCGCCAATGACATTGAAAAAGCAAGATATTGCAATTGAAAAAAAGCGAGTGCCAGACCTGCGTTATGGGTTCCGCTTCTCTGTTCTGTGACATCTTTGTTTTATTATCATTTTATAAATGTTGCTTGTTTACTAATTTGTCACAGAAAAGCTACGTTGAGTGCATAACTGTTTTATAAAATGGAGCCATTTTGTTTTAACAGTTTAAGGGGTTATAAATAAGAAATATTAAATAAAACTAATAAACACACATGGTTTCTACTGTTTTTGAAGATGAAACGATAACTTAATAAGAAAGTGTTGATAAAATTATTATCACTTATTTTTTGTTGAAAAATAAATTTAAAAACCTAACCTCTAATTTTACAATATTGCTAAGAAAATTATTAAACTAACATTGTCGTGAGGCCCGATAAAAATCTGTCACAAACATAATATATGATTCACAGAAAAATTTCGTTCGCACTGTAAAAGAGGGTAAGCACTACGCAAAAGCACTCACATCATGAGTTGAGAGTTTATCAGTATGGCGTCTGTTTGTAAAACGGACCTGGTCCCCATCTTGGCTTCCATGTTCGTGATTCCTTTTAGTAGATAAACAGAAAGCGTTTATAATGCAAAAATTATTTTGCAGCTATCTTAATACATTTTAAAAACAAAACCGTTTCATTAAAGTAAATTCACTACACACATCGGTTTTATAACGACTGTCAAATAAACTTGTATAAAACTGTTAAAAAGCAATTACATTATTGTTTTAGAGTTCCTGCTGTATAGCAGTGGCTGTGGAAACTACAAAAACTGTTCTATAGAAGTCGCAGTTAAGATTTTATAGTGGTATTAATAATGTTTATATATGTATTTTATAAGCTATTTGGAGTTAATTTTGCAGCTTTTATTCAATCACAATGTTTTATAAGGTGGTGCCAATTTTGCGTTTATAAGTATCGAGTAGTTGTTTTTAAAATGTTCATAAGCTTATGCTGTTTTATAAGAAAACGTTGCCGCAATTCTAATAAAACAAAAAATTGCTAGTTGGGAAGCAAAAGATAAAAACATTTTGGAAATAATTCAGCCTATAAAACATCCTGAAAAAGCTACAATTGGTATACGCAAGCAAGCGAAAAATTTTAGGCTTGAATCAGAAGTTTTGTACCGTATAAACCCGCATGGAGTGGGCCGGACTAAACTTTTAGTGATACCGCAACAGTTAATAGGGGAAATTTTGTACTCCCACCACTCAGAACCGCTGAGTGGCCATTTGGGATTGTCAAAGACCCTAGCGAAAATAAAACAAAGATACTATTGGCAAGGGTTGCAAAAGGACGTGGAACGTTTTGTAAAAGGATGCCCGGATTGTCAGGCCAGGAAAGGCCAACAAAATCAAAAGCCTATCGGTCTGTTACATCCTATCCCAGTTGGCACCCCATTTGAAAAAGTGGGAATAGATTTGTTAGGTCCGTTTCGCAGAAGTAGCAGCGGCAAAACCATGATAGTGGTAGCGACAGATTACGCCACAAGGTGGGCGGAGACTGACGCATTATCGAGCGGCAAAGCCGGACCTGTAGCGAAATTTATACTGGAGAGAATTATTACAAAACACGGTGCACCTAAGGAATTGTTAAGCGATAGAGGAAAAGTTTTTCAATCCGAATTGGTTACGGAATTGCTAAAAAAGATGGGGACAACGAGTCAGTTTACTACTGCATATCATCCCGCAACTAATGGCTTAACAGAAAGATTTAATAAAACTTTAGCCAATATGTTATCTATGTATACTAATACTGATCAATCAAATTGGGATGAATATCTTCCACATGTGACTTTTGCGTACAATTCTGCAAAACAAGATAGTACTAAATTTTCACCATTCATGCTGGTGTACGGTCGTGAACCTATTTTACCAACAGAAGCAAACTTGTTGCCACCCTTAGAAAGTAGTAATAGCGACCAAATTAGAGACATTGGTTTAGCAGTCAGAAATTTGGCAGTTGAAAATATAAAACGGCGTCAAGACATAGATAAATTACGTTATGATTGTAAACACCGCCATGTTGAATTTGAAGTAGGGGACCAAGTAAAAGTTTTCACCCCTATCAGGAAAGTAGGAAAAAGTGAAACATTACTGCTTAGATGGTTTGGTCCTTATTACATAAACCGGAAAATGTCTGATGTGGACTATGAAATACGAAAGGGCATTTCGCCAAAATCTAAAACTGAAGTGGTCCATGTAAGCAGAATTTTACATTACCATGACCCATGGACACCAGAATGAACCCCGCAACAAAAATAATACAAGCATTTCGGTTAATAATTTACTTTTTCTTTATTTTAAAAAAAATAAAAGTTCACTGTTTTGGCATTGCTGCCTATGGCTAACAGCCAAACGCGGCGCCACCGCTGTTGAGGCGTCGTTGACGCCGCCTTCCTCTTCTATTTTCTCGTCTTCTGGGGATGCTGGAACCCCAGGAGGAGCCTCCACCTCACCTGCCACTTGAGGGGGAGCCTCCACCTCGCTGGTCGCAGAAGGACCAACTTCCACTCCAGGCCCCAGTTTGAGGCTGGCCGCACCCACGGTGCGTCGGGCCCGCTGGGCAGCCAATAGGGCCATCAGACGGGCACCGCGGCCCCGGCCCTTTTCGGTGTCGACTTCATTTCCAGGTTCCATCTGAAAGGGAAGATATTGTTAACATTGGATAGCGAAACAAAGAGAATTTTTCTTTGGAAGGAAAAATATATCGAAATGATGAATAAAAGGAAAAAAAAACCACTTATACTTACTTTTAAAAATGACACAATGCACTACAAAAGACTATAAATGCACTATAAAACACACGACAAAAATGCACGGTAAAGTTTCGTGTGGGTCAGAGGACGAACTGTGGAGAATGTGATAAGAAAACCGTATAAATACAATTCAGATCCCTCTCCACCGGAAAGCCAGGATGCTGAAATTAGCAAATTACTTCCAGACGATGAACTTGTCAAATGTTAAAGTTATATATAGGATTAATGCATAAAATGCAATTAAGCATAATGTTTAAACAAAGTAACAATTATAATGTACGGCTCCACATATTGAGCTATGTACCTATTTTTACAGGGCCCAAGGATTTTATTCTGTTATCTGCGTCTGAATTTTTATTGCGCAAATTCTTAAAATTCAAGAACAGATATCAGTTTAATTTTCCCTATAAGATAAAAAATGGTTACATGTAATGGAAATAAAAACATTGAATATTGTTATTGTGATGTAGGTACCTACAAACGAATAAAGATAAATAATGATGTTGTCGGTGTAATAATCACCTTGACCATATAGTTGTTTATGCATTTGGTAAAGAAAGCAACTAATTCGCGAGCGATAAGACAAATTTGATTCATCGCTACGCGCAGTTATGAATAATGACTAATTACTAGATTGGTTTAAATAAACCCGAATGGGACAACAATTTACAGTGTCATTTTAGAAATCGGTCGTGAAGTAACACTTGGGTGAAGTTAACCTATAATTTTCGCGAAAGTGCCAAACATGGAATGGATTGTGAATTTCTTGTTTTACATTAGGTGTGTTACCGAAATAAACACCAAACTGTATTTATACAAATTGGCACTGTACCACTTGTGGGAACTGCACGGAGAGTTTGATCGAGTGGTAACAATACAATTGTTGGGGATTACAAAATCTCTACTTGGCCTGTGGACTCAGATCATTCATACGGAGTATACCATACTTCTACTTGGCGAAAAAGTACGTCAAGGGGGCACTCCGTTTTCGACATGTGATTGTGCAATTTGCATATCACCCCAACAACCTCAATATCGACCTGAGGATTTTTGGCGAGCATGGGAAAATGTATTTGTGCAAGGATGTCCTTGTGCTACATGTGTGTACGGGAGAACTCAATTTTTGAGTCAACCAGGTCATCCGCCATATCCTCATGCTTATGTAAATGATATGACATATCAGTTTCGGGTACCAGTAGTGCCCCAAACACAAGAAAGGGATGAAACATCAGAAATCAGTTCTGCTGGCACATCTTCTGGAGGTGCATTTGGACCTCCTGGATCACACGCAAGTCAGGTCGACCGCAATCCGGCACTATGCCCGAATCCGGAAAACCTGGCGCAGGTGCAAGAAGGGGGGCCCATTATTCAGCAACAAACTGAAGAAGTTCTTAGACACGCGGTAACACAGCCGTTTATCGCGCAATTAGAACCGTTTGACGACATGGGGCCATATGCTACTTATCAGCAGCTATGAGGTCTACAATTTAATTTATGTTACCTTATTATTGTTTTGTATTTTAATGGCTATATATATATGCATATGTTGATACAGACGTGATATACACAAGTGGATGATATATAAAAAAAAGTATATAATAAAAAAAATTTTGGAATGTATGATGTCATATTATCCCCAAATGGCGAGTATAAGTCATGAAATTAATCCAATTATTTTTTAGCGCCATGAACTAATAGGTGTGATAAAAAATGTTTCGCTGAAGAGGCGAATATTCCTGACACGACGCCCCGACAATCTTGTTGGTTGATAACGAGCTACTAACATAAAAGTTCGACGTTGTTTACATGACTAATTTTGATCACGCGGTGCATACACGGGATTCCTTGCTTTACAGCATTTGGAAAATGAATTTCACACGTTCCATTTTTTATTTTTTAATGGAAAATGGATCGTACATACTAACAAATAAATAGAGGTTACAAGTGATGCTCAAATTAATTCTGTTATAAGACATAATATTGCATATTAAGCCTTAAGTAGCACATACTAACCTTTTGTCTTATATTTCATGTAACACTGAGGGCTATGTAAGAAAGAGGCGAACTATGATGAGCCATTATTGTTGTTGGAACTCCCGATGGGCCTGTACGTTGATACGGAGGTCCAAGCAAGCCGAATCATCGATTCAATAATCGACTCACACCACAAACATTTATGGAACAGTGATCACAATGGTGTTCAGTGATGTGAAATGCGAAGTTTGGCTCATAGGACTAAGCCTCTATTAAACTTTTCTCAGTGTTGCAATATTTTTTGTTCTGCCAGTGCCGGAACCGAATAGATTAAAAGTGCATGATATTGTTTATGTATAATTGCAGGAGAAAGTACTAACTTATTATTAAGAAATGATTGTAACTTAACTGAGTACTATGAAATACTCACATATGTAAACCTACTAACCATTTATCATAATACCTTGGTATGAACACATGTAATTTTTGAATTTATGTTAACGATATGTTTTTTCTATTGTTTAAAGTTTTTATTATTGTTCATATAAAACTGGGGACCAGTTTTTCTGGGGCGGAGGCATATGTCACGAATGGAAAATCCGTTAATTGGAAAGATGGACTGATTAACTTAAGAAACATAAAAGTATTCGAGGATTGCGAAATATTAAGCGCACGAGGCAAGGTCGCATCACGATGCACCGAATGTGTCATGCACCGAGTGCACCGTATCGGTGATGAGTCACCACCACCTGCTTTGCAGAAATGTGAAAAACAAGCGACAATAACAAATTGCGTCAGCCGATCAATCGGGTATAAAATACGCCGATTTTAGCAGTATAGGATAAGTGTGAACCGATCAACGGTAGTGCGACCAGCTGACCCGAGAAGTCGAAATGTCGACTCTCCTCGGGAAAAGATCAAGTTAATTAATCCGTTCTCCAAAGTTATTCAAACGCGAAGTGACCAAGCCATTGCCAGGAAAAGCTAAGTCCTTAGCTTATGACTATGTAAGTACAATTGTTAATTGTCAACTTTTTGTATGTTTACAACCGTATTGTGCATCCATTTGTGTATACCGTATTTAATAGATTTAAGTGTTATATGAGGAAAACTCAGTGTTTGATTCCATCCCTAAAACTGAGATCCCGGCGCGACGTTCATCGTCGTGAGTCAGTTTAATTGGCGAACCCAGAAGGGCTCATAAATTAAACGTGACAATATATTTGCATTTTTGTCTGTTTTTCGACGCGGGCAGTGCATATAGAAGTCGCTAAGGACTTAACGACACATAGTTTCTTAAATTGTCTAAAAAGGTTTATTTCCAGACGAGGCAAACCTTCTAGCATTCATTCCGACAATGGATTAAACTTTGTGGGCGCAAATAACTATTTTCTAGATCTGTATAATTTACTTAATGACACGAAACATAATGAGACCGTTGCTACGTTTCTAGCTGATGACCAAATTAGCTGGAAATTTATCCCAGCTCGTTCCCCTCACATGGGAGGATTGTGGGAGGCGGCCGTAAAATCAGTTAAGTTTCACCTCAGAAGAGTTCTAGGAGAATCTGTATTATCCTATGAGGACATGTACACGCTTCTCGTGCAAATTGAGGCTTGCCTCAACTCTCGACCGTTACAACCTCTCTCTACGGACATAAGCGACCTGACCCCGTTAACCCCGTCCCATTTCCTGATCGGCGACTCTCTACTCTCCCAGCCTGATGAAAATGTTACGGATGCTAAAATATCTTCCCTGGAAAGATACAAATTGCTTGCTAAAAAAAACTCAGAGATTTTGGCAACGTTGGTCGAAAGAATATCTTTCCACCCTACAATTAAGGACGAAGTGGAAGAAAGACTGCGCAACTTCTCTACAACTTGGCAGTCTGGTTGTTCTGATGGACGAAAACACTCCGCCCCTACGGTGGGCAATGGCTCGAGTTGTCACTCTACATCCTGGAGCTGATGGAGTTATCCGAGTGGCAAACGTTCGGTTACCAAGTGGAAATGTGGTAGAGAGGACCCTATCCAAGATCTGCCCGTTACCAGTGGAAGTTTTGGAAGAAGACTTATATGGAAATGGCAACCAAGGCGATGTTGAGAAAAATGCATCCGCCTGATTAGAGTTTGAAACGCCCAGCCTTTCAACGGAGCCGGCAATGTTCACGCAAAAACATTTAGTGTGCTAATTGTGTGTGCTAAACAAAAGTGGCAACACCGCGCGCTGCTTCCAGACAGACTGTGGTGGCGTGATGTGGTGGCAGCGTTGTAATTCTCGCGTTACTCTCTCTCGCGAATGCAGACAATACACGTTCACGCATTTTATTTACTTAGTTGTTGTATGTTTTTCAACTTTAAATTAAACAATTTTAATACAGTCCACTCTCGTATATAATTCAATTTCACGACCAATCCACGATTCTACATATCCACGTCAACAATTATCTTTTTAGATAGCGACGAATCTGAATCTGAAGTGGAGTGCGAAATTCCGTCAAAACCAGAAAATGAACCAACTCCAAAAAGGAAAAAGAAAACGCCTTCTACGACGTACAATTGGACAAAAGAAGACATTCCACATATAAATAGAGATACAACTTTTGAGCCTTCTAGTAATAGTGAAGTATTGGACCCACTAGAATACTTCACAAAATTTCTATCATTAGATATAATAAATGATATTGTTGATCAGACTAACATCTACAGCACCCAAGCAATGGGTAGGTGCCTTAACACCAATCCTAAAGAAATTACAGATTTTTTTCTATATTGCTTTTTATGGGAGTCATAAATCTGCCATCTTATGAAGATTATTGGGCAAGTGACACTAGAATTGAGCAAATAGCAGAGTTGATGCCAGTGAAGCGCTTCAAACGTCTAAGACGGCTCATTCACTTCAACAATAACGATAATATAACAGAAGATACCACAGATAGATATTTCAAGATTCGCCCATTTATTGAAAAAGTGAGGCAAAATTTTCGGATACACCATACCGAAAATCAATATTCCATAGATGAAACAATGATCTCCTATAAAGGGACTCGGGCTGGAAATCTTAGGCAATACATAAAAAGTAAGCCTGATAAGTGGGGGTACAAATTTTTTGTTATTGCGGGTGTTTCCGGTGCCGGTACATTCAGGGAACTAAAGGGAACAGGAAACGAACTCTCACAATCTGAATGCGACATGGGTGTTGGAGCTGGAATTGTCATTGCCTTGTCGAAGTCCCTTCATGATGCAAACAAAGCAACTGTCTTCTTTGATAACTACTTTGCTAGTTTGCCACTTTTCACATACTTGAAGAATAACATGAATATATACAGTTTAGGAACATTACGCAGCAATAGAATTGCTGGATGTCCAATCGAAACAGACAAAATATTACTCAAGCAAGGAAGGGGTCAATATGATTATAAGACAGACAAAGGCAAGGGTGTAATCATAGTAAAATAGGTGGACAATAAAGCGGTTCTATTAGGTAGCACTTTATATGGTATAGAACCTAAGGAATCCGTGAAAAGGTACAGTAAAACTGCTAAAGCAAAGATAGATGTACACTGTCCGGCAATTGTGAAAAACTATAACAAACATATGGGAGGGGTGGATACTGCTAATGCCTTGATGGGTCTACAAATACGAGTAGAAATGCCGTCGCCCCAACGTCGGTACCTGACGTTGTGTCGTGTAATCGAACGTTGGCTAGACGAGACGTCCAAATGCCGTTTGGGCATTAAGGATAGTTCTTAGAAAACACACGTGATTAGCATTAATTCTTCGATATAAATAGGAGCTGAGCAGACACAAAAAGTTAAATTTGCTGTAGGATGTTAATCAGTTGGAAAATAAATTGTACGTTAGATAGATATGAATGACTGATTGCTGGTCCTTGTTCACTCCCAATGTCAACTTCTGCACAGTTACTCAGTTCGCCATGCATAGATTGACATTTAAAGGAATGACAATATTTCTAATACTTCTGCATTTAGTTGGAAATTAAAGGAAAATTATTCGGCCAGATATTGTGGATAGAACAATGCTGCATATGGCATAACAGCAAATCGAAATCGCAAATAAAACTACACACCACCCGCGCCCCAATCTTTAGTTTATTATTAAAATTAAAAAAAATTCCAAGATTGACCTGGATGACTTTTTTTTTTGCTTCTTGCTTCACCGGGAGAATATCTGAAACAAAAAAAATAATATTACCACGAGAATATAAGAAATGTCAATGTGTTTTAAGTTTGAACTCGGTTTTAACCAATGTTAGCTGAAGCTTGATTTTATATTGTAGCATAAAATCAGTATAAAAATTCATTATACATTGAATGGTAATCTAGCACACAACTTAACGTATAATGTCAGAAATTCACTGACTTTAAAAAAAAAAGATTTTATGCAAAACACGTATTTGTCAGCGTACGAGAAAACCCACCAGTTAAAAAGAGCGCACGGGAAATGGGCACTTTCCAGCGTCCTCACGGAAAAGGTACATTTTTTAAACAAATCCACCAAAAAATAGGTAGTTTTCAGACTAGAGAGAATAATGAAAAAAACCTTTCCTACTCAGGTGCGGTAAATGCACTTTTACACACTTATTTGAGTGCGGTAAAGAATACTTTTCCGCACCGGATGCGGTAAAGTTACTTTTCCACATTGCAAAATTAATTTACAATAAATGTAGAATTTTAAAGGTAATATGTGTAGAGAATACCCACTTGCACCAACCTTTTTATGAGATGCTCAAGCAAATAAAAAAATTGAAAAAGTCATTAAACATATTGTCTGATTCGTGTAAAACTGGTCAATTGTATAATTCTATGTTATATAAAGGACTGCAGGAATTTAATATGTTGCCGAATCATATTAAAGATTGTAGCAACCTCGAGAATTTTAAAAAATTAATTAGAGAACACTTTTTGTAGTTTTTAACATTTTATATTGTGATGCCTATGTATTTTTTAAATTTATTTTAAGTTTTTTATACCCTTATGTAATTGTTTTTGTATACAGGGTGTCCCACGACGAAAGACCTCGATTGATATTGGAAAAAGTATAAATAGGAGAGTTTTGAAAATTTGGTAGGATACTGATCTGGGCATGCCCAATCCAACTAAAATATTTTCAAGATGGTCGCACTTCCGCTTATACCGGAAGTCGATCACAACTTTCTTATTTTAAATAGAACACCCTATATATTATTACATATTTGGATTCCTCACAAAATTCTGACCAACTTTTGTATAGAATGCCCTATGCCTATCTCTAGCCGTTTTCGAAATATTTGATGTTTTTCCAAAAAAGTGACAGTTGCAACGCTCAACATATTTTTGTACTATGTTAAAACCGTATTTCATTTTGCAATGAAACTTTGGGTTATTGTAAATAAAGGATCGTTTTATTAAACTGAGGGTGCGTAATGACTCATTTGTATACAGGGTCGTCAAAAAAAAATCATAAAGTTGCCACTAAAAAAAATGAAAAATCTCAAGTTTTTTAAATAGAAACCCACATTTTTTATGACGGAATCATTTTGAGCATTAAAAATTATTATAAGTTTCAATTTACTTGCCTATACCTAAATCCAACCCATTTCGTTTTATTTGAGAATAAACATTTTTTTATTAGGCTGCATGGTTGGGATTAGCTGGTACTCTAGTTAGCCATGCTTTTGACACACGGTGATATTGGAGAACTGCAAAGCATGTTATGTTGTGCGTTGCAACTGTCACTTTTTTGGAAAAACATCAAATATTTCGAAAACGGCTAGAGATAGGAATAGGGCATTGTACACAAAAGTTGGTTAGAAATTGCAATTTCTACATTTGTATTATTAAGGATTGGTTTTGTTTTAATAGCTTTTATCTTCACAGATCCCGTATTCTTAAAATTTTCAATTATTTGCTTGACAGCTTTTCGTGATGGCTTTGGTTTTTCTGGATAACGAGCGGCAAATACCTCACATGTTCTACTCACAACTTTATCACATTCTCCGTAAATAATAAACAGATTTAAGTAATCTTGGTTTGAATAACGTAACCGCGACGGCATATTTGCAGTTGTCAAAACACTCAAAACTAGTGTTATTAACATGCCCTGCAGGTCTCCAATATCACCGTGTGTCAAAAGGCCATGGCCAGCTAGAGTACCAGCTAATCCCAACCATGCAGCCTAATAAAAAAATGTTTATTCTCAAATAAAACGAAATGGGTTGGATTTAGGTATAGGCAAGTAAATTGAAACTTATAGTAATTTTTAATGCTCAAAATGATTCCGTCATAAAAAATGGGGGTTTCCATTTAAAAAACTTGAGATTTTTCATTTTTTTTAGTGGCAAGTATATGATTTTTTTTTTACGACCCTGTATACAAATGAGTCGTTACGCACCCTCAGTTTAATAAAACGATCCTTTATTTACAATAACCCAAAGTTTCATTGCAAAATGAATACGGTTTTAACATAGTACAAAAATATGTTGAGCGTTGCAACTGTCACGTTTTTGGAAAAACATCAAATATTTCGAAAACGGCTAGAGATAGGCGTAGGGCATTCTATACAAAAGTTGGTCAGAATTTTGTGAGGAATCCAAATATGTAATAATATATAGGGTGTTCCATTTAAAATAAGAAAGTTGTGATCGACTTCCGGTATAAGCGGAAGTGCAACCATCTTGAAAATATTTTAGTTGGATTGGGCACGCCCACATCAGTATCCTACCAAATTTTCAAAACTCTCCTATTTATACTTTTTCCAATATCAATCGAGGTCTTTCGTCGTGGGACACCCTGTATAGCATTATGCTAAATAAATCATTATTCAACAGATAACAAACGAAAGACAGTCCACAATATTCAGACAGGCTTTAGTTTAAAATTCTCTAATTACTCCCTAGGTAGTGAAAGTGATATTTTCATCTCTCAAATGAGGGAGAGAAAACTTTTATTTTCTATAGAGGTCGTAGAAAATAGTTATTTGCGCATAGTTAAAAGCAGCAGTTAAATATTATGTTAATACCTGGTTGAAGAAGGTGTTGTTACTAAAGATATGTTTGTCAATTTGTCAAGAAAGTGACAAACTGTCTTTAGACAGCAAGACTTTTACGGGTGGCACTTTTCCTCCCTTTTAAATTAAACATTCTGTTTCTATTCTTTTTTTTTATTATTCGCAAGAAGGCTAGTAATTATTCTTAATACTTCCCTATACCTATTTTGCACCGGTTCCTAGATGTTCCATAAAAATGGTGGCTTTGTCAGCAAAACGGTAGTCTAAACATTAATTAAATTCTCAAGTCCTGAAAGGCTTGCCGATGTGACCTTTTGTCCTCAGTTAGACAATACTACATATGGTTGAAACCCCAGACACAGAAAATGAAAAAAACCTACCGGACCTACAGACAGATATAAAAACTGCCAAAAGTTCGTTTTCTTTTAAAATGATTCATCGGTGTTTTATGGTTTGTAATAAAATAATATTAAACTTAGAACAAATCCATGTAAACATTTCCTTTACCTAACTTCAACCGTTTCTGACTTATTAACAGTGTTTCCTTAAAGGGTGCATACAATCGTGTCATACCAATCTGAATACGGACACCTGCTTGGCCTTAATGACTAGTTGTCGTTTCTATAACGACATGTTCTGACAGATATTTGTCAAATACAAAACTGGTTGAAACTTTAGCACAAGTAGGGGTCCGTATTCAGATTAGTATGTATTACGATTTTATACGCACTTTAAGGAAAAACTGTTATTAAGTCACAAACGGTTGAAGTTAGGTAGAGGAAGAGTACACATAGATTTGTTCTAAATTTAATGTTCTTTTTTCACCCTGTAAATTTTTGACATTTTTTGTCTCTGGGCTTTTCAACCATGTGGTATTGTCTAACTGAGGACAAAAGATCACACCAGCAAACCTTTCAGGACTTAAAAATTTAATAAATGTTTAGACTACCATTTTGCTGCCAAATCCACCACTTTTATGAAATATCTAAGAAACGGTGCAAGATAGGGAATAGAATAGGATAGCGAAGTATTAACATTAATTACTAGGCTTCTTGCGAGGAATTCAAAAATTAGATTAGAAACGGTGTATTCCATTTGAAAATTAAAAGTTGGTGTTCTTTCCGACTGATATGGCAACACTTCAAAGTCCAAAATATTTTACATAGAGAGTTTGGATAGGCTACAAATTTAAACGAAAAATATTAAGTCGTTCTCTAGATACTTCTGATATACCATCAGCGTGAATCACCCTGTATCTTACATATTATATTAAAAATAGACATTTTTTAAAATTATATTTGATTATGAATTCCATTTAAAAGAAGAAAGTTATGTCAATTCTTGAGAAAACTGAACGCAGTAGCTAAAAACTAAACACGAAACTGAAATCACATCGAAAAAGTGCCTTAAAAATGTTTGTGTTTTACTCCGATATTTTAATAAACAAAAAAGTTGGGTAAAGTTTTTAAAATGGGCGAAATTCGAAAAACGGCCTCTAGCGCCTCAATCTGACAAGATATCGAAATACGGTTTTTGCCATAACACCGTATCTAGCTGAAAAATGGGGTTTTCCTGTCAAAACACTCTAAATCCTAACACCCTGTACAGGTGATTCAATGATAAAGTTCATTATCTCGTTTGATTTGAGAAATAGAAAAATAATGTTAAATACAAAAGTTTTAGAGAATATTGATATTTATAGTTTAAAATTACTTTTGAATATACAGGTTCTTAAAGACATGACAGAAAGCATTAGTTTTTTTAAATATAATTTTTTTAACATTTTTTCCGTCGACTATGTATTGACAGCCTTTTTTGATGGACGATAACGAATCAATATTGAGTTCCATTAATGCATGATTTTTCAATTGTTTTACTTTAATGCATGATCAGCTCAGATTATCAGGCAATCAAATACGCTCATAGTATAGTTCTATCCTTTTTTATTTGTATGAAACAAAGAGAAATAAACACACATTCTTTAGTTGACATCCACCATTACTGACAAAAAAAAACTTTGTAGGATTTTATAATCCTTTTATAACCTTTATTATAAACTACAGATGACGGAAAAATGTTGTAACCAACTTTTATATTAATAAGCGATTAATAATCTCAATTTTAGTAACGCGTTCACTGCGTTAAACCATTTCGATTATTAATCGCTTTCATTAATACACTCGTTCGTTAAATAACTATTAAATTCTTCATAACAATTTAAAACTTTTTTGTTAATAATGTCAGATTATTTAATTTTTCTATACAAATATTACTTTTTACTATGATGTAAAATTGACTGTATTGCCATTGTTTCTAAAAGTAGAATACTCATATTTGGTATGAACGTTCTACAGGAACGACAAAAATGATTTATGCAAATAAATCGTATAATAATTGCATTAGATGCTACAGGACGTGCAATTTTTTAAAATATATTTTGATTAATTCAGTTTCGACTTTTATAAATGGAACACCCTGTACATTATTTATTTTGTCTGATAGGTTTTACGTATGTCATGTACCTAATTTGAGTAGATTGCAATTTATTTATGGTTTTTAATTTTTACCTTCGATTGAAGTTTAAGTTTAGTTTAATTTAAGTTTATAACTAGCTTACGACAAACTAAAAATTCAGGTGTTGTCAACCGTTGGTAGAGTTACAGCATATTCCAGACATCAAAATAAAACGATTTAGCTAAATTGTCCTATACCGAAAGTTAATATTAAGAAAGATACAGGGTGTGAAAGTTGAAATTTTGTTCTTGTTTTTTTATCATATTATCTAGGTATTTTGATATAAATTACTAAAAATGTGTATAAGGGGATTTTGACAGCCGGTAAATATGATGGTTTCATATATTTGCAGTAGCTGATAGGAGGCGCTACCTGCAGCTTTTTTATCTGCTTAAAAGGACTAATACTTTTTTTCAACGCCACTGAAACAGACACACGACTTCAAAATATGATTCTAATATGTTTTCTACGTGAAAAAGGTATACTTGTTTTAAGGCTTAAAAGTTGACCGTTTTTGAGATATCCACTATTTTGATATTGCATGTAGCAACTTTCAAATTGGTAAATATTTATTTTATGAAAGTAAGTTTTTATTTTGCCTTTGTAGAATACTTGTTGTCCAAAAGAAACCTTTTTTTAATGTTAATACTTTAATTTCCAGTGGTTTGTGGTGTAAGTTGTTTCACCAAATTCACTGAAAATACGTAAGGATTTTTCATTTATTTTTATCAGTCTTTTTGTTGTGTGATTTAGCTAAAAGATATACCAATTAGTTTTTTTAAGGCGTGTATAAATTACGTAAATGTACTTTACCCTTTAACCATTTAACCGTATTAGCAATGCAATATTAAAACATTAAATATCTCGAAAACGGTCAACATTTAAGATCTAAAACTAGTAATTTTTTTTAAATAGAAAACATATTAGAATAATTGGTTGAAAATGGTGAGGTTTTGTTTTTTGTTTATCAATCCCAATCCTCTGACCGGTTTCGCCGTATTACGGCTCATCAGAGAGGCTATAGGGCTTGATAACCAAAGAACAAAACCTTCGTTCCAGTATAGTCAACTGGATGCCAGAAATGATAGTTGCGTGCAACATCTGGTGACATCTGTACTCAACTCTATGAGTTAGAAAGTACAGATGGCGTTCCAAAATCTAGGAACAGCACCATTAATGCCGCATCATTCGGTAAACACACTTCTTTGGTTATCAAGCCCTATAGCCTCTCTGATGAGCCGTAATACGGCGAAACCGGTCAGAGGATTGGGATTGATAAACAAAAAACAAAACCTCACCATTTTCAACCAATCAGATCGGTGTTTACCGAATGATGCGGCATTAATGGTGCTGTTCCTAGATTTTGGAACGCCATCTGTACTTTCTAACTCATAGAGTTGAGTACAGATGTCACCAGATGTTGCACGCAACTATCATTTCTGGCATCCAGTTGACTATACTGGAACGAAGGTTTTGTTCTTTGGTTATCAAGCCCTATAGCCTCTCTGATGAGCCGTAATACGGCGAAACCGGTCAGAGGATTGGGATTGATAAACAAAAAACAAAACCTCACCATTTTCAACCAATCAGATCGGTGTTTACCGAATGATGCGGCATTAATGGTGCTGTTCCTAGATTTTGGAACGCCATCTGTACTTTCTAACTCATAGAGTTGAGTACAGATGTCACCAGATGTTGCACGCAACTATCATTTCTGGCATCCAGTTGACTATACTGGAACGAAGGTTTTGTTCTTTGGTTATCAAGCCCTATAGCCTCTCTGATGAGCCGTAATACGGCGAAACCGGTCAGAGGATTGGGATTGATAAACAAAAAACAAAACCTCACCATTTTCAACCAATCAGATCGGTGTTTACCGAATGATGCGGCATTAATGGTGCTGTTCCTAGATTTTGGAACGCCATCTGTACTTTCTAACTCATAGAGTTGAGTACAGATGTCACCAGATGTTGCACGCAACTATCATTTCTGGCATCCAGTTGACTATACTGGAACGAAGGTTTTGTTCTTTGGTTATCAAGCCCTATAGCCTCTCTGATGAGCCGTAATACGGCGAAACCGGTCAGAGGATTGGGATTGATAAACAAAAAACAAAACCTCACCATTTTCAACCAATCAGATCGGTGTTTACCGAATGATGCGGCATTAATGGTGCTGTTCCTAGATTTTGGAACGCCATCTGTACTTTCTAACTCATAGAGTTGAGTACAGATGTCACCAGATGTTGCACGCAACTATCATTTCTGGCATCCAGTTGACTATACTGGAACGAAGGTTTTGTTCTTTGGTTATCAAGCCCTATAGCCTCTCTGATGAGCCGTAATACGGCGAAACCGGTCAGAGGATTGGGATTGATAAACAAAAAACAAAACCTCACCATTTTCAACCAATCAGATCGGTGTTTACCGAATGATGCGGCATTAATGGTGCTGTTCCTAGATTTTGGAACGCCATCTGTACTTTCTAACTCATAGAGTTGAGTACAGATGTCACCAGATGTTGCACGCAACTATCATTTCTGGCATCCAGTTGACTATACTGGAACGAAGGTTTTGTTCTTTGGTTATCAAGCCCTATAGCCTCTCTGATGAGCCGTAATACGGCGAAACCGGTCAGAGGATTGGGATTGATAAACAAAAAACAAAACCTCACCATTTTCAACCAATCAGATCGGTGTTTACCGAATGATGCGGCATTAATGGTGCTGTTCCTAGATTTTGGAACGCCATCTGTACTTTCTAACTCATAGAGTTGAGTACAGATGTCACCAGATGTTGCACGCAACTATATTAGAATAATATTTTGAAGTCATATGTCCGTTTCGATGCGTAAAAAAAAGTTTAAGTACTTTTAAGCAGCTGAAATAGTTGCAGATAGGCGCCTCCTATCAGCTACTGCAAAATAGTAGTAGTAATGCTGTAGCTCTATGTCCCATTACTTATGGTCCACCCTATACAGGGTTATTCACCTTATTTGGACGCGGAAGATTGTGACTAAACTATTCACTTTCAAAAAAGTTATAGACCTATTGAAGGTATCTTTTAAAAATATTTTCAAGATGTACCGGTTGTCCCAAATGCCGAAAAAGTATCAAAGTCATGTTTTTTCAAATGTAACACCTGGTATATTACTTTATTTCCAAAATCTACGTTGAAAATAAAAATTAATTTTATTGATGTTTGATAGGTCTAAACTTTACAGTTTCTCAGATATTCCTTAATTTGTAAAAATGTAGAACAAATATTAACATTTAAACATTCAACCTTCCTTTGAGATTAATTGACCAAAATTGGTTTGGGCGATGATAACAGATTAAGTTTTATGATCCAAAAGTGATAAATTGTCTAGCTCATATAGGGGGTCTCAAAAAATTATTTAATCTAAATAAAAAATTTAATTATCTAAACTAAATTTTTGAAGTAGTATAAACTTGTCAAAATCAAATGGAACCACAATTACAGTATATGCAAACTTAATTACCTATCGAAAATTATTAAGGTTTCATACCTCTAATTGTTAACGTTTTCTTGGATAAATCGACATTTCCTAAAGTAGAGCTGACTGACTGATTTTTAATATCGTTCAAAGATCACTTGGTATCTTTTCGAATTACATATCTATCATTCTAATCTAAGTAAAGCTTAGAATAAAATAGTGGCTTAATACTTTGTAAATTTGCTATACAAGTAATTCATAAAAATAATTAAATAAATCATTCAAACAAAAATAATTCATAAAAATGTTTAAAACGGCGACAATTCGACTACAAACTACTAGAACTAAACTTAACATCCAACTACTCCGTTTTTGAGTCCTTCAGCAACATTATTAAGTATCTTAATGGATATACTCCTAAAAATTTCGCTAATTCGCTAATCTGTGGTCATTTCTCAAGGGTATCAAAAATGACTCAAAATCGGTGCGAGTTCGAGAAATGAATGATGAATTGACTTTCCAAGAAAACGCGAACATTTAGCCATAGGAGACCTCAATAATTTTCGATAGATAATTAAATTTTGCATCTACTTTAATCATAAAATAGGTGGTGTTCAATTTGATTTTGACAAGTTGTTAAAGTTTAAAGGTTGCAATTATTGGGAGAAAAATGTTGAGACATCCTGTATGAGCTAGACAATTTCTCACCCATGGATCCTAAAACTTGATCTCTTAGTAGGTCCCAACATTAAAATTTGTTCTAAACTTTTACAAAATAACGAATATCTGAGAAACTGTAAAGTTTAGACGTACCAAACCTCAATGTCATTCATTACCTTTTATTTTCAACGTAGATTCTGAAAATCAAATAAAATACTAGGTATTCCATTTGAAAAAATATAACTTTGATACTTTTTCTGCATTTGGGACAACCGGTACATCTTGAAAATATTTTTAAAAGATACCTAAAATAGGTCTATATCCATTCCAGAATCAAAAGTTTGTTGAAGGTGAATACTTTAGTCACAATTTTCCGTGTCGAATAACGTGAATAACCCTGTATAATTGATAAGAAAAACAAATGTTTTAATTTTGTATGTCATTAACAACAATTTAAAATGTTTATGGTTCAATTGAATTGTTAAAGACAATTTTCAGATTATAGTTTAGTTAAGATAACAAAAAATGCAGGTAAAAGTTAAAACATATAAATAAATCGCAGACATTTAAATTAGGTAGGTATATGACATATTTCACAAAAGTTGAATTGTAAAAGCTATCAGAAAAATAAGGAATACACAGGCTGTTCCATTTACAAAAGTCGAAATTACTTAAGCTGAATTAGTCAACACGGTGTTTCATGGTAAATGCGTTATACAGGATGTTTCACGATAAATGCGTCATATTTTAGGGTGTGATTAAAGGTCAAAAAATAACTCTAGTTTGCTAAACCATGGTCCAAAAATGTTTCGTTATGTAGATACAGGGTGTTAAAGTTTGGGTAAAAAAATCAAAATTTACTTATTTCATCAAAACAATAAGAGATATTTTCGTAAAACTTTTTGGGTGTCAACGATAAAGTTCGTTTTGCCATTAAAAAATATTTTTTTTATATTTGCCAGTGGCGTCCAATCAAACAAGTTATTGACCATTTTTGCAAAAAAAATATGTACGCCACTGTTTTTCCAAAAAATGCAAATCAGTTCTGAATTCCTTATTCAATTTAACACAGAAAAGGTATCTAGTAACTTTTTGGTACGTCATCTCGTTTTCGAATAAAAAATCCTGCAAAAGTACCATTACAATTAATACTAAATTTTCGAATTTCGCCTCTATTCAATTTTAAAATTTTGATTTATTCAGTTTTTTAATGATAAAATAGGAAGTTACTGCTTGTTCCTATCGAATAAAAAATTTTTTAAAAAAAGTAAATTAATAAAAATTTAGATATTGATTAATAAAATAAACAGTCGACGATTTAGTATTGATTTTATGGGTACATTTTTATGATTTTCAATTTTTTATTGGAAAACAGAATGGTGTACCGAAAAGTTACTAGATAGCTTTTCTGTTCTAAATTGAATGGGGAATTCGAAATTGATTTGCGTTTAATGGAAAAAGAGTGGTGTATACATATTTTTTTTGCAAAAAGATTCAGGAACGTGTTTGATTGAACGCTACTGGCAAAATTAAAAATTATGTTTTTTATTGCAAAACGTGCCTTATCGTGGACAGTTGACACCTACAAAGTTGTATAAAAATATCTGAAACCGGTTTGAAGAAATAAATAAATTTAGTTTTTTTTATTCAAACTTTAACACTCTGTATATACATAATGGAACATCTTTGGCCCATGGTTTATTTAGCAAACTAGGGTATTTTTTTACTTTTAATCAAAACATTGTAAAAAAATTGAACGCCCTGTAGCATCTAACGCAAATTTATTTGCGTAAATCTAATTTGTGGTCCCTGTGCAAACAATGGTAATTGGTAATACAACCAATTTTATATCAAAGTAAAAACTAATATCTTAAAGAATTAAATATTAGTAAAACCTTGAGGAAAACTATCAGGTTGAAGTATAGACAACATAAAACTTTTCAAATTCTACCTAGTATCTACAAATGTATTAAAATATATAAGGTTCTATTTAAAAAAAAAACTAATGCCTGGTTTATACCCCCAAATTAAAAAAAATAATTAAAGTTAATTTAATTTAAAATAAATGTAAATTTATACGGTTTATGCCCGGTTTATACCTTCAAATTAAAAAATTAATTTTAATTTAAATTACATGTAAAATTGAATGAAAATTATTGTGGTTTGTAATTTTCAAGAAATGCTAAATTAAATGACATAGATTTGTTTTTGACTTTGACGTATTGTAGACATATTTTAACCTAAAAAGGGTGAAAGAGTTTAGCTATAAAATAATCATTTGTAAAGTTAAAAATATTAAACAAGGAATGAAGTTTTCTTTGGCAGTGGTTACCGCAATAATCGGAATTGGTGTATCTTTGATAAAACGATGAAAAAGAAATTGGAGATATGGAGTAAAACCGATAAACAGAAAATGAGAAAAAACACAAATAAAATTTCACATTTTATCACAACGAAAAGTGATAAAGGGTTCACAAATTAGCCTCAATTTCACCCAATGGTGAAAGTTCGTTGACTTTTAAGTTAACATTAGTTTTAGTTTTGTGTAAATTTTAAGTACAGCATGTCATATACAAATGTGTAGCTTTAACTTTGATAAAATTAAATTGACTATAACGAAAATATAGTTTAATTGTTAATTTGGAGGTATAAACAGGGGACAATGTCTGGTTTATACCTCCAAATTAACAATTAAAGTAAATGTTCATTAAAGACAAATTTATCACCCGGTTTATACCTCCAAAGTAACAAATTAAACTAAAAAGTTAAATTAAGTTAAGTTTTAACTTAAATTTAAAAAGTTATAGCCACATGTTTGCCAACTTTAAACTAAGGGCAAATTCTTGAAACCTTCGTTGTGATAAAATGTGAAACTTGATTTGTTTTTTCCTTCATTCCCTGTTTATCAGTCTTACTCCATATCTCCAATTTCATTTCCATCTTTTTGTCAAGAATACACCGATTCCAACTAGTGTGGTAACCACAGCCAAAGAAAACTTCATCCATTAGTTAATATTTTAAATTTTACAAATGATTATTTTATAGCTGAACTTTTTCATGAATTTTTCACCCTCTTTAGGTTAGAATATGTCTAAAATACGTCAAAGCCAAAAACACATCTATGTCATTTAATTTAGCATATCTTGAAAAGTATAAACAACAATAATTTTCATTCAATTTTACATGTAATTAAAATTTAATTTAATTTTTTAATTTGGAGGTATAAACCGAGCATTACATGTAATTAAAATCAAATTAATTTTTTAAATTTAAAAGTATAAACCGGGCAGGGATGTGCAAATGACCACTTTTTTTGATTTCGACCAGGGCAGTGGTCAAAACTGGTCAAAATGGTTGAAACTGGTTAAAACCAAAATAAAAAATGTATTCCTAGAATAAAAAATTAAAAAATATATAAATTAGGTGTAGAAAAATGTAACAAACTGATTTCTGTATATAGAATGTTAAATTTAAAAATAAAACAAGATAAAAATGTTGAAAGGTAGGAAGACAATGATGACTTGATGTAGGTATAATAATATTTCTTTATTTCAATATTGTTACAGCGTATAAATACATATAACAAAATGAAGTGCGTCAGAAACAAAAAAAAACAAAAAACAAAATACAACAAAAGAAAATAATGTATACCTAATTACAACTTGTGGTTCAAATTTTATCCTTTATACTAGATGAGAAAAAAAAGCTAGATTCTATGTGTTCAAGTAATCGTCCAGATGGTAAGGTTCAAGTTCAATAAGTAGTCTTTTCAAGGCTACTTTAAGCTTCTTCTGAGAAGTGATTTGTTTAATTTCAATAGGTAATTTGTTGTAGAGTTTAATACACATGTAATTAGGGCTTTTCTCTGTTATGTTCAAATGGTGTGTGGGATATATTTGATTGTCTAACCTTGTGTTATATTTATTAGTACGAGAATCTGTAAATAGAGAAGCTCTATTATTGAAGAAAAACATTAGACACTCATATATATAGAGGGCATACACTGTCATTATCCCCATTGATTTAAAAGTATTTCTGCAGGATTGCCTGTAATCCATTTTTTTAATTATCCTTATTACACGTTTCTGTGCAACAAAGGCGTTTTGAATCTTACCATCTCGACCCCAAAATATAATGCCGTACCTCAATATAGATTCAAAATTTGCGCAGTATAACACCTTTAATGAATGTTCACTTAAGTATCTCCCAGTTATTCGCATTCCGTAGCTGATGGATCCTAATCGTTTGAGCAGTCCATCCACATGAAAGCCCCAGTCAAGGTTTTCATTGACATAAACCCCCAAAAACTTTGTATTTTCCGAGATAATTATATTTTTTTCCATTAACAGTAGCTGTTCCAAATTATCAAAGTTTGATCGTTTGGTCTTAAACAGAACGATGTTAGTTTTTTCCGAGTTTAAAACTAGCCCGTTTTCATTAAACCATTTTGCAGCTTTTGATGTCAAAGATTGGCTTTTACTTATTAGTTGCGAGCGAGTTTTATCTCCTACTAGCAAGTTGGTATCATCAGCATAATTTATGATAGATTGCCAAGAATCATCAGCCACCGAATACAAATCATTCATGAAAACTACGAATAAAGTTGGCCCCAATATACTACCCTGTGCGATACCATAGTTATTTAAGAGAGTTTGTGATTTACTGAGGTGTCCGTTTTTATTTATACCTACTAGTTGTTTTCTGTCTTGTAAATATGATTTTACCCACTTAAGTGGTTGCCCCCTTATCCCATATCTTTCCAGTTTATTCAGTAATATATCTCGATCCAGACAGTCATATGCTTTTGAGATATCTAAAAAAATTCCAAGCGCTACTTCTTTATTTTCAAAGTGTCTAATAACTGACTGTATGAATTGATATAGAGCCGTCTGCGTTGATTTTCCTTTTATAAAGCCGTGTTGGTTTCTGCTAATTAAATGACAATAATTCATAAAATTTACTATTCGTTTGGACATAGCAAGTTCAAAGAGTTTTGAAAATCCTGGCAGAAGGCTTATGGGTCTATAACTTTTCATTTTTTGCGGATCACCATTTTTATATAAGGGTTTAATTAAAGCCGTTTTCAGTTGGTTAGGAAAAATACCAAATTTAAAAGAGTTATTAATTATAAAGCACAACACGTCTCTTATTTCACTTACTGACATTTTTATTAAGCTAGTGGGTATTTCGTCAATACCACTGCTATGCTTGTTTTTAATTTGGTCGGCCAATTCGCAAACTTCGTCCGGACTGACTGGTTCTAAAAACATTGACTTGTCATTCGGAATTATACATCCATAAGAATCTCTTTGAACATTTTGCACCATGTTTGGTATTTCATTTACTAGAAAGCTATTAAAGTTATTTGCTATTATTTCAGCATTTCCCTCCAATTGAATCTCAGAACAATCTCTATTTTTTCCCGTAATTTCTTTAATGATGGTCCACATACATTTCATTTTATTGTCCGACTTGCTAATTCTATTATCATAATCCCTAATTCTAATCCTTTTTAAAACGTTATCATAGTTTTGTTTCACCGATTTATATGCCTCTTTATACCTGTCGTTGTGGCGACTCAGTGTAAGAAGCAGATCTAGTTTTTGTTTGTAGTTGATGACATCTGGGTGTGTTTTAAATGATTTCGTTTTTTTTGTTTTGATTTTTGTCGGAGGAAAATTCTGATTGAAGATTCTTATAAATGTACTTATAAAATTATCCCACTGTCCGTTTACATTATTACAATCTATGTTATATACACTATTCCAATTCTGATCCTTCAAGGTACGCAGGAAGCTACTTTTGTTTTCTGGAGAAAATATTCTTTTGTTAATATTGTCAGAAACTGCCGTTGATTTTGTTTCAAAAGCAACTTTCTGCGCCATGTGATCCGAGATGAAATATTCTATGACTCTACAGTCTACAGTACGAAGGTTTGTGAAGACATTGTCGATACAGCTACCTGAAATTGCCGTTACTCTTGTATTTTCTGTTACAGTTTGTACTAGATTAAATGAATTAAATACCGTTATGAGTTCACAGCCTACCTTATTGTCTTTGAGTAATTCTATATTGAAGTCACCTGCGACAACTATCGCTTTATTTTCTTGGCATATATTAGCCAACAACTCTTCTAACGTGTCCATAAACAATCTTACGTTTCCTTGTGGTGGTCTATAGATGGCAATTATCACTAAACTGATTTCGCCAATCTTGCACTCTGCTGCCGCACATTCAAATATTTCGCACAATGAGAATTTGCTCAAGCCATGTCTCTGTTTTGCACTAATACTTTTATGGATATAAATAGCTGATCCCCCATGTCTTCCTTCTTCTCGGCAGAATGCTGACATAAGGTTAAAATTATTAATGCCCAAGTTGTCCAGTTGTTCTGTTGACTTCCAATGCTCAGACATGCAAAGGATCATGCACTCTGGGTTCTCCTGTAGCATGTAGTTTATTTTCTCTACAGAGTTTCCTAAGGATTGTACGTTCTGATGGATTATACTTGATATTAATTTGTTTTGGTCCTTGCTGTTTTTTTCGTTTAAGATAAAAAATTGTCAGTGTAATTAATTTGGTTCTTGTAAGCGGTTACTCGCTTTTGGTACACAGGACAATTTGTATCTCTTGCTGAGTGCTTACATAGTTCTTCTTTATATTTCATCTTCCGACAGTTTGGGCATTTTAGCTCTGTTGCTGTGCAATCCTTGGCACTATGATCAGTAGCTGCACACTTGTGACAGCATGCCGAATCCTTGCAGTATTTGGCTACGTGCCCAAATCCTGAGCAATTAAAACATACTGCTAAATTGAAATGCTCTTGTATGTATACTTTCATTAAATCAAAGAATACAGTCTGCTTTTTTAGGAACCATTTAGCTACGCGTGGAGGCGCTTCTAAGATCCAATTCTCTTTTATGGCATTACGACAGTTCTTTTTAGCAATTACCTTGATGACCTTGTGAAAGTCCGTATCTGGTAAGTCGTCTTGTATTTCACTATTCATTCTTATCAGTTCATCTATGAATTCGGAATTTGAATAACCTTTTAAAATGCCAGTGATTAAGAACATGGGGTTAACAACAGATGTTTCTTTAACAGTAATATTTTGTTTGTTTCCAAGAGCTTCCTTAATTTTTTGTCGTTGGGACTCATTATAGCTCTCCAGTACTACGGCTCCGCTCTTAAGCTGCTTAATATTCTTCAGTCCCCCATCTAGCGCACTGCTTCCAATTCCAGTTTTAATTTGACGAATAGTCTCTTTCGGGTCTGTGATGTTGTCCATGGTTATGATTGTTTCCAACTTCTTGGAGGTTTTAGGAGTGGTCCACTTTTTGTCTTTGGGGCCCTTTGATTCGGACGTAGCGTTTTCTACTATGTTAGCATAGGTTCTCTGTTGTGATAAACTTTCAATTACTTTGTCATCATTTGTGTTCTCTATGGGTAACTTAAGTTCTCTTAGCTGTATCCTATGTTTCAGATCCATTTTTTCTTGTTCCAACTGGCCTATTTTATACGTTATTAATGTCAGGTTTTTTTGAATTTTAAATGTAGCATTTTGGATAATATTCTGATTGTCTTGGTTCGATAGTCCTTGTATTGTTTCTAGCGATTCAAAAATCTCTAGTAGTGAATTTTCCAAGTTTACGCGTTTTTCATTTTCCATACTTCCATCAATTACTTTCTCTAACAAACGGTTGTTTATCTCGGGTGTATCACTATCACAGGGTCTTTTTGTTTCTTGTTCATTTCCAGATGGTGAATTTTCTTCTCTAGGGCGTTTTTTTGAGTCGTTGGGTGTGCCTGAGGGTGGACTACGCTGTAACCCATTCTGCGGTTTGAATATTAAGTCCACGTTATTGAGAGATTCAATATCGTCGACCGATGGCGTTATCTTATTTTTATTTTTTGTCCCATCCGTATCAAGGTGTTTATTTTTTTCGCTCTCCGTATTTTTCTGTTCATTGGAATTTTTACTATCCGACCCTAAAATAATTTCTTGTATTTCACTTAGCGAAAACGATCTGGGTTTTTCAGTATATTTTCCGGAAAATTTCGTGTTCGATCCGCTAGCTTTGTCGGTACCACCACTCTCCGCACTCATGCCGAAATTTAAAATTTTTACACCGGTTCTACTCACGAAAACTAGCCAATAAGCAAGACCGATTTAAAAACACGTCGTACGTCGACCGTTATCGCAATAACCTTCTATAATAGGCAGGTTTATAATTTGTTGGCTTTTTGTTGTTTAAATGTTTCTTTTTGTTTAAAATAATTTTTTTTTTATTTTGAGTACAAATGTTTGTATATTTTGAGGTAAAACATTTCTTAAAAAATAATTAAAACAATTTGATATATATATTTTTTTAATTTTGAACCTTTTGGTTTTGACCCGTTTTGACCACTAAAGTTTCCAAAACAAATTTGACCAGGGCAGTTTTAACCGGGTTAAAACCAATGGTTTAAACCACTCTGTCCAAAACTTGCCAACCATGAAACCCGGCAAAATACTTTTCAAGTTATGTTAAATTAGATAGCATAGATGTGTTTATGACTTTGGACATATTCTAACCTACCAAAAAACTAAGTGTTAGTGTACAATGATGATTATTGTGTTAAAGGTAAAATGAAAACTGTATTGCTTTTTATTTTTGTTAATGTTACTATCATTAAACTGGATTCATAGTTCTAGTTCCGCAAGAAGAAGTAATCAGTAAGCTGTAGTAAAAATAAATAATATACTTGTAACACTCTAATTCATAGTTTGACAAATAAGTGCAAGCCACATTAACCGCAAGCAGTAAGCAGCAAGAAATGAATCATTTTCATTTCTTACCTTGCTCCTTACTGCTTCCATTATAGATATACTACTGGTCTTTACCCCCATTCATAGATTTTTGGAATATCATTTGACAAATACTTTCTTTTGCCAAAAAATGACAACCCACAACATAATAAATAAAATTTTGATGGTTTATAAGACTTTGGGGTTATGTTATTTCCTTCTTACTAAAGTGGAACCATGAATTAACATGGCTACTACTGCTTGCTGCTTACTTCTTGCAGAATTAGAACTTCAAATCTAGCTTTAAAATCAGTTAACTCACCTTAAAACTTGCTTTTTAATCCACGGTTGTACCTAATGTAGATAGTTTGATATATTGCACACAATTTTTCTTTTTCAAGTTGACTTGATTGCAGTCCCTGGGAAATGTAGTCACTTTCTTCATAAAAGTATTTTCTTTTTCATCCACATGGAAAAGTAGTGATGTATGCAGCATATACCAGTTGCAGATCTGTAAGACTAGCCGAATTAGTTACTAGAACCACCCTTAAAAAATGTGTAGTAATGATGCATCAGCATTAGCATGGTTTATTACATAGGTTAGGTATGAAATTGTCATTGTAATCTTACCTGGGCCAGCAGCTGTTGTATCCATTATGTCAATCAAAAAATATACATTTACTTGATTTTAGTGCATAATCTTCACCAATTAAATTGTTAGGTTTTGTCATAAAAATATAATTAATTTTAGCAGCATGCTAAAACAAATAAACAAAAGCAAATTGTGAAAGTGACAAGTGAAGTGGGAATCTGGGAATTTTACTTGACAACACAACAGATCCAAGAGGGCGGCCCTATCAGCATAACCTGTTTTCTCGAAACGCTACCTCGCGTGACGTCACAGTGGGTGCTCGGGTGCACAGTATTAATATAATAATAGTATTTATTTAGCGATAATGCTACATGAAAAACAAAACAATACAATTCACACATGTCCCAAAAATTAACCAACAAGCAAATCACTAGAAAGTTGCATATACATTTTTTCTCGAATGTGTTTTCCCAGTTGTATTTTAAATATTTGTACCGGGTGACCCAATAAGACTGTTCCTCGACCATATCTCGGGAACCGTTCGTCGTATGATTTTGGGGTAAACATTTCTTTAAGTAAATCGGCCATGAAGAATCGTTGGAAAATATTTTCGAGTTCTAAAAATGACCACCAGAGGCCGTAACTGCCATCTTAAATTTTTAAATTGCATTTTCTATAAATTTTGGACAATAAACTAGAATTATTTTTTCCACATTTTTAAAGCAAACCAATTTATCTATCATTATCGTAAAAAACAAATTTCTGTTATTTCAAAAACAAAGATGGCGTGAGGTGTTCAATTGTTTTTGCAATAACTAGCTCTAACTTCTTAACGGTTTGACCAATTTTAACAAATTCGGTATTGAATCAACCAAAATATAGTTAATTTAGTTGAATATTTCTCCGCCAGGGGGCTAGTTTTGACACCATGACTGAAATTCCAAAAAAGATAAAAAAAAACAAATGGAATGATATGACTTTTTCTTTATGAAAAAGTAGCCAAATAACATCCAAATAGGCCAGTGAAAACCGTTTTTTAAATTATCGTTCCTAACCTGAAATATTGAGAAAATGAGATTAATAGATCTGTGTGGTAAATTTCATAAAACTATTAAAAATTTAACTACATAATGAATAAAAGTGAATAAAATTGTGAGTCTAAATAAAATTCATTTAGGCATTATTTAAAAAATACCACATATCGTCAGAACATTCATCTTGCTCCAAAGCGACTAAATGCATCCTGAACTTATTAAGTCACTTTAATGTTACACTCGGAATTTGTCTATTGCATTGTAATGTCCTCCTGTTTTTGTGTGATTTTTGGAGTCAATTTCTGCCAAACAATATATAATACGTTTGAAAATTAAAAAGTATAAGGTATAACTTAAAAAGAAGGTTTAACATAAGCTATAAGGTTTAGTCCCTTTGGAACCACATGAATGTTCTGATATATGGTATTTTTTAAATAATGCCTAAATCAATTCAATTTAGACTTACAATTGCTTCTATAACATTTTATTCATTATGTAGCTAAATTTTTGATAGTTTTATGAAATTTACCGCGCGATCCTTGGCCTTCAAATTTTCATAAAGAAAAAGTCATATCATACCATTTGTTTTTTATCTTTTTTGGAATTTGAGTTATGGTGTCAAAGCTAGCCCCCTGGCGGAGAAATATTCAACTAAATTAACTATATTTTGGTTGATTCTTATTGCCCAAAAAATGCTTTTTTCGACAATACCAAATTTGTTGAAATTGGTCAAACCGTTAAGAAGTTAAAGCAGGTTATTGCAAAAACAATTGAACACCCCACGCCATCTTTGTTTTTGAAATAACAGAAAATTGTATTTTACGAAAATGATAGATAAATTGGTTCGCTTTAAAAATGTGGAAAAAAAATTCTAGTTTATTGTGCAAAATTTATAAAAAATGCAATTTAAAAATTTAAGCTTGCAGTTACGGCCTCTGGTGGTCATTTTTAGAACTTTAAAATATGTTCCAGCGATTCTTCATGGACGATTTAAAATGTTTTGTCCCAAAGTCATACGCCGAACGGTTCCCGAGATATGGTCGAGGAACAGTCTTATTGGGTCACCCGGTACATTAGGCGATTCCTTTATATTGACTGACAACCAATTAAATCGAAGAAGTCCCCTATACAGTAATGAATTGAAACCTAAATTTAATTCACATTTTCTACTAATTATGAAATCTTTACAATGTCTTGTATTATAATTATGTACGTCAGAAAAAATTTCTACCTTTGTATAAATGTAATCAGGCAATAATTCATTCTTTAGTTTGTACACAAATACATTGGTATCAAACCATATTTTTTGTTCTACATGGAGTATGTTGAGGGTTTCCTGCATTGCGTGTATAGAAGTGTACCTATTGCATTTCAAAATTGTTCTCATTGCTCTGTTTTGAACCACTTGAAACTCAAGTACTGTGCCGTTTAGAAGTATAGTCATTTGCGTCCGATAGGAATTCGGGTTTTTGCGCGTCAGGACTTCCAGATAGTACTGAGGTTGGTTAAAAGTAACGACACGGTTATATTCGGTTTGGAGGCGAAACTGGTAGCCTTTGGGTTGTTGTGTGTGCAATTATACTAGGGATAAGTGGATACATTTGCCTGGTACTAGGTGAGGGCTTATTCTTATTTTTTATTGTAATGAAGTCCTAAGTTCGTTTTTCCATTTAGTTTTGTTCCGCCGAACGCTTAACACCAAATAAACGGCCGTTATACCTAGTCGTCTGCGTTTTTTTTTCGCTGTTGGTTTTCTGGGTTAGATTTCGAGTCCATATCGCAAATACTCCGAAAAGAACTTGCTACAGTACTTTGTAGTCGTGTAGGCTATAGAGAAGTGTCGAGCAGAACTGCAGATGCGGTAACGCAATACTATTATACAACATCAACCTAGTATAAACAGACAAATGGTGTCTTATTATGGTGTCGAAATTTAGATTTGGATCGAAAATTACTCCAAAATACTTTATGTTTTTTTTATACGTTATTCTACTTCCGTTTATTTTAATGTATATGTTGTCCACATTTATATTACTAACTCTCTGTTTTCTCCCAAATACGCTGAATTTAGTTTTAGTTACATTTGTACTCCACTGAGTGGAGGTATTACTTTCCTTCTGATAAAGTATTTATATAAAGTGGTAAGCTTGAATAATCAAAATATCTAAAAATTCAGCTTTATTAAGTATTGGCTTATTTCTTTGAACAAAAACATTGCAGCTTCACAAAGATGTTTGCTTTACAATCATACTACTAGATAGGTAAATATTGTCTCATATGAGTAGTTTCTAGACCTATTAATTAAAGTCACAGCGAACTACCTTATTGCTGATATTACTTTAACGCTGCTTTTAGATAAGACTAGGTATAATACATATTATTAGCTTGAGGTTCAGCAATCGAGTTTACTACACTATCTGTTGGTGATTATTATGTTAAACATAAAACAATAATGAAAACTGCAATACTTTTGACTTCTCATTCAATGTTAGAATTGAAATTATCATAATAATGTTAATTTCAGCAAAATCAGTTAACTTACCTTAAAATATGCTCTTTTGTCCACTGTTGCTTGTTGAAAACATTGCACAAGGTTTCACTCTTGTAAAGCCCTTTTGACCCAACAAGTTAAACTAGACGTGCTTTTATTACTTTAATAAACGCCTTTACCGAGATCTGGTTTCAGAGGTAGAATCAAACCACTTGGTAGAAAAATATAATTTAATAACTAAATAACAGTTAAATCTAATTGACAAAATGGTTGGTTTATCAACTTAGTGAATCGGAATAAAACTTTCGATCGTAATTCCCGAAAGTAAACACTTCAAACAGTACCTTTTACATGCACAAAATATTACAATAATTAAATCATACATTTGTTACACAATGATGAGGGCAGCTTTCTGAAGGGTTTGACACTCGCGATTTATTATAATTTAGAAAATGGTTTACTATTTAATTAATTACGAACAAGGCGCGGGTTGCAGAATTCGGGACGGCTACATTTTGTGGTGCGAGCCGAGTCCTCTGGCTGGGCTCTATCGTCTGAGGCAGAGTCTTCGACTATCTCTGATCGTCTCTCGTCTCCACGCATGTTGAGCTTAATTTATACCCGATTGACTGGCTGACGTAGTTTGTTATTCCTCGTCGCCCGCATCGCAACAGTAGCGGGGATTTGTCATGGCTAAAAGTAGCGATGATGGACTATGTGTATTCTGACTGTAACTTTGGCTCGCGCATTTTATTATTTTGCCATCTCCGAAGATCTGCTTCAATTTAATGAAGTTATGCTTTTAAATAATAAGTCCATCTTTTAAGTTAATGGATTTTCCATTCGTGACATAATGTTCCAGTCTTCATAGTGGGTAGTTTGGTCCTCAATTAGAACACTTTTCTCATGTTTATATCCTTATTTTTCATCCACATGAAAAATTAGTGATTTATGCAGCATATACCAGATGCAGTGCTGTAAAATAGGCACTTGACCACCCTTAAAAAATTTCAGACTACAAAAACTTGTAGTAATGATGCAGATGCATCAGTAGGGCTATCTATGCAATTTTGTAATCGTACCTGGGGCAGCATCAGCCATAGTATCCCTTATGACTAATGTCTGAACGCAGCAAGCTAGGATTCCAGTAAATTATAGTAGTAATTTTAAGACTGTAGTCTGGTTTAAATAGTCATTAAAGAATATTTTTTTTTTACATCACCTTGCCTCAAATTTTTGCTGCCGTTAATATTTTACAATATTAACAAGATCCATGTTCTGGCATTGTAAAAGAACTAAAAATGCGATTTACATAATTTATACTAATAATTTTAAATTAATGAAAAATGAAATAAAGTTGTAAAAATTAAGGTTTTTTTTAGTTTCAGAATGGTTTTAGATTGATCAAAAATCAAACCCAAACAAAACCACAAAGAATTACCTTACTAGAGAAGAAAGATTTACGGAGCATGTTTTCGGAAGGAATAGTTCGCCTTCCAATCGCATATTGTGAAGGCGCTGGGCTCTGTGTCAATTATTACAGTTACCTATAATAATGGACTATCATCTAGCCGCTTGAAGTCATTCATTTGTCATTTTTATATCTTGTATCTTGGCCGTTTTTGTCTACATAAGAATTCGAAATTAATTTGAACTTTAGAAGGTTATGTCCCGGTGTTGAGGTGTTTATGCTAAGCTTTTTTAAAATGAGTTTGTTGCAAGGTGTTAAAAATCCTTCTAAACTGAAGTGCTGTGTTCCTGGTTGTGATGATAGGTTCAGTAGTCGTTTTCGTTTTCCCAATTTATTAGAGGAAGAAAATTTATTTAAAATATGGATTTCAAAAATTAGAAATCCGGCGCCGTTACTAAACCACTTGAGCCCTGAGGAAATGTATGCCAAATATAGAGTGTGTGGGCGTCATTTCCGTCCAGAACATTTAAAAGGTGAAGGGTGTAGAAGAGGATGCACAAAGGATGCTGTTCCGCAGTTATTCCTCAATAGTGTTACATATAGATACTAATTGCATATTTTTGAATACATGTAGAACATAGAACATGGGTGGTCAAAACTAAGGCCGGGATTACCCAACTTTTTAGTCATAGTCACAATCATCAACTTAATTTTTGTCGATAACAACATGTAGTAAACGTCTTAAAACTATGATGATTACAACTTACTATTATTAAAAAGTTGAACCCGGCCCAATAGAATAAGTTTATATCACTCTATTAGTGATATAAACACATTTTTATTATTTTTTGGTTGTTTTTTATTTGCTGTTGATGTATATATTTTGCAATAATTTATTGTTATTGCCAGCAACAATGACCTGTTTACCCGTTGCCCGACAACCGCCTATACAGTGCAGGCCAAAAGTTTAAATTTTCTCATTTTTGTTCGTGTTTTACGACGAAAGGGCTCAAGTTAGAGATCCGAAAAAGATACAGAAAACTAGTCCATGATAGGTACTACAACTTTCATTATTACGATTTTTCAATAAAATCAACCGTACAGGAGCAAAAAAATCAAAACCGTTTTCCCATGTTAATCTCCTATGTCCAGGGTGCTCTTGGACAACTGGTATATTTCCGGATTTATTGCAAAAAAAATAAAAAAGCAAGTTAATTGCAACAATTGTAAAGAAGATATATTCACAGATTCATAGTCGAACATAAATCTAGATTTTATTAGTGCAAGAACCTATGGAAACCAATTAACAACTCCGGGCACTTATTTTAATTTCCTTATAAGCCAATCGATAGAGCTATTATTTTATGTAATTCCCCGAGTATGTCACTTGGTCAATATCCATACTTATTTACAGAAGGTTTTAGAGAAACAATTGCAATTTTCGTTAATAAATTGTGCAATTTCTCAAAATTTTCACAATACAGTAATAAAAACCATAGTTAAATGCTGCTTATTTTTCTGGTGAAAAAAAATAAAATAAAATATCTAAAGGAAAAGATGCCAGATTTAGAAAAAATGTAAAATTGTTCAAAAACAAAAGTGTACTTGACCTTATTGCTTTAAAGTAATTTCAAAAATATGAGGCCAAATTAAAAGGTCTGAAAAGACTATAGGTAGAGTTGTGTTAATAAATTCGTGGTACAATTTATTATTATTATTTTTTTTTATCCTTCTGAAGTTTTAGCTGTAAGACACCAAAAGAACAATATTGTTAAATTCAGTTTTATAAAAAGTTTTTTTTTTCAATATTTCAATTTCAATTTATAATTTAGTTTCAATTATTGTATATTCCAATTATTGAAAACGCTCGTAGAAAAAATTATGTACCGATGTGTCGTTGTCGTACCAACTTCAGCCAGAGTGTGGGAAAGTATCACTTTTCGCACTTGTTGGGAAAATAACGATTTTACTTCGCTAAGAAAATGCGATGTAAACGTTAGATATAATACTCGTATCGTAATATGTGTATAATGTGAGTGTGTATATCCCATGTGAGTATATCCCTTTTGTTCGAAGCTTTTATACAATGTGTTAAATAGATATTGGATTTCAATATATTACGTCAGCTTATTATCAAAAGCTCCAAAATCTGATTTTTTGGAAATTAGAAGTTATGACTTTTAGAAATCTTTCTACATCTAAAATCAAGATTTTTTTTCCAAAAAACACTTCAGTATACCTTTCGGTGCATTTTATAAATTATGAATGCAACATATAATGTATCAGCGCACACTAAACATGTTTTGCGTTTCCTGTAAGTTGTTGTCAAAATCACTGGAGTTTTTGATAGTAAGGCGACGATTATGTATTTTCATGTTATATTATGTATTTCATTAAAATGCGTTGTTTAGTTTGTAATTCTTTTACTTTTTTAATATAATCTTTCCACGTACATGCTACTTTGCTTATTTATTAATTTTTCAGTTTAATGGGTATGGTTTGCGTTTTAACCAGTATTAGTGGGTAATCTCTGTGATAGTTTAAACCAAGTGTTAGCTGTAACGTATTTTTAGCAATTGTTATAGTTAAAAGTTGGGTTTAACTAACACAGGGCATTCCCCTTAACTGGTTATGATGCAAATGAAAAATTATTGGTAGGAAATGAATAGTTCATGTTTATCCGCCATTGTCAAGAAACCTAAAGCTTTTCCTTCCTACGTAGAGAGGCGCTGATGTTAATGTCTATTTAAATGTTCACACGTTTCCATTCTAGTAAAGGAGTGTTTTGTGAACAAAACATAGAAACGCAGAAACGCCATATGTCAATAGCGCCAAACAGCGGTAAACTGCCAACAATGCTGTCAACTGCAATAGAAGCCAGGGTTGGGTAAACTTTATCATAAAGCTAATTTACTACATTTGCGACATTTTTACATACCAACGTCGTAAAAAATGTCGCGAAATATTTTGACAATTATGACAGCACTAGCATTGACACTACAGACAGTAGTGAGTATTAAACTGACGCTAATGACAGCTAAATGCCGAATGCTAATTAGGGTCATCATGACAAATGACTTTGCATTCGCAGTTATCGCACCCCCATATACCGCCGTCCCGCCCTAAAGCCTTAGCCATTCCGTCCTTCCTTAAAGTACACTTTTTTCTTAATAATGTGATGGAACCACGCGGAAGGAAACCACATTCAGTTTATGAAAAATTACATTATAAATATGTCCACCTTGACAATAAAAGGCAAGCTGCCATATGCAAATTTTGCAATTTTATTATTAGAAATACAGCTTTAAGAAGACTGAAAATTCATAGGTAAGTAATGTAGGTACTATTAGTACTATATCACTTGCAAGGTTTTACTTGGTTCTGCCCATCTGTAACTGCAAAGTTTTGAGTCCATATTTTGTGCTTGCCTTCAGAAACAGATGTTCTAGACCCCAAGCTGTATATACTCTAAATTTGAATCAGGAAATCCAAGAAAATTTTGCCAACAACAATGATGTTTATATGGATTATATGGAAGTTGTCATGTAGGAAAACAATGTCCACTGTGCTATTAGATAAAGTGCATGAAGAAATATTAGTAAATAATAAAAATAATGCATCTCCTCTCCCTATGCATCATTACTTATTGATGGATGGAAAAATTCATCAAATAATACAAACAATGTAGTTACAATGTTACAGAGTGTACATGGTGAAAGTATATTTCTAGAATCATATGACTTTTCTGCTGTCAAAGAAACAGGTGAAGCTCTTGTTGAAGTGTGCTTAAATTCTATTGAAGCCGCCAAACAAGCATATGATTGTGATATTTATGCAGTAGTGTCAGATAATGCTAAAAATGGGACGCCTGACCAACTTGTGGCACAGTCCTTGTAACATAGGAAATCTACTAGTTAAAGATTGAGTTGATGGCGATACATTATCAAAAGTTAATATGATTATTAAAGAATTTAGGCATAGTTCACTAGAAATTCAAATTTTACAGAGAGGAGGCATAAAATTAGTCTTACCTGCTGAAAGCCGCTGGTGCACTCAAAGAGACTCTTGTGTATCTCTATTAAAAAACATTCATGTACTTTTTAGCAAATTTTTTGCATCCTGTATATAGAGGAAAAAGGTTAAGTAAAAGTCAACTAATTCTAGTTGAAGACTTTCTCATAACACAACTTGATAATGGAGGATTAGATAGCTTAAATGACTTTATTAAAAACTGTAATTTTTTTTCTGCTTTAAAAGAAAAAAATGTGATTTCGAGTTCAACATTCTGGGGTTTGGTAGAAAATAGGCATAGCAGTTTATCAAAGCTAGCACAGAGACTTTTAAATATACCAGCTTCATCTGCCCAGCTGGAGAGGATATTCTCAAACTGGGCATATATTCTTGCAAACATAAGAAACAGGTTGACTCAAGAGAGGTCTTCCAAGTTGGTATCAGAGTATTATGCGTTAAAAATGAAAGATACAAATAGTGATTCTGAGTATTAATGCTACTACTGTTCTATTTTTTATAACAAATTTAGGTATTTTGTTTTAGAACTATGTGTTTGTAATGTTTGTATGCAGGATTCTAAGTTTTTTTTTAATTTAAATTTTTGATTATTTTGACCAAAGAATATTTTTGTTATGTTATATGTTTTCTGTGATACACATGTTTTTTTACTTAGAAATAGTTTTTGGTGTGCAATATGTGGCATATATAAGTCTGTGATTAAAATGGTTGTTTAAACAACTTTTAGTATACCGTAATGTTGGTAAGAACCATACAGACTCAGTTTTTTGGCCCTTGTCAAGGGGCGCAGGTCGGGAGTCAGCAAAAGATCACGCTATAGGACGCATCTGTCTCTTCCAATCTCGGACGCGTGTCGGGCGTTTTGCATTTTGTATCGCTGTTGAATTAAACCTTCGAAATTCGAAAAACCGTATTTTTTTAAGTGAGCGGGTAAGCGCCTTTAGTTTTTAGCCATTCGAATCTGTATGGTTTCGCGTTTGTCTTAACATCATTTTTTTCTCCCTTGCATTATAATTAATTAGCCGTATTTCTAAATTAAAACAATCCACATACATGTAGGATTAGTTAATTAGTGTTAGTGTGTTGGTGTTGTTTTATAAAATTTCCTAACTATGACGTGGTGACGCTTATCGACCAAAGCAAACATTTAACTATCGATAGATTCGCGACAGCACTATGAATTGCTAACCGGTGCGCGGAACGTGATTGGCGAGAGTCAGTATTGGTTGAGACTTGAAAGAGTTAAAAGACGAGAGAAAAGACGAAAGTTAAAGAAAGCAGACGGCTTTTAATTACTTTAAAATAGACGTAGTTATCAATATTGTCATCCAGTTGGTAATTAATTCTTTGCTGTTAGTGTTAACGAGAAGATCCGTTCAGTGTAACCACATCCAAACCAAATGTACATATTGTAAATAACCCTAGACAATAAACAACGTTAAAAGTACAAAGCCTACATTTTGGGGGCTCGTCCGGGATAAGCCTGATAAGCCTGATCAGACTGATAAGATTGTGGTGCAGTGAAATTGGTTTGAAGAAATAAATACTAAGACGAAGACGATTCAAGATTAAATACAAAGAGGAAGGTACGTGGTCGCCGCCATTAATTTGACGAACGGTCGGAACAACGCAACCTTGGCAATTCCAAAAATACCTCGCAGCGCGGCTAGAGGTGAGACCCTGCTACAAGGCTGGAATTGTGACGAAGGACGCTGGAAGACGGAGCGCACAACTGCTGCAGGTCTGAATTGACTGCGTTTTCAAATACGGCGATTTGGAAATGGGAATCGTATGACCGGTGCGGCGTTTTCGACGAGTAGTTAACCTGGAGGACGGCGTCAGCGCTTTGGTGACGGAACGTCGGACTGTTTTAGCCACTAGGACTGGTAGAGAAGGTCTATTCCAATTACCTGAGTTGGGTATGGTAGAAAAGCATTAGTATAGCGGAATTTAAGGTAACATTTTTGATTATTTTTACTGGTTGAAGCCCATTGATGATGTTCTAGCAAAATACATTTTTATGTGTATTTTGAGTACTGTTGATTTGATTAATTTCATTCAGTTTGATTTTGGTGAATTAAGCGCCATTGTTTTGATTGAAATTTCATATTTGATTAGTGACGTAGTATTAGAAATAAATACTTTGTTGTGTTTTATTTTATGCAAATTGGTATACTGTTGTATGTATATGACTGATATGTTTTTATTTGTTGGATTCTGTTAAAAGGTCGTCTGTGAGTAAGTATAAATAATTTGACTATTTTGAGTTACCTAATTGATAATAATTTTTGGGTTTTTCTCTTACGTTTTTGACTTTTGAGTGACATATACGTAGGTATCAAAACATTTTTACAAAATGGTTTCTTTGCAAGACCTTGACAAAGTTTCTCAAAGAATTAAGACGGGACAATTAGAAGCTGTCAAAGCTTTGCATTTGGTTGCTTATGGAACGGAAGCACTTCCACGTCAGGCAAGGAAAAGAGTATGTAAATTTAGGGGTTTTAATTTAGATAAAGAATCTGACGAGTTTGAAAATAAATTGAGTGATGTTGAAGAGTTTGAATTATGTGATTTGGTCGCGGTGTGTAACTTACTAGATTTAGATTATTCTGGTGCCAAAAAAGAAGTCGTTAATAGAGTGTGTGATTTTCTGAATAATTTGTCTTCCGAAGATCAGAATGAGAAGGAGAGAAGGACAAGGAAAATAATAACTTTGATGATGATATTGAAGTTCCAAACTCCAGTTCTGAGGACGATATCGAAGAGGTTAGCTCAAAAAGTTCAAAATCTAGTAGGAGAACAAAACCTACAAATGTTAAAAAGGAGCAACAGTCTTTTTCCTTAACTTTTCGAGACGTGGAAGACAGTATACGTCATTTTGACGGAGGAGATGATTACCCAATTGACAAGTGGATTAATGATTTTGAAGAGGTGGCTGAAATTACAGGTTGGAATGAACTTCAAAAGCTAATATTTGCGAAAAAAGTACTTACCGGTTTGGCTAAATTGTTTGTTCAAGCCGAAAAGGGCATCAAGATGTGGAGTGAGTTGAAAAAACGATTGACAGATGAATTTCAGTTGAAAGTCAGTAGTGCTCAAGTGCATAAGATGTTAATGTCTTGAAGAAAACGACCTACTGAACCAGTACAAGAATATGTTCTAGAAATGCGAGAGTTGGGCAGCAGAGCAAATATTGATGCAGAAACTATAATTCAATACATAATCGATGGAATTCCAGATGATCAAGTGAATAAAATTGTTTTGTACGGAGCAAAAAACTTTGGAGATTTTAAAGAAAAAGTAAAATTGTACAATCAAATTAAAACAAAATCGACATTTGTTTCCAATGACTCATCGAGAATGAAAGTGAAGTCTGACAAAAATAAAGAGGTATGTTTCAATTGTGGACAAAAAGGTCATAAGTCGAATTTATGTCCAGATAAAGCAAAGGGAGGGAGCTAAATGCTTTAAATGTGGTAATTTTGGTCACATATCTACGAAGTGTGTGAAAAATAAGCCAGAAGTGAGCAAGAGTGTAAATACTGTTAGTGTAAAGCCTAAACGATCAGTTAAAGTATTAATTGATAATGTTGAATTAACTGCTTTGTTTGATTCAGGTAGCGACATTAGTGCTATTCGTAGTGATGTTTTTTCTGATAACTTTAATAACATAACTTTGACGAAGAAAATTATTAATATTAGTGGAATTGGTTGTAGTTCAGTTGAAAGTTTGGGTATGTTTTCAGGTAAAGTGACAGTTAATGATGTGGACGTAGATTTAGATTTTCATATTATTCCGTCAAGTGCTATGAAATATGAGGCTTTAGTGGGTGAAGATTTACTAAGTCAAGTGTCAGTGAGTTTAAGTGATAATGAAGTTGTGATTTATAAAAAAGAAGAAGATAGGCTACTGATGCAAATTGATTTGGTTTCTTCTAAAGATGATGCAGTAGACGTTACTAATATTGAAAATAAAGATTGTCAAGAAAAGGTCAAAAAGATGATTGAGTGTTACTTCCCAGAAAAAACAAAATCAGTAGATATTAAAATGAAGATAGTTCTGAAAGATGAAGAACCGATTTACAGTAGCCCAAGAAGATTGTCTATTGAAGAAAAACAGATAGTGGAGAAACAAATGCAGGAATGGTTAAATGAAGAAATAATAAGAGAAAGCTGTTCAGATTTTTCGAGTCCTATAGTTCTAGTAAAAAAGAAAAATGGTGAAACTAGAATTTGTTGCGATTTCAGAAGAATCAACAAGAAGATAGTGAAGGACCGTTTCCCACTACCACTGATCGAGGACGTATTGGATAGACTACAAGGAGCGAAATATTTTACTACCATTGATTTGAGAAACGGATTTTTCCATGTTAGCGTAAGTGAAGAAAGTAGTAAATATACTTCTTTTGTCACGCATAATGGACAATATGAATTTTTAAAGTGTCCATTTGGACTTTGCAATAGCCCTGCTGTGTTTCAGCGGTATATAAGTCATATCGTTCGAGACTTATCGAACAAGAACATTGCGATGTATTATATGGACGACATTGTAATTTTGAGCTCTACTGAGAGGGAAGGTGTTAAAAATTTGGAGATAGTCTTAGATGTTGCCAGGAATTACGGGTTAGACATTAAAAAGGAGAAATGTCAATTTTTGAAAAAAAGAATTACATTTTTGGGATACATAATTGAAGACGGTAAGGTCAAGCCATCAGAAGAAAAGGCAGCTGCAATTCGAAATTTTCCTGAACCGACGACCTTGAAACAAATACAGTCATTTTTGGGTTTGACTGGTTATTTTAGGAAATTTATTCCAGGTTATTCTATAGTGGCAAAACCTTTGAGTAATTTGTTGAGAAGGGAGCAGATTTTTATGTTTGGCATAGAGCAGAAGTCAGCCTTCAATGTGTTGAAAGATATGTTATGTAATGAACCGGTGATTCATCTTTATCATCAAGACAGAGAAACCCAGGTACATACTGATGCTAGTAAACACGGATATGGTGCTTGCTTGATGCAGAGGAGTCCAGAAGATAATAATTTTCATCCGATTTATTATATGAGCAGGAAGTAAGTAGTAACGGATTGTGCCGCTTTTCAAAAAACCATGGATAAAAAAGATTTGACTACACGAGTTGCTCGATGGGCACTAATGTTAGAAGAATACTCTTACGAGATTGAACACCGAAAAGGGACTCAAATGGCGCATGTCGATGCCTTAAGCAGATGTTACTCAGTTTTAGTAATTGATCATTTGATTTCCGCTGAAAATGGAGTTTTAAATCAACTGAAGATAGCCCAAGAACAAGATGACTATATTAAAGCTATAACTCACCTAGCGGGAACAGAAAGCTATTTGGATTATTTTGTCAAAAATGGTGTTTTGTTCAAATACGACAATGGACTAGAGTTGATAGTTGTACCAAAGCAGATGCAGACAGAAATTATAAGGAAGGCGCATGAAGTTGGACATTTTTCAGTTATGAAAACTGCTGAAGTAGTCCAAAGAGAATTTTATATACCTAAATTGACAGAGAAGATAAAGGCTTGCGTAAAGAATTGCATACATTGCATATTAGGACAAAGAAAAGAAGGTAAAAAAGAGGGGATGCTCCATCCTATTCCTAAAAGTGATTGTCCACTTTCTACTTATCACATAGATCATTTAGGACCGTTACCTTCTACTAATAAGAATTATCAGCACATCCTAGTTGTTATTGATGATTTTACTAAGTTTGTTTGGATATACGCAACAAAAACAACTTCAACGAGAGAAGTACTGGATCGATTATCACTTCAACAAAAAACTTTTGGGAATCCTGCGAGAATAATATCCGACAAGGGATCAACCTTCACATCCAAAGAGTTTCAAGATTATTGTAAAAGTGAGTCCATACACCATACAACCATTACTACTGGAGTACCACGAGGAAATGGTCAAGTAGAGAGAATAAACCGAATCATAATACCTGTTTTGACTAAGTTAAGTTTAGACAATCCTCAGAAGTGGTATACACATATAGACAAACTACAAAGAATATTGAATTCTACTTTTCAACGTAGCATCAAAACGACACCATTTGAAGTTTTGATTGGAGTAAAAATGAAAAATAAAGAAGATCTATTGATTAAAGAGTTAATAGAAGAAGAAATGATAGAAATATTTAATGAGCAGCGACAAGAAATAAGAGAGGAAAGTAAGCAACAAATTTTAAAGGTAGGTACAAGAAGAAAATAGGAAACAATATAACTTGAGAAGGAAGAAGGCAACAAGATATAAATTGGGAGACCTAGTGGCAGTCAAACGCACTCAGTTTGGATCTGGATTGAAATTGTGTAAAAAGTTTTTAGGACCTTATGAAATTACCAACGTGATGCCAAATGAGCGCTATGAAGTAGTTAAAGTTGGAAATCATGACGGACCAAGAAAAACTTCATCTTGTTCAGAGTATATGAAGCCATGGATTGATAACTTCAGTGAATCCGAGTCGGATCACTAGTCAGTATGGCCGAATTGTAGGATTAGTTAATTAGTGTTAGAGTGTTTGTGTTGTTTTATAAAATTTCCTAACTATGACGTGGTGACGCTTATCGACCAAAGCAAACATTTAACTATCGATAGATTCGCGACAGCACTATGAATTGCTAACCGGTGCGCGGAACGTGATTGGCGAGAGTCAGTATTGGTTGAGACTTGAAAGAGTTAAAAGACGAAAGAAAAGACGAAAGTTAAAGAAAGCAGACGGCTTTTAATTACTTTAAAATAGACGTAGTTATCAATATTGTCATCCAGTTGATAATTAATTCTTTGCTGTTAGTGTTAACGAGAAGATCCGTTCAGTGTAACCACATCCAAACCAAATGTACATATTATAAATAACCCTAGACAATAAACAACGTTAAAAGTACAAAGCCTACATATATATGGTCCACAATTCATGATTTATAACATTTAACAGAAGATGTAAGAAGATTTGGCGCGTTAGATGTCACTTCTGCTTTTGTCTTTGAAAATTATTTAGGGCAGCTAAAGGGTATGATACGATCACCAACAAACTCAATACAACAAATCCATAGACGACTGATAGAAACTACAAATTTTAGTTACAAAATTTATTCAAATAAATTAGAAACTCAGTTTTTCTTAAAACACCGAAACGGACCCTTGTTGGACAATGTTAATAGATGTCAACAGTTCAAAAGAATGATTTACAAAGGTACTGATTTTGAAGTAAATTCCCATTCCATTGCTAATTCAACATTTCTTACCAAATGCGGATATATTGCAAAACTAAAAAATATTATTAAAACTCCAGATAACAAAATATTTTTAATATGCCAGAAATATTTACAACCTTACTTGCCTTTGTATGATTATCCTTTTTCTTCCCAAAATCTAAATATCCAAAGAATCTGTAGTACTCGTATGTCGGAAAATGTTTTGTATGAGATTAGTGATATTTTTGTTAAATGTATGATATTGCCTTATAGTCATTGTTCATATGTAGTCTTTCCATTACTTCACGATCCACGTATATAATGATTTTTATAAAATATTTTCTTAATATCAACAATTATTTAACGCTTAGCAACGATTTAAACAATGTAAAGGTACGAGTCCACTGGATACATTTAAATCGCAACAATGTTGTACAAAATGCTGGAAACTCATGTTTCGATCCTGTCTACATAGTGAATCAAATATGTTTTGCAACAAAAATCGTGTTGCGGCATAACATGATTTATTTATGTTTTATTCCCCGTGAAGACAGGAAACATGAGTTTCCAGTATGTTGTACAACATTGTTGCGATACAAATGTACACAGTGGACTCGTACCTTTATATTCACTTGTGAACTAAATTTTTTTTAAACCACTCTCGCTTATTTACCTATGTAAACAAACGAACATTTAATAGTCGAAATAGTAGAAGTAGACAAACGTCAAAATTTAATAAAATATTGTATAAAACACGTGATTTAAACCTATTTATTCACTCGAAGAACTTGGGCAACTCGGACCTAATTTTCTTTGCTCTTTTCGTGAATAAACAATAGTTTAAGTCACTGTATAAATAATTAATATCAGTTGAGTAATTATTGTTCACTTTGTTTAATCAGAAGATTTTCTTACAAATACTTATTTGTAAAATGTGAGGCATTTATTCCGTTCAAAGAATGTTATAAAGGGTGTTCAATAATTGTTATGGTCAGGTCACCTATGGATGGCAATTGTCAAAATAAACGTAACTCTTAGATAAGGTTGTAAACAATTATTATATGACAGTGACAGTTGATTTCAAACCATATACGAACTTATCTCCGCCCTATGTTCATGCTAGAAAGAGAGAACCACCGCCAACTATACGACCATAACAAATATTGAACACCCGTTATTTACTACCGAGTCGTATTTGTTATAGCTATATGTAATACTTAATCCAAGTTAATTAAACAGTTACATGATTTGAAGTTTTATTTCAATATAATTTTCCCATTCTTAATTAAGTATAAATGGCGGATAACACCGACGTAATTAAGGGCACCGTAGGGTCCACCTAAGCTAGGTTTTAATTTGACTGTGGCATTTTGCACATGATCTCACAGTCGAATTATAACCTAGCCTACGGTGCCCTTAAATATATGTCGGTGCAATCGGCCCTATATCGGTTACTTAACGTCAAGTAACGACATTATAGACGTAAATTAACGACATTGTGTCGTGTGAATGTCACGTTAAGGGACGTTTATAAAAGACGTCGATTCGCTGTGACATTCTGCTGTCCACGGGACGTCAAGTTACGTCATTAAAGACGTCATTTAGGTTAGAAAATGACGTACATTTACGTAAAAAGACGTTATTTTGCTGGCTGGGGTGTGCATTATGACCATTGAAAAATATACATTTACTTGAATTTAGTGTATAATCTTCACCAATTATTAGACTATTGTAATAAAAATACAATTATTTTAGCTGCATGTTAATTTTTTTGACACAACAAAACAAAAACAAAAGCCAAGTGACAAGTTGGCATTTGACTTTGACAGCAGATCCAAGATGGCCTATCAGCGAAACTTCTTTTCTCAATGCGATACGCCGGGTGACGTCACAGTGGATGCTCGGGTGCACAATATGCACTTAATACCCAAGGGAACAGGCGTTGTCCGTGGTTTGGTATTACTATTTGATTCCCTCTCTTCATTAAAGTAGTCCATCTTAACAGAATGGAGACAATACATTCTTCTGAGATAATATCTATAGGAAGAAAATATCTCAAACATTTATATTTATTAAATATTGGATTTATTGTTTAAAAAAAACTTTGCAGCAGCACAAAGATGTTTTCTTTACAATCATAGTACTTGATAGGTAGATGTCTCATATAAGTGGTTTCTAGAACTAATATTTAAACTCACCACAAACTACACTTTATCCAAAAATATTACTACTATTACTTAACATGATTTTAGATAAGGCTACATATACTCATGACATATTAGCTTGAGGTTCAGCAATGCAGTTTACTGAAGCACCTAATGATAGTGTGTTAAACATAAAGAAAACTGTAAACTGCAAGGATTTTCACTTTTCAGTGAATGTTAATATATTGGAATTATAGTTTAGTTTGAATAAAAACAGTTTACTTTATCTGCTTTTATTCTCACATAAAAACATTTGTTGCTGGAAAAATGTAAGTAATTATATACTCGTCTAGCATCAATGATATCTGGTGTTAAGTAACTAAATTGCTGGCAAATTGAAAGAAACCGTTCGATTTCTTTCCAAGAAATTTCAGTTAAAATATACAGTATATACAGTATACAGAGTTAAAAGCCTACTTTGCATTAGTTGTAGACAAAGAAAAATCTTACACGGCTAGGACTTTAAATAGCATGTTAAAGGATTTTCTAACTCTCGATTCTCAAAATTACCTATATTTGCTCTTCTTAAAGCCCATTTTATATGAAATGAATAAAATAAATTTGATATTTCAAAAAGATTTCTTGGAAATTGATAAAGCATTTGAAGATGTCCAAACAATAATAATGTTTCTGGCTGCAAAAATTTTTAAGCCGGTATTTCTTAATTTTAATGATGTTGTCAACAATATAACCAATGATTTAGCTCTTCTTGATACAAACAACATTGAACTGGGTATTGAATTTAATCTAGTCTTAAATGAAAATAAAATATCCACCCAGGATCTCATCAATATGAAGGACTTAAAAATGGATAGCTTTCAAAATAAAAAAGAAGAAAATCATAATACTGATCAAACAAATGATGATGAGGTGTTGGAAATCATCCATTCCGCAGAATTTTTGGCCTGTCCTGTTAGCTGTTGAATTTAGTTTAAATTTTAATTTAGAGTATGTTTTAATTGGAACTGTAGATGTGTATTTATTTTGAACCAATCACTTTATTCATTATTTAAAGATAATGAGTGTGTTATTACATTTTTTGTTCTTAGGGTTGGCTACATTTTGGCTATTTTATTTTCTTTATCTGGCGATATTAGAAGGTTGGCAGAAAACTCTGCACTGAGCATCCAGAAAATACCGCAATGTTCTACAAGCGTTTGTTGTATAAAGAACACGAGATTTATTTGAAGCGCGTCTGAGACACCACGCGGGTACTCTCGTAAGATTGTTGCTGTTAATTTTTATCAGCAAGGTAAGTTATTTCGGCGTGAACTTTACACAAATTTAGTGTAGAAACTGAAAAAAAAAGTATTTTTTGATGGAAAACGAAACGTTTTTGACCCGGATAATGAAAGCCATGCCGAAATGTTGCGAAATTTGGCTATTGGTACGGATTCCTATAAGCTATCAACCTCATGAAGCTACCAAAGATAGTCCATTCTTTCTTATGTTTGGTCGAGATATAGAACTACCAATTCATTTAACGATTAATGATCACGAACTACGATACGACTTGGACGAAAATTATGCCAGTGAAATGTTAAAGAAAATGCAAATTTCCCATGAACTTGCAAAAGAAAACTTAGCAAAAAGCATTGAAAGATACTAAGCATAACGCCACACCTGACACCAAATGTGAAAAAATGGCGTTGATGTCGTCGATAAGCTTTGCGCTACATATTCGGTTTCAAGAAACCAATGGCAGATTTTTATACATTACTCAATATAGCAGTAATTAACGCTTGCGTAGTATACACTGTAACGAAGTTACTAATTCTTTTGTTGATATATAGTATTAGAGTAAAGAAAACAATGCGCAGCCTCACACGCTTAAGTTATAATGCGTCTTCGCGATGATGGTGAACGCACCGCCGCGATCGATAAAAATTCAACGCGCAGCCACGGTAAAGTAAACGAAACAACAACGCGCCGTCGCGACTCGCGAGCTGGTAAACAGAAAATGCGCGGCGCGCTACATTGTCAGTTCTTCCCGGACCATCGCACCACATTTGCGAAGCCGAAAAGAACTTGAAACCGACTACCGACCGACGCTTCAGCCAGCAGAACGGTAAATTTTATTGTTCCTGGGGGCAAGCTTTAAGGTATTTTAGAGTCGTTTCCTTCGGACCGCCAGTACAGGATGTTATAACACTGCTGGTTAACTTCGAGGGCCACGACTCCAAAAACCACTCGGTGATTTAAGTTGTTTCCTCTGGACTGCCAGTACCGGATGTTATAACACTGCTGGTCAACTTCGGAAGCTACAATCTCACTATTGCCTAGGTATTTCCGAACCGTTTCCTTCGGACCGCCGTTACCGGTTGTTATAACACTGCCGGTTGACTTCGAAGGCAACGGGTCCGAAATCCTGTAACCAAACCTGAATTCACCCATGTCTTTCCAAACTGATTTCTTCGGACTGTCAGCTCCGGCCGTTTTAACCCCCAACTGGTCAACTCCGAGGGCCGACCTTTTGAAAGCTGATACCGATACTTTGACCCCGTCTGTACCCCAGAGCACAGTTTTCGTACCGTCCGAATCTGTCATTCATACCGTAACCGTCTGTTTACCCTGGCTGGGAAAAAAAACCGTTTCGAAACCGTCTTAGTTCTCCGAACCGTTCCCCGTTCTGAACACTAGGTTGTGTTGTCCGTTTGTTTTCCGTTTCAAAGTTACCGTATTAATTTAGTTCGGATCTCCAGGTCCGACTGTACCGTTTATTGATTTGAACACGAGACTGTGTTGTTCTCCGTTTGTTTGGTTGTGATAGAGTTTTTAAGTAAGTTAGGATATGAATGATTGTTAACTGTTATTTTTCCTGGTTAACACGACTTGTTTAGTTTTGCTGACAACCCTGTGTTTCCTTATTTTTGTCCCACTCCCTTCATCCATTTACAGATAAACGTGAACTCTGTCTTCGACTGTGTAAAAGCTCCCCAGGTATACGAAGCGAGTTCCTTAGTTACGCTTCTCCAAATAAAACTAAGGTGGCGCCCGAGTTTCGAAACACCTACCCCTAGGTGTGGCAAAAACCGTATAAGGACCGGTACGAAAAGGCGTTACAACACGGATTATCAAAACGAAGAAATTAAACATCGAAGACATTTCATAAAATATTTGGCATTGGAATTTACTCGTGAACATATTCGAAATAGGTCCCAAATAAACAGTTTACCTAAGGAAATCCGAAAACGTACTGCCGAAATGGCATTTGAAACAAATTCGAATACACAAGATCAAAGTGTAGCAAAGCATCGTTGCACCATCTGCCAATAAAGCCTTAATACGAGTAGCATTTTAAATTTGAACCACAAATTCATCTTGTGCTAAAACCGACAGTCCATCCTGTCAATATTTTCTCCTCCAAAGAAGTCGGGAAGCGTTCACCTCGAAGGCCTCCCAAGAGACGATGATAACGCATCTATAGCGTCGTCCACCCACACTTCTGAAGCCGACGGAAGAGGAAAAGCACGGGAACTCGTGAACGGAATCATTAAAAAATGTGGAATTTATATTACTTGAGCGGGAACATTAAAATTGTGGAATGCGGTCAGAGTGCAACTGCACTTATGATTCAATAGCAAAACTATGCACCGGAGTGTGACCGGACGCTGGGTTGCGAAATATGCGGAATACTTCCAAGTACCGAGGGTCGAAAGGTCGTCACGAGTTGTCAGCTAGAGGAGATCAGGTCTGGGAGTTTTTGATTGGTGGAACCAGTGTTTGGAATGCTATAAAAAGGAATTTGTACCCTAGAGAGGGGTTCATTCCAGTCAGTCCAGTTTTGCTGTGCACCACGTTAGAAACCGAACCGCAAACGTCTATTAGACATGTCCGTAATTCTCAAGTAAAGTTATCCGTGAACGCGCTCCAAGTGACAAGCCTCTCTCCAATATTCTGTCTTCATTAGAGATGTAAGTATGTTTATTGTACTTTTATGTTGTGTATTGATTTACGCCTGTTTGATTATGATCTTATTGGAAGTTAGCAACGTTTTTGTTGGGTTAGGAAACCGATTATTTTATTAGTTAGTAAGTTAGGAGTTGTTAGGTTAACGTACTTATTTAATAGAACTTGATGGTAGAGTTAACTGTGTTTTATTTTCACGCTGAAACGAGATCCCAGGCAAATAAGTTGAATTAAATTCAACACGTCACGCTAGTCGTGACAATATTGACGCTAGTCGTGACTATTTTAGTATAAGGAGTTGTTAAGAAACTGCTTTCAAAATCGACATTAGCTTTTAACTGTTTGAGGGTGTCTAAACCAATAAGTCCATTAAATAATTCATGAAATTTAGATAGATAAAATTTCAATTTAAAAATTTCTGGTAGATTGAACATTTTAGGAGCAGATATTATTGCACTGTAATTATTTTGAGATTGATTGAAAACTGTTGATACAATAAATGGATCGTTTACTATAGAATTTGGAAAAAACTTAAATGCAAGTTCAATGCCAATAAATGACTTTGAGCCGGAATCAATGAGCACTCTAATATTATACTCAGGAAAAACAATGTAAGCTAATTCACTTGCATTTGAGCTGTTGAAATAAAATGAAAATTTTTGAGGCACCTTTGTGGTGATATTAAGTTTGTTCGTTCGAGAGGCGTTATCAAAAAATTTGAATTTGCAATTTATTGTCAATTTTGCAGGTATTTTGGTTAAACTCAGTGTCATTTGAGGTTTCATCTACTGAATATTGACCTGTTTCTTCATCATAAAAATGTGCATATTGATCAGAAACTGCTCCAGTAAACTGTTCTTCCATGTTATTTACTTGTTGAATTTCTGTGTTATATAACTCTTCAGAAATAAAATTCTGGATTGCAGGTGGATTATAAGAAGTGGAAGGTTGAGAAAAACGTGGAAAACGATTGGTTAAATAACTATTTCTAGTGCATAAACTCATTGGAGTTGATTTGTCAAGTTGTCTATTTGGATTAGGTTTAAACACATTTGTATTACGAATTGAATTGGAATTTTGAGGTCTTGGTGAGCCAAGTACTTGAAAATTGGTAAAATATCTTGGAGGCGTAACGTTTTTTAAAAATTGTGGAGCAGCTGAAGAAAAATATCAATCTTCTGAAGTGTTTAGATTGCAGTAATCTTCACCGAAGCCTTGTAAACAACCCCAAAGGCACATCAAACCCGAACATAGCCGAAACACTGGAGACGGCTATCGGACATTTGAAACGGACACACAACATGCAGCGGAAAAAAGCCAGCACGAGCACGACGGGTAAGCAGCAAAAACCCACTATAGCTAGCGATAAGGAACCCGAACCGCTGATAAAACCGATGGATACAAAATATTGGTTTTAAAACACCAAAGAAGTGTATTAAAATCAAACACTTATTCACGCAACCGACCAGCCCAACTACTGAAAATCGATACAACGTACTGGACAATGAACAACATTTAGACACTGAAATGGAGGACGAAGAAAGCACCGAACAAATGATACACACAAAGACAAACACAACACTGAAAACAAAATCGAAAGGAAGCAACAAACCACCCCCCACAGTTATAAAAGGCAAACTACACTGTCACAAAACTTTTCTAGCCGAAATAAAGAAAATTACAAAAAAGAATATAACTTTGAAGTATGCAAAAAACTCGGTTATATTGTATCCAGACGACGCCGATGACTACAAGACGCTCTTGAGACAACTGAAACAGGAAGACACCGAATTCCATACGTACACAACGGCCGAAGAAAAAACCTATGCATTTGTGCTTCGTGGACTTGACGGTGAGATAAGTGAAGAAGAAATCAAACACGATCTTCATGAGGAATACATGAAAATCCACAACATCTACAAAATGAAAAACACATTTCGACCACTCTACCTAATAGTTACCGACTCTAAATACACGGTAACTAAACTAAACCAAGAAATTAAAACGGTTATGGCTGTTAGAGTCACGTGGGAAAATCGAAGAAATCAAAAACAAATTGTGCAATGTCAAAGATGTCAAACCTGGGGACATTCAAGACAAAACTGTACCCGAAAACCAAGGTGCAGTCGATGGGCAGAAAGCCACGAAATTGTTCAGTGCCCGATCACGGACTTTGAGTCGAAATGTGCTAATTACAACAAATTACAATAAGCTACAAATAAAAACATTTTAAGACAAGTTAATATACAGTCTGCTGCACCTGAAATCCCTCGGATGCATACGGATTTATGTCTTGCCGAATTGAAAAAAATAAGTGTCGGTTGGAACAGGCTGTCCCAGAAAATTGTGGTATAGAAAAGATTTGCTTTAAAATTGAACACCCTATATACTAAGGTAATTATTTTTATATGTGGCACTCTGAAGATAAAAGGCAAACATTTAATAATACAGTTTTAAATTATTATGTTTTTAAACAAATTGTATGCACTAGTTATTTGCCATAGCCTTTTTTATCGACCTATGTTGTACTTTTTTTATAAAAGGTTCGACAACAAATTTATAACTTTTATTTATTTTGAAGTGTGTTTATCCCTTACATAAATATGCCCAATTTGCTTAAAAGATGGCATGCGTTTTAAGCAATAGACAACATGCTCTACTAAAAGATGGCATGGCCATCTTGCCAAAAGATGACACTCGCAAAGTTGCATTGGTTCTCAGTTTCTTCCAAACATAGCTAATTCTCTCTCTCTTCACACTGATTTCCGGCTGCCAAACTCTAAATAAATTTTGGTCTATATTTATGGCAGGTAGTACATCAGTTTCATTCGGAATAACTTGTTTTTGGACAAACTATACTGATTTATGATTTCTCAAATATTTTGACCCTTCTATTCTGGGGGTAAGAATAACCCCTCTTAAGTGTTTGGTATATTTTTATAATAAACGAGGCTTGCCAGTGACCTAAGTTGTTTCTCTACCATCCCTCACTACGCACCCCTAAACGTGACATGGTGGAGGCGCTCCGTTCAATCCCCGTCTATTAATCCTCATATTGATAGACACACCCTCGTAATCCAAGCCACTGAAGGCTCAAGAGGAAAAAGGAATGAATAAAGGGTATAACCTGAGGTCAATAAAGCCAGACAGCCCGTTTGAACCAAGACATTGAAGCTCGAGTGTGGGGGATACACGAAGACAGGAGCCAGAGGACCTGTAGTGAGACAGAAAAAGAAAGCAATAGTTGAAAAGAAAGAAGGCGGACAGGGGGACAACGAGGATACAGAAAGCGAACTCGACGGAACAATAAGAGAGAAAAACTCACCCCCGCTAGCACAAGAACAATCAGAGAGATTAGAAAGCAGAAAGAAAGTGATAATAGGCACCAACGCCATGGCAGACGTTACAATCTCCACTGTAGAGACAGGAGAAAAAACACCCGCACAACCCCAGTTCATCAGCCCCCCAACTTTCAACCCCTGTACAGACTCTGCACCAGTATTTATAGCTACCTACGAGCGAACAGCGGTGGCTAACAACTGGAATGATGCCCTAAAAATACTGTACTTTCACTCCTTCTTACAGGGGGCTGCAAACATATGGTACAGGGAATATAAAGAAATTTACCCCTACAGTAACTGGCACCATATCTGCCAGGCCTTCAAAATCGAGTTTTTAGTGACGGCGACATCAATTCACGGCTACTCTCAAAAGTGCGGGAAAGGAAACAGGGGTCCCTGGAACCAACAAAAAACTACTTTTACGACCTAAGGGTTCTATACGAAGAGTACAAGCAAGTGGTAGACCTTGACGAGTTCCAAGAAATTTTTCACAACGGCCTAAGAGACGAATCCAGAGCAAGATACTACTGGCTCAAGCATTTCCCCAACCGGGCCCCTCGAAACTTGGATGAAATGAAAATGCTCTGCATTACAATGGACAACGCTCCTGTAGAAACCACCCCACCACCAGCATTTAGACCCCAGCGCCAATTAGAGTACAATTCAGCCCCCAGACAACAGTCAAGCTACGAAATAAATCGCCCCTATCGAGAAAGAACCCCGCCACCACCCAGAAGGACGTACGATATAAGGCGCACGCCACCGCCAGAAAGGCGCTACGTCTCCACAAGAACTAGAAACAATAGACCCGCGTGCTATAACTGCGGGAAACTAGGGCACTTTGCTGCAGTCTGCAGAAGCAAGCAGCAGTACCCAAACGACAGGGGGTGGCAAAACTAAGCCGTGTCACCCTCTCCACTCAGGGCCCAACGTGCTGCAAAATTCTACACATCAACGCGGTGGTGAACGGTTACTATGTACCAGTAATTATCGACACGGGTGCAGAGTTAAACATAATAAGCCACCACCTCACAGAGGGGGTGTACAAGCGTGGCCAACACCCTACCCTACTACTCACAGCAGGAGGACAAAGAATAGCTAGTCAAGGAGAGACATGGGCATCTCTTGAACTTAGGGGCAACAAAGTAAGAAAATTGAAAGTGAAAGCGACAGTATTGACAGGCCCACCCCAACCTTTGATATTAGGGATGGAATTTTTAAGGGAAATGAAGGCCTCCATATGCTTAATAATGAACACGCTCAGCTTGGCACAAAACATGATTATACTACTAAGACAGAATATGAAAAGCACCCACAAGCTGCACCCAATTGCCAATATAAAAAACACACACAATCTTAAATTAGAGCCAACAGACAGGAAAGCAGCATACGAAGCTGGAGAGAAGTTTTCCGAGAAATGCCCGGATCAATTTTCAGCTTGCCGAGCAACATTGCATGGGCCTTTGCGTCCTCCACAACGCCAAGCAAAGACAGAGGAGTCGGAAAAGCCATTAGAAATTACCTAGCGGAAAAAGAAACAGGCAAAATAAGCTTAGGCAGTACTACCAGCTTTCAGGTAGGAAACAGGCAGGTCTTACAGATGGCAATAATAGGAAATAATGGCGAATGCACGCCCGCCCAGACACTCAAAAACTGCTGAACTAAATTAAAAGAATGGACAGTACGGAACGGTATCTCTAACATAGCCATCCCGAGATTGACTGCCGCAAATAACAGAACCGACTGGACAGAAATTAAAAATGCACTCTACGAAGAATTCAAAGACACAAACTTAACGTTATGGGTCTCGAAAGACAAGAACCCGCGGCCAAAACCCCATAAACTGAGCAAAGTCAGCTCATGGGACGCCCTGCCGTACTTTGTAAAAGACGAAGAAAACATGGCTGAAAAAATAAGAATGTCTGAAGATTGCGTCCTTAATCCAGGGAAAAAGAAAACAGTAAAAGTTGAACCTCAGCCCCCAGGAAACGACAAAAAACTCATGGTGCCAAACGAAGGGTGGTTAGTCCGCAATAATTTTGAAGAATGCTCTTGGTACAATGCTAAGAAAGCTGCCGTTGAAGCAAATCCTTCTACTTTTCCCGATTATTGCGTGAAAGAGGGACGTTTATACCGACATTTCTGGGACCTGAATAATATGTCCGATACCGACTCGACTGATTCTTGGAAGTTATGTGTTCCGAAAGCCGCACGCCGTACCGTTTTAGAAGAGAATCATGATGCACCGACTGCTGGACATTTAGGAATAGCGAAAACAACCGTTAGAGTAGCCAAGCGATATTATTGGCCCGGCATGTTTAGGGAGATTGCCAAGTATATACGAAACTGTTCGTCATGTCAACGTTTCAAGAGTTCTCAACAAGCCGCTCCTGGATTTATGCAACCGTCCCGAAACAACCGCCCTTGGAAAACTGTCAGTACTGATTTAGTTGGTCCGTTACCGCGGTCCGCCAAAGGTAATAATTACCTGGTAGTCTTTTAGGATCGTTTTACCAAGTGGGTGCAATGTAGGGCCATTAGGAAAGCAACCGCGCGGGTAGTAAGTCAATCTTTCTACGAGGAAATCGTCACTCGTTTTGGCTGTCCAAACATAGTCATTTCTGATAATGGTACCCAGTTCACTAGTCATGTTTTCAAAGATTTGCTCTCACATCTAGGGGCAACCCATCGTTTTACATCTCCGCATACACCCCAGGCTAATCCTGTCGAAAGAACAAATAAAACTTTAAAAACCATGATTGCTCAATTTTGTGAAACCGACCACCGAAAATGGGATGTCCGTTTACCCGATTTGCTTTTTGCGGTTAATACCGCCAAACATGATTCCACAGGTTTTTCCCCGGCTTTCTTAAATTTTGGTAGGGAGTTAGAGCCTCCAAAAGCTCTGTACCGTTTAAAACCGTCATCCGTTGCAACTTCTTCTTCCCCGACACATAGTGATCCACAACCGACTGATTTTCCGCTCATAATGAGCGCACTAAAGCTCTGTATGATATTCACGAGCTTGTCCGTTTTCACTTAAGTAAAACTTTTTCCGTGCAAAGTAAATACTCTAACCTGAGTCATCGCCCATGGAAATGTCACGTGGGAGATAAAGTTTTCCGTCGTGAAGTAGTCTTATCGTCTGCTGAAAAAGGTTTCGCTGCCAAGTTGGCACCAAAATATTCCGGACCGTACGCCGTTACTAAAGTTGTTTCTCCCGTTGTATATAATTTGAAAGACGTTTCTGAAAAAGGACTTCGACGAATCCACATTAAAGATCTGAAACCTGCCGATGACAGTTCGAATGCCGAAACTTTGTAATTTCTAATGCTTATAGTCCGTTTGGTTTTCTTTATTTAGATGCCCCGCCGAATACTGACTTCGCGAAGACGTTTACCTGGCGAACCACCGCTGGTGCGCCAGTGGCCGACCAGCCCATTTGTATAAGGGGGCATTATCAGCAAAAAAATGTAGCCACCAAGGCTTGGATAGAGAAAATCCGACAAGAGGCCAGAGAACTGTCAGAGGTGACAAAAATTGCGCGAAGGCCGAAAATTAACATCATATCAAACATGGTGGTGGTGCCGGCGAGAAACCCCCAACTGGTCAACTCCGAGGGACGACGTTTTGAAAGCTGATACCGATACTTTGACCCCGTCTGTACCCCCAGAGCACAGTTTTCGTACCGTCCAAATCTGTTATTCATACCATAACCGTCTGTTTACCCTGGCTGGGAAAAAAAACCGTTTCGAAACCGTCTTAGTTCTCCGAACCGTTCCCCGTTCAGACCACTAGGTTGTGTTGTCCGTTTCAAAGTTACCGTATTAATTTAGTTGGGATCTCCAGGTCCGACTGTACCGTTTATTGATTTGAACACGAGGCTCTGTTGTTGAAAGATATTAATGAAACACTTCTTGATTTTAAAACTAATGATGAATTTGTATTAACTATTGATCCAAAAAAACATGCTATTAGGATGAGGTTATAATACAGTACAAGTCATGTCTAAAAGTATGGTTAGAGAAACACCCGGCTGACATTTCATTCACGCGAGCGTGTAGGGAGGGTTGCGTCGTATCGATACACTTTCCTTAACATAAAACCGCCGCCCTTGAAAGACCACAGTCTTTCAATACAAAAAGAATAGCTATTGCCGAGGTAACGGACAAATTTTGCTAATTGGACGTTTTATCACTCCACTCGAACACTTCACGGTCACTACTCGAGAAAGCTTATCCTTTCCAAGATGAATTTCTTGAATCCGACCCATTACCCAGTAACACGGTGGTAAGTTGTCCTCCTTAAGGATTACCAAATCGCCCTCCTTTAGATTCGGCTCTCGTATCTTCCATTTGTTCCGGACTTGAAGTTCGCTTATGTACTCCTTCCTCCACCGAGTCCAAAATGACTGTATCAGCCTCTGAAGTTTCTGATAGTTGTTGAGACGATTTTCAGAGATTTGTTGTAATGGCTGGTCCAATGTAGAAGCAATAGCTCGGCCGATCAGGAAATGGCTAGGAGTTAAAGGATTTGGATCTTGAGGATCGGATGATAAAGGAGATAAAGGTCTGGAGTTTAGAACTGCTTCCACTTGAGTCAAAATCGTTGAAAAACTTTCAAAAGTTAAAGGTGTTGTGCCAATAACTCTCTTAAGATGAATTTTAATACTTTTAACTCCTGCCTCCCAAAGCCCTCCAAAATGTGGAGCTCTGGGAGGTATAAAAACCCATTCAATACCCTGATCTGCAGTGTAGTCCATTATGGAGCTTCGAATGTTCGATGCTTTCAAAAACTGTGCAATTTCGTTTAACTTATTTTTTGCACCAACAAAATTAGTGCCATTATCAGAGTGAATCGTTTTGGGTTTACCTCTTCGAGCTACAAATCTGCGTAAAGCAGCTATAAAACATTCAGAAGTTAAATCACTCACTAGTTCAATATGTATTGCTTTAGATAAAAAACAAATAAACAAAGCAATGTAAGCTTTCGAGGTTTTATAGTTTCTGGTATTCCTATCCCGAATTAAAAAAGGACCCGCATAGTCTACCCCCGTATTTTCAAATGGATAGGACCCTTCTAAACGACCTGATGGTAATTCACCCATTAATTGCTGAGCTATTCTAGGTTTGGCCTTGAAGCAAACAATGCAATTATGAACTATCTTTCTACAAAGACTTCGTCCGGAAAGAAGCCAGTATTTTTCTCGAAGTGAGTACAATAATTGCTGGGGACCACAATGTAAAAGCTTTAAATGTTCATCACAAGCCAACAATTTTGAAATAGGGTGATGATTTGAGAGAACTATGGGGTGAGCCTTGTTGTTACAAAAGGTAGAATGAGACAAGCGACCGCCAACACGAATTAACTTATTTTGATCTAAGAAAGGATTTAGGTTAAGCAATTTGCTGTTTTTATCTAGAGTCTTATTCGAGGATAAAGCCTCAATTTCGCGAGGAAACGTCTGATGTTGAGCCAGAGAGAGCAAAACGTTGGTGGCATGTTTTATTTCATCAACTGACAAACTATCGGTCTTTAAAGTCTGTTCATGTTTTTTAGATCGCAAGTTGAATATGAATCTATAAATGTATGCTGTTACTCGAGTTAATTTGCGAAATGATGAAAATTTATTAAACATATCGAAGCATAATTCAGTGCTAGTAAAGACCTGTTGAGGTTTACATTCTGTGTCGTCAGTGTCGAAAGGATTTTCGTTATTAATGGGCCAGCAATGAGATGGGTTATGAAGCCAAGATGGACCTTACCACCAAAGTGTGTTTGATTTTAGTTCCTCTGGGCTTATACCTCGGGTGATTAAATCGGCAGGGTTATCAGAAGAACTAACATGAAACCAATCGCAAGGTTTTGTAAGTCTTTGAACACTAGCTACTCGGTTTCCCACAAAAGTTTTCCACTTGCTAGGCTCTGATTTGATCCAAGATAAGGCAATAGTAGAATCAGAATAATAAAAACATTTCTCAATTTTAACATCTAAGCAGCCTTTAATTTTATTTGAGAGATTAGCCAACAGAAGACTGGCGCAAAGTTCCAATCGTGGTAAAGTTGTTGTAGACTTAATTGGGGCAACTTTTGATTTTGAGCAGAGCAATGCAACCTTGAAGTGACCATGTGAATCTATAGATCGAAGAAATATACATGCTCCATAGGCCTTTTCACTTGCATCTGCAAAACCGTGCAACTCTATTTGATGTTTCGAAGTAAGAACTAAACGACGTATTTCAAAAGAATTGATAAAAGGTAAGCTGTCTCTAAATTTTAGCCACAATGTTTGTAAGTTTAAAGGTATGGACTCATCCCAAGTAATCTTCAGCTGCCATAATCGTTGGATTAGTAATTTTACTACAATAATGATTGGCGACAGAAGACCCAAAGGATCAAAAATTTGTGATGATATAGAAAGTATCATTCTTTTAGTTACAGATGAGGGGTTACTAAACTCTCTAATTTTGTATCGCAGCATGTCATCATTTGGGTTCCAAATTATTCCTAAAGTAGATTGATTTGCTTCCCTACTAAAATAATGATCAACAGTTAGCTCCTCATTGCACAATAATGACATTTCATTTGATGACCACTTCCTAAGATTGAAACCACCTTGCTTAAGAATATAGGTAACCTCGGACTTGATAGCAGCAAGTTCTTCAACAGAATCTGCACCCGTTAACAGGTCGTCCATATAAAAATTGTCACAAATAACCTTACAGGAAACTGGATATTGATGTTTATATTCATCAGCTAGATGTTTCAAAACCCGAGTTGCAAGATAACTTGCTGAAGCTGTGCCATAAGTGACAGTATTCAAAACAAAACACGAAACATCACTATCTGGTGTGCATCGCCACAAAATTCTATGGTAATCACGGTCAGGTTTGGAAAGCAAAACTTGACGATACATTTTTTCACAATCTGCCGTTATAACATACTTATGTAAGCGAAAATTAAGAATGATAGAAAAAAGCTCGCATTGAACAACTGGTCCCACCATCTGAACGTCGTTCAATGATAAACCTGTACTAGTTTTAGATGAGGCGTCGAAAACTACACGTACCTTCGTCGTAGTACTCGACTCTTTTTGGACGCAATGATGAGGTAGATAACATGAAGTTGACGGTATATTAGTGTCATCAATAGGAGACATGTGCCCAAGCTCCAAGTACTCTTGAAGAAAAGAATCATATTCATGTTTCAAAGTAGGATGCTTTGAGAGCTTTTGCTCAGTACTATAGAGTCTTTTTAGAGCTATATCGCGAGATTCACCAAGTTTTGTAACATTTTCCCGAAATGGTATAGACACTACAAAGCGACCATTGGGATCTCTATTTACATGACGGAGGTAATGTTTCTCGACCAAATCTTCTTCAGCACTCCTCAAAGGAGCACCACCAATGTCTTCAAGCTCCCAAAACTTTGATATTGTTTCTTCAAACGATAACTGTTTCGAACTATGGCAAGAAATGCTATGATTTATGCTGCATAATGTTTTCATTGGAACATTGAAAAAACAATTTCCTGATAAAATCCACCCAAAAAGGGTTTTTTGAAGTATTGGTTTACCATCACCCAGTTGAATTTGCCCTGCACACAAAATTTCCCAGAAAACAGAAGCCCCTAACAGAAGGTCAATCTTTTCTGATTTAAAGAAGGCAGGATCAGCTAAACAGAGATTTGCAGGAATGTTCAACTGAGCAGGATCAAAGCTAAATGATGGCAAGTTACCAGTAATTTGTTTGAGGACCAAACATGAGAGAGTAGTCTGGAAATTGTTACGAAGAGACTGAATTTCAATATTTGATTTAAATTTAATGTCAGATATGGATTCTGATATACCTGAAACAATCAATGCAGTATTTTCCTTTTGGAGATTTAAACGTGAACAAAGTTCCTCAGTGACAAAGTTGGACTGACTGCCACAGTCAAGCAGTGCTCTACAACGATGATAATCACCAACAGAATCTTTAACTGAAAGCACAATTGTAGCTAACAATATTTGACTTGAATTTTTGTTGCTCACTGAGTGACAAGAAACATCACAGTTTGTTTCCTGAGTGGAACTTTGTGAATGGTTAGATTGCTGAATGGAAATGTTATCATCAGGAGAAGTTTGTTCAAGATGTAGTAATGTGTGATGTCGCTTATTACACTTTCTACAGTTCATTGCTCTGCACTCTTTTATAAAATGACCTTTTCTTAAACAATTTAAACAAGTTTTGAGATTTTTCATTTCTAAAATACGTTTCTGAATATCAAGATTTAAAAATGCAGAACAGTTGTAAATAGAATGTGTTTGTTTACAAAAAATACAGCTTAGAACTGGTTTTTCAGATGACAGGCAAGTTTGAAACCGATTTGTATCTCTTTGCTTAGAAATATTCTTGGATTCACGAAATATCTGACTATTTGATATTGAAGGTTGAATAGCTTCTAAGAACTCACACCGTTTTTTAATAAAACCTGTAAATTCAACCATTGAAGGGTATGTATCTTTAATCTCAAACTGTTCCCACTCTCGTCTAGTCATAGGATCAAGTTTTGATACTAAAATTTGAATTAACAAAATGTCCCAAGATTCAACAGGATGTCCAAGGGTTTTCAAGCATCTAAGATGTTTGTTTATTTCATCACTTAAGTTACGCAAAGTTGATGGAGACTCTTTTATAAGTTTTTCCAAATCTAAAATACCTCTTAAATGATTATTGGTGATTAATCTTTTGTTTTCAAAGCGATCATTTAAAAGAGTCCATGCCATTTGATAATTTTGTGATGAAACCTCTAAGCTTTTAATAACATTAGCTGCTTCACCTTTCAAACAGGATTTTAAGTAATGAAACTTTTGAATGTCTTGTAGGCCACTGTCATTGTGAATTAAGGATTGAAACAAATCATGAAATTCCATCCACTCTTGATAATTTCCTGAAAAGTTGGGCAAATTTATTTGTGGAAATCGAACAGATGAAACTCCTGAACTACACTGATGTGCTGAAGTACTAGAAGAAGCTAAATTGTCACTATTATGATTGTTTGAATTACTTTCAGCATATGTTTTTAAGAATTTAACTTGAGATGTTATTTCATAGAAATCATGTTCAAACTTTTCTTTTTCAATGGAACTACGAGCCAAAATGCTCTCAACATAATCATCTTGTTTTTATGAAGGAATTTCCTCTTCAATAGCTAAAAGATCTATTTGTTCCTGGAGCTGATAAAACTCATCTAAAAGAGTATCACTTGCTGATAATCGAGAGTTAAGTTGATCTAAGATTGTTGAATCAATGTTTGGTTCATCTTTGACTGTGTCAAAGTATGTTTTTAAGCGAGTAAGTGATCGCTTTAAAGAGCTACGCTTATAACTAAGAGCTTTCTGTTCATTTGCCATTACAAAATATAGTAAAACAGATTTAAAAACAAATGATTCTGACTACAAGTAAAATTATAAGGTAAAGGATGATAACAACACCAAGGATAAGTTTGGAGACGGCTTACTTGCTTTAAACTGGTTGCTTCACGGCTTCACGGCTTCACAACGCTTGTAGATTGCTCTAGAAGTTCACCACCCTCCAACTTTTACGACGTGATTGGGTTTTTGCTTGCTAAACGTTTCTTATACGATTGCAAACAGCGAACAAAACTGGTTTGTGCGTAGTGTATATCTGGCTATCGAAGGACCATGAAAGATATTAATGAAACACTTCTTGATTTTAAAACTAATGATGAATTTGTATTAACTATTGATACAAAAAAACATGCTATTAGGATGAGGTTATAATACAGTACAAGTCATGTCTAAAAGTATGGTTAGAGAAACACCCGGCTGACATTTCATTCACGCGAGCGTGTAGGGAGGGTTGCGTCGTATCGATACACTTTCCTTAACAGTTGTTCTCCGTTTGTTTTGTTGTGATAGAGTTTTTAAGTAAGTAAGGATATGAATGATTGTTAACTGTTATTTTTCCTGGTTAACACGACTTGTTTAGTTTTGCTGACAACCCTGTGTTTCCTTATTTTTGTCCCACTCCCTTCATTCATTTACAGATAAACGTGAACTCTGTCTTCGACTGTGTAAAAGCTCCCCAGGTATACGAAGCGAGTTCCTTAGTTACGCTTCTCCAAATAAAACTAAGGTGGCGCCCGAGTTTCGAAGCACCTACCCCTAGGTGCGGCAAAAACCGTATAAGGACCGGTACGAAAAGGCGTTACAACACGGATTATCAAAACGAAGAAATTAAACATAAAATATTTGGCATTGGAATTTACTCGTGAACATATTCGAAATAGGTCCCAAATAAACAGTTTACCTAAGGAAATCCGAAAACGTACTGCCGAAATGGCATTTGAAACAAATTCGAATACACTCAGGTCACGAGAAAACGAGGAACATATGGTGGAAAGGAAATTACAGAAAATATCAGAAAACGTGCTAAGTCGTTTTCTGTTAGTTTAAGTTTAAATGTAAATAATAAATATACGTATAATATGATAAATAATGTTTATGAATGTGCAATAAACATGTTTTTTCTTTCATTACCCAAAAGTAATAAATTTAAAAAATCCGATTGCGCAGCAATTTACCCTTTGGGGCCTGTCAGATCCCACGCGGGTATTCGTATATGAGAATTTGGAGCGGGGAACGGAGGGTTAAGGTTGGGTGCAAAATAAAACCAAAACCAACACTTTATACAGGTGAGTCAATAATAGAGTAGAGTTAATTATCTCATTTATTTTGAGAAATACAAAAAAATGTTAAATACAAAAGTTTCTCTAAAAGGTCTGTACAAAATACTATGACATATTCCTGACATCAAAATAAGCCGATTTGAAGCAGCTTACCTTAGTCCGAAATTGCTCTGTCATCGAGATACAGGGTGGTAAAGTTAAAAAATAAAAATCGATTTTTTTAAATATAATGTACATTTTGCAACGTATTACTTTCAAATCTGATACCCAGGGGTTTTTTGAGATGCGAAACCCGAATTTGGACACATTTTTACTGCGGCCGGTAGAGGGCGCTTTAAACTACTTTACAGTGTATTTCTGATGGTTTTAAGTGACCGTAACTTTTTTCTCGGTGTAATTTTCTTATTTATTTTTTAAGGAAACGATGTTTTAAACATTTTAAAGCAAAAAAGGTACTCCTGCTAAGAACCGCTAATGTAATTGTTGTCGAGATATTTCGGTTTTTATTGTTCGATAATGTACCGAAATACTGCCACCTGAAGTTTGTTCCAATTGTAAGTGTCTAAATTCGGGTTTCGCATCTCAAAAAACCTCTGGCTACCAGATTTGAAAGTTATATGCTACAAAATGTACAACAAATTTAAAAAAATTGATTTTTATTTTTTAACTCTACCACGCTCGAAAATGGAGTAATTTTGGACTAAGATAAGTTGCTTTAAATCGGCTTATTTTGATGTCAGGAATATGTCATAGTATTTGAGCGCGAGAGCTTCTCCCGCGTCACGTTCGATTTCTTGGCAAGCTTCTAGCCATTTTTCTTGTCCATATTGATCTATTTTGACTTGGATATGTCGATTACTCCATTTGCGAGCAGTACGTTCGGCTTGGACTGAACCTGCTCGAAAATTGAATTACGATCGCTCTCGGCAGCTCCGAATTATTTGACGGAACAACGAGCCACCTTAAGAAATATAACCTAACAAATTTTTATTTTTGTTTTGGTTGTTTTGTATGTCGCGTTTCGTGTATTTGAATATGGATCGGTCTCAGCAAATCCTGCAGATATTGGAATTATTGTCTTCATCAGAAACTTCTGATAAAGAAGAATTCCTTTCAAAGGTTGTGTGCTACGTTAAAGTTACCCAAAAAATGAAGATACGCAACTACGTGAAAGATGTAGTTGAGAAATAGTCGAATGATCAAGTAAGTTGCTCTTTTATAATATCTATGTGTTAAAATAACTCTTAATTCTTTCAGTTTAAAGGACATTTTCGTATAACGAGAGCCACATACAAAAAGCTTGTGACCTTATTTAAGAAAAACAGGTTTTTTCCTTAAGTAAGTCATGGTTCAAAAGTGCACAGTGCAGAAACCCATTGTACCCAAAACGTATAATATTGCACCCAATATTATACGTTTTCCTGAAACGGAAGAAGAAAATAACCAAGTAGCCACAGAATTTGTATCATTCTGTGGCTACTTGAACAGGTGTATCATTTTTATATTTATAATATTGTAATAAAGAGTTCTAACAAAGTATAGCTATACTGTGGTTCTAACATCTACTATGACTTCAAATCAGATATCTGGATTTCCTGGAGTAGTAGGCTGCATTGATCGAACTTACATCAGTATAAGGACCCCCAGCCAACAAACTGAGGTCAACTTACACCAACAGGCATGACATGCTGTCCATGACTCTACAGGGAATTTGTGATAGACAACCTCGTTTTCTAAATGTATTTACGGGTGTTCCATCAAAAATTCATGATGCGAGAATTTTTAGACTGTCATTTATTTCTGCCAAAGTGAATAGTTTAGGTCCTCAATTCCATGTTTTGGGGGATAGTGCCTATCCATTATCGGAAAATCTTCTGACTCCTTATAGGAACTATGGGAACTTAACCCAAATTCATAAAATCTATAATTACAAATTCTCAGCTACGAGAGTGAGAATTGAAAACACATTCGGTATTTTGAAAGGGCGGTTTCGACAGTTGATGAAACTGGAATATCACTCTGTCAGAAAATTGGCTTCATTTATAGTTGCCTGTTGTGTCTTACACAATGCCTGTATAGACAATGGTGATCTATTTCAAGAGGAGCCATGTTCTGAGGATATAGGACAAGAAAATTATGCACCTGAAGTTCATGGCAATAGAGAGCAGGGAATGATTAAAACGGATAATATTGCTGTGTTACTATCAAATAGGGAATAATTAGTTTGCATTTCATTGAATATATAGATGTTAAGAGTTATATTTATTGAGTTTCATTTGTTATTCCTTTTAAAACCAAAAATAACGATTATTTTACTTTTTAATATGAAACAGGTGAGTATTGAAAATGTATCAAAAATAAAATTTTATAAACTCAAAACGTAAAAACTATAAAACCAAACATAAAAAAATATTCTTATAAGAAAGTCTTAAAAAAATGCAGGACTCGAAATGTTAAAAAAAACACGTAATACATTCAAATGTCTTTTGAAAAGTCAGATTAGTACTTAGTCCTTCTCAGACCCAAAAAGTTCTTTAATAACCTGTAACTTCTCTTGATGACTTCTCTCTTTATTTTGTTCCTTTTCATCATGTAGCTCCTTCAAGAGTTTAATCATTTATTTAACATTTGTGGAAGATTTTTTTTATTAATTTTTATTGTGGGATTACTAGCGATATTTTTTATAATTCTTCTTTATTGGCACTGATTAAAATCTCTGGTTGGATGCTATCATCAATTGACTGACTTTTTTCTATTCCAGTAGCAAAAGGGACTTACACTCTAACTTCTCCTGAAGTTCTGTTATTTCCAATAGCATTCACTTTTATTTTTATGATTGTTTTGTACCTGGTCTCACACTGACCAGGAGTTCTTACCAGATTCATGTGTAATTTTATTTCATCACTAATCTTTTGCCACATAGTATTTTTGTTTCTAAATTTTTTTAGAGGTCCAACTTGAGGTAAGTATTCGTGATATAAATCCAACAATAACTTTATTTCGCTATTCCCCCATTCGAATTTTACATCTTTTTCTTGGTACAATAGATCCGTCGTTTTCTGACTTGTTCCTTCCATGCTACTACTGGATGGACCAGATAAAGATCAAGATCTTCTTCTTCTTGTGGTTCCTATCCGTTACGGATGTTGGCAATCAGCATGGCGAGCCTAACTTTGTTAGGCTGCTGCTTTGCTGGCCTGCTGAGGTTATGCAGCCAAGATATTCCTGGACCTCTTCTTCCATCGATTTTTCCCTGGATGATTGTCTGGAGTAAGGAGTACCTGGAGTCGTTTCTCATGATGTGGCCCAGATATTGCAGTTTTCGGATCTTGATGGTGTTCATAATTTCTTTTTGTTTATTCATCCTTCTTAGTACCTCTTCATTAGTGATATGTTCGGTCCATGATATCCTCATCATTCTTCGATAGAGTCGCATTTCGAAGGCTTCTATTTTCTTGGATGTGCTTTCATTGAGTGTCCGTCCCGTATAAGAGGATAGAAAAGATGTAACATCTGAGAAGTCTCATTTTTGTTTCCAGTGTAAGATCATGGCTTCTGAAGAGTTTGCTCATTTTGTTGTAGGCGGCTGTGGCTTTGGCGATTCGTGATTTGATCTCTTGAGTTGCGTCCTAGTTCTCGTTTATACGTGTTCCCAGGTACGTGATGTGTGGTACTCTCTCTATTGGTTGGTTGTTGATGGATAACTCGATGTTGTCGATCTTGTTTTTGCTAATGACCATAATTTTGGTCTTTTGTATGTTTATGTCCAAACCATATTCCTTACTAACTCTTGCTATTTTGTTGATAAGTTGTTGTAGTGCTTGTGGGCTATCTGCGAACACGATGGTGTCGTCCGCGTATCTTATATTACTCAATTTCTTCCCCTTTATTGAGATGCCCTCCTCTTCTTCGTCGTCGAGCGGCTCTTTAAAAATCTGCTCGGAGTAGATGTTGAATAGCAGGGGTGAGAGCCCTGCCTCACTCCTCGCATTATTTTGACGGCCTCAGTTGTTTCTCCGTCGACTCTTATTGTTGCCGACTGGCCCCAGTACAAGCTACTTATGATATTCAGGTCATTGGTATCGATCCCTGTCTTCTTTAATATTTCCATCATTTTGCCATGTTAAACCCGGTCAAATGCTTTGGCGTAGTCAATTAAACAACAGTAAACGTCAATGCATCTCTGGACAAGGACTTGGACAGCAAAGAGTGTTTCTCTGGTTCCCATCGCATTGACGAACCCGAACTGGTTTCGAGAGATTAGGTTCTCGCATCGATTGTATATTCTTTTATGGATGACTTTGAGAAAGGTTTTCAGCAGGTGGCTCATCAGACTTATCGTTCGATATTCTTCACATCGTTTTGCGCCTTGTTTCTTTGGCAGTGCAATGAACTCTGAGACTAGCCATTCTTGTGGTATTTTACCTGATTTGTAGATGTTGTTGAAAAGTTTGGTGATCTTCTTTAATCCATTTTCGTCTAGAAGTTTCAGGAACTCTGTCTGGATGTTGTCAGGTCCTGCTGCTTTTCCCTCCTTGCTCTGCTCTATAGCTGCCCTCACTTCTGATTCCATTATTTCTGGCCCACTCTGTGCGTTGCTCCGGGGATCTGGGGGGCTCTCTCTATTATCCTCAAAGAGGTGCTCTACGTACCTAGTCCACATCTTCTTCTTCTCTTCCATGTCTACAATGATGTTTCCATTAGCGTCAAATAGTTTCCCTAAGTTTTCTTTCTTTGTCCAGTGACTTCTTTCACCTTCCGGTGGACGTTAAAGTAGTCATATTTCAACTGCAGTGCCTCTATCTCCTCACAGTTCTCTTTCTGTTCCTTTTCTTTAGCCATTCGTATTTCGTTCCTTATGATGTTGTTTATCCTTTTGTATTCTATGGTGTTATTCTTGTTCAATCTTCTCTCTTCCATTAGGTTTAATATGTAATCTGTCATCCAGGTTTTCTTCCTTACTCTTTGTCCGTCCTCCTTTAGAATAGTGTTCTTAATGTGTTCCACTTTACTTTTCAGGTGATTCAAGTGTTCTTCTACTGAGCTATCTTCTGTTGTTTCTGCCATTGCTGCATTCAGCTCTTTCTCTACACATTCTTTGATCTTCCCGTTTTTCAGCTGTCTTAGGTTAACTTTTAATGGAGCAGCCTTCTTTATCTTCTTCATAACCACTTCGAATCTTCCGATAACTGGCACGTGGTCGGTTCGCATATCTGCTCCCGGGAAGGTTCTCATACTTAAGCAGCTGTTTCTGTACCGCTTGTTGACTAGTACGTAGTCTATTTGATTCCTGACTATTCTCCCAGGTTTATCAAGGGGCGATCTCCATGTGTATAAACGCCTCGGTGGTTGTTTGAACTGTGTGTTGAGGACTACAAGGCCGTGTTCGTCTGTAAATTTTTCGAGCATATCTCCTCTCTCATTCCTCTCTCCCAAACCGAAAGACCCGATGAGCTCGGTTTTTTCTCCAGCTCCCAACTTTGCGTTAAAGTCCCCCATGATGATGTTAACTTCTTTTTTGGGTAGCCTCTCGAGTATTTGGGCGACATTCCTGTATAATTCTTCAACTTCCCCTTCATCTTTATCTGCAGTGGGGGCATAAATCTGGATGTTTAGATTTACTGGTCGGGCGTTAATCTGTATTAGAAGGACTCTTTCTGAGAATGGGACAAAGTTCATGACACTCTGCGCTATCTCCTTGGTGACAACAATGCCCACCCCATTCAGAAACTTACCATCTTGTGTTCCTGCATCGTACACTCTGTGTTCGTCCACATCCACCGAACCCACTCCCGGCCACCTCATCTCGCTTCCCATGATTTTTACTTTCATTCTTCTCATTTCTTTTGTTGCGTTGTTGATATTTCCAGCTTGTGCCATCGTTTTAACATTCCAAGTACCAATCCTTATCTCCCTGTTCACTTTCATTACACTGCTCAAAACATTTCCTCCCGGAGATCCGATCGAGGAACTATTCCGGACTTGTTTTGTTGTGAGCCTTGCCATGATGATTTTTACTAGGACTTATCTATTCTGGATCTTTAATGAGGTGGTTTGGCCAAAATTCTTCCTCATCCTTATGTCGTTGATTACTTGATTGTAATTCATCCGCCTTTGGGGCCGATTTCTCAACCCCAGGACAATAGGGTGCCCTTACTCTTGTCGGCTCATCCACCCGCAGCTGTTGGCTGACAAGAGGGGATTACTTATACCGGTAATCACTCGGTCGACAGGGCCTCGTTAGTTGTCTAGCAGGGTGCACCACGTGCAGGTGAGGTTGTCAGTTGGCTAGGCTTTTACATTGTTCTGCCTACCCCTTACACGATAAAGATCTTCTTTTTTTTTTCTTGTGGTTCCTATCCGTTACGGATGTTGGCAATCAGCATGGCGAGCCTAACCTTGTTTACGGCAATGCGGAAGAGTTCGGTTGATGTTTTTCCGGTCCACTTCCTGAGGTTATTACTATTGTTAATTATTGTTGGTTAACTTATTGTTATCTTCGAATAATGATTGGTCTTTGTACAGTATTTTATCAATGCCTACAATAAATAATGAGATTTAAAAATTGAGTAATAGAAAAGTAGCAAGAATATGTTATAACATTATTCAAATAAGCAAAAGATTCCTACCATTCTCCGTCACTTCACATAAAAGATTATTGTCTTGCGAGATAGGTTGGCCGTCAGCCCCTAAAATAATTCTATTCATATAGAGTATTTCCTCGTTATCCATTATAGCTCTGAATAAAACTGAGAGCTGAAATTTCTACAAAAAACACTAAAAAGTTTTCAATATTTTGTTTTCTGAATATTCTCACGAATGGAAAATCCATTAATTTAAAAGATAGACTTATTATTTAAAAGTATAAATTCATTAAATTAAATCAGAGATTCGGAGATGGCAAAATAATAAAATGTGCGAGGCAAAGTTACAGTCAGAATGCACATAGTGCATCATCGCTATTTTTAGCGTTAACAAATCCTCGCTCCTGTTGCGATGCAGACGACGTGGAATAACAAACTACGTCAGCCAGTCAATCGGGTATAAATTAAGCTCGACATGCGTTGGTAAGGGAGACACCCGATCATGACTTTAACTTCATTTTTGGAGTAAGTTATTACTAATGTTTTCTGTTTTTATGTTTCAGGTAACAGCCATTACCAATCTAACCAAGATAAAGAAGACCACCCCCCCACCAACGAATTTCTCCCCGGGTGGCGAGAATTTATTCTCAAAACTTGGGTAAAACTCAGCCGTAGCTAACTCGGTGCTAACCGGGCTCTGGCTACAACTCCCAGATTTCCCCCCGCCTGCCTATATAGGCTATAGGGTAAGGAAATCAACCTCCGATCCAAACTCGCCACAAATATTCTTGGATGATTAATTGATTAGCCCTCTAACTCTCTTGATCATCCAAAAATATTCCATGACCTCCACCAGGATGACCAGCTGACGAAGAAAGAAAAATTCAAGATAAGAAGAGCGCAGAAGAGCCCCGTTGTCAGCCGGGGCACTCTCACCCAAGACAGGGGACGCCGTTGCAACACTGGTAATTCCCGAAAGGGAAACGCCAGCGTCTGTTAACGGAGTCCTTCTTCCGGACTTTTTCTTTTGGTCTACAGCGATGGGAGGGTAAAAAGCAGTAGTCTTGCTTGACCCGCTTATCTGAGGCCATTCTTCCTGTCATGTATAATGGTGGGTAAGGGAGACGAGCAGAGACAGTCGAAGACTCTGCCTCAGACGGTAGAGCCCAGCGAGAAGACTCGGTTCGCACCACAAAATGTAGTCGTCCCGAATTCTGCAACCCGCACCGGGTTCGTAAATTAATTAAATAGTAAACCATTTCTTAAATTATAATAAATCGCGAGTGCCAAACCCTCCAGAAAGCTGCCCTCATCATTGTTTAACAAATGTAAGTATGGATTTATTATTGTAATATTTTGTGCATGTAAAAGGTATTGTTTAAACTGTTTTTTTTTTGGGAATTATGTTGTAGGTTTTATTCCGATTCACTAAGTTGATAAACCAACCATTTTGTCAATTAGTTTAAGTATTATTTAGTTATTAAATTATAGTTTTCTACCAAGCGGTTTGATTCTACCTCTGAAACAAGATCTCGGTAAAGGCGTTTATTAAAGTAATAAACGAACGTCTCGTTTAACTTGTTGGATCAAAAGGGCTTTACAATTTAAACGTGACATTTGGTGGAGACGCCGGCCTTGTGTCAGAGTGACATTTGGTAGAAGTTGCGGTATTTCAGAACGCCGTTTGGTACATTTGTTTCAGGTAGATGAAAAACACTGTTAAAAGAAAAGTGAATTTTTAAACCAGAAATTTGTATTTTTTTTTCGTGAGTGATAATTACCTCTCTAAAACAAAAATATAATTTTTCTTTTTGCATAATTAATTTTGTCCTACATTGTAATTTTGAATATTTGTTTGCTAAATTGTTAAAAGCAAGTCAGTATAACTGAAACGATCGTGTCTTATGTTACAAAAGTCAAGAAATTAATGGCTAATATAACTTTACGTTCAGCACTTGCCGAACAAAAAGCCCTGGCCATCCCTAAATTTACGTGTACACCTACGTTTAATCTATCAAGTGATTGCCCCATTACATGTTTAAATAAATATGAATAGTCCGCAAGATTAAACAACTGAACTTATTTTTTAAAGATTTCATATTTTAATAATTATTTGGACGGACTAGCACAAGTTTGGTATCAAAACTATGTAAATGATCCAAAAAATGTATTTAATACTTGGGTAATAATTCGAACAGATTTTCCAAAAGAATTCGCAGCCATTTCGTAAACTTAAATTTGGATTAAACACGCGTAAACATCGGGACAATAAAGACAATAAAACTTATTATTATGACTTACTTACTTTGGCAAATGAAATTAACCCGGACATGTCTTTTGAAACTTTTAGAGATTATTTCGAAAACTATTTAAATCCGTCGTGTTTTGAAATGTACTATTTGCTAAGCTCTAATACAGCCCAAGTTAAACAAAAATGATTTCTACTATTGAAATGTATCACGAGAAAAGCAAATATATTCTGGATTTGATCAAAATCGAGGTATAAGAAACAGTAATACCAGAAATAATTGTTCACTAAAATATAAAAATTTTAATCGAGGTAGCAGCAAGTTTTACTATTTTGGACAAAATAAGAATTTTTCTACACATCAGGATCCTAGTAAATGTGAAAATTCAATGTTAAGTATCGATGAAGTTGCTCTAAACTCGACAAACATTAAAGATAGCAATTTATTGTCAATCAAAGCTTCAATAAATAACGAGGACAATTTGTTTGATGTAATTTTAGACACAGGATGTGGACGAAATTTAATTGATTTAAATCTTGTAACTAACATGTCTCTATCATCAGAGAGAATCCATTTAACTTCAGTAGGAGGTTCTACTGTTAACCCAGTTGGTACTTCAAAAGTAACTCTAAAAATTGACAACATAAAGTTTGATATTGAAGCATTAGTAGTGAAAAACCTTTATAAACCTCCAATTCTGGGACATAATTTTTTCTCGAATTTTAACGCCAATGATTGATTACAATAAAAATATTTTGAGTTTTTCAACGAACAACAACGATAAAGTAACAGTTAATCTCAATCGACCTGATTTTGATGTTACATCTAAACTATTTCTAAACCAAGTTCAGAAAGAGTATCTAATGGGTGTAGAAATTTCTGACGTCGAAAAAACAGCAAAAGTTGCGCGAAAATATATTGTAAAACCAAATATGCTTGATTTAACGAAATTCAATTTTATTAAACGAGAGTTATTTATATCCAAGAAATCTGTGTGTAGGCACACCATTTTTGCAAAATGGGCACAATTTATACAATAAAATTGTCAATAAGGGATTTGAAACAGTTCCTATTTTAAAAAATCAATCAATATAATTTAAACGTGACAATATTATTAGATATAATATACCGCAACACAATACCAATATACAGTGCGTTTTTTTTAACGCGCAACATAGGATTTTACGTGTTAAATTTTTAAGCACATGTCAGACCATGTTATTTTAGAACTACAAGTATAAAACTTGACGGGTGGCTGTTTCGTACCCTGGAGGTTAAGCAAGTTTACCAATTGGGCTTAAAAAGTGATTATAAACTGGCAAAAAATCATCTTTTTTCGAAAAGATTTTATCTTTCCATACTCCCTGTATGTATGATAGGTGCTTGTTGTTTTTGATACTGGCACGGCGGGTAGCAGGTAAAATTTGGCGTAGAAAGTAAAACAGGGTGATCATTAACTTTATATCAAGAAAGTTAAGAACAAAAGAGGTATTTTTATAAGTGAATTGTTCAAAGTGACCTCAGTTTGAAGCCAAACAGTATTCCAAACTATCATAAAATGCCCTTTTGACGTTCAAAAGATGTCGGGCCATGATGCAGTCAAAATATGTCACTCTATACCTGCTACCTGCCCTGCCGATATCAAAAACAAAAAAGAACAATGCATACAGGGAGTACAAAACGATAAGATCTTTTCGAAAAATAATTATTTTTTGCCAGTTTTTAATCACTTTTTAGACCAAATTGGTAAACTTACTTAAGCTTCAGGGTACTAAAGACACACCCGTCAAGTTTTAGACCTGCAGTTCCAAAATAACATGGTCTAACATGGGCTTAAAAATTTAACACGTAAAATCCTATGTTGCGCGTAAAAAAAAACGCACTGTATATAAAGTTAAAGAATAGCTTTTTTATATATGTGTACTAGCACATTAAACTCATCGTTTTATGATAATCTACATACTAATACAAAAAAAAAACTATATACGATGCTAAGAATAATTTTGTTATAAAATATGATATTGTATATTAAGCCTTAAGTAGCACATATTAAACTTTGTTCTTATATTTCATGTAACACTGAGGACTATATGAGAAGGAAGCCAAAGCAGACTATGATGAGCATATTATCTGTACATTGCTGATGAGTTCCAGGCTAGCCGAATTATCGATTGAATAATTGACCCACACCACAAACATTTATAGGACATTAAACATAATAGTGTTAAGTGATGTGAGATGCGAAGTTTTGGATCTTAAGACTAAGCCTCTATTAAAGTTTTCTTAGGGTTGCGGTTTTTTTTTTGCTATTACTAGGAGCAAATAGATTTACGGTTGATTAAAATAAAGTGCATAATTGTGATTATGTATATTTACTGGAGACAAAAGATTTTAATAGATTGTCTTGTTAAAATAAGTACTAACTCATTATTAAGAAATGACTGCAATCAGTGTCTTTGGACATATTTAACCGTGTACCATAGAATACGTAAACTTACTGATCATTTATTGTAATTGTAAACTTACTGATCAATTATTGTAATTGTTTCACATGTATGTAACCTTTAAATTTATATTAGGATATACCGTATATTTTATTATTTTTTGTTGAAAATAAATAGTTATTTTTCTAACAAGTGCGGAAAGCGATACTTTTACGCACGCGATTGCACTTGATTGTGGAAAGCAGTTTCGTCGACGAAGCAGTCGAGTGTGGAAATGATGCTTTCCACAAGTGTTAGAAACAAAATTTTTTCTACGAGAGGTTAAAAATTATACCTATCTCAAAAAAAAATCAAAAATTATTTATTTAAAAAAAATATTAAGCTTGTAAGAGCTGGATAAATACATTTTTTTCTAACTTCGTAGTACTTTTCAACACTAGGAGCAGTTCATCCTTCAAGCTCTTCACCTGGTTTTCATTACACCACTTTGAAAATACATATTCCTTGTTGTAATGTTCTGTTGATGTTGACGGTAGTAAATCCAAACTTTTGGCGGTTGACCCGGTGCATACGATGAACTCTGGAAGAGTTCTTCATCCGATAAGTCCAATGACTTAAGAATAAAAAAACAACATAAGTGCAAAACCCAAAGTAGAAGATGAAGGTGTCAATGATACCAGCAATCCTAGAAGTGAGAAGCAACACAAGGTTTGGTAATCAATGAATGAACTTTTGATGACCTCTGAATCCATTTATGAAAATGTTGAGACTGCTCATGAAGAACTTAGCCAGGTTACAATGTTACAATGCTTCAATCATCTGAGGCCACTACAGAAACTGTAAAAAAACTATTGAGTTTAGCACAATACAGAAAGAAAAAAATAAAATAAAACATTAAAAAGAAAAACGCAGGGCAAGACCTAAGTACTCTTTTAACAACATGCAATAAAGTTGGTCAGAACATCAACGAATTAATTGGAAATACTCAAAAAGATGAATACAAACCATCGGACATATTTGGCATTTTGACATATCTGACACATTTGGCACTTTCAGCTGTCTGGGCCATTCACTAAAACAAGTCAAAGGCAAAAAAAAAACAAATCACTCTTCAATCTAAAATATTAGTGCTTGTAGCAGAAGCTATATTATATAAAGATTGAAGAGTGATTTGGAAAAATCTTAATTATCCTTGGGCAGGTGGGAGGTTTGAGCACATACTGAAAAATGGCACGATGCTTTGATGGCGCCACTAGTCCTCGTACTAAAAAATAGGCATATCTTGTATTTTTCCGTTTCTGCACGTGGTCGTTAAACTTGTGTCCACTGATTTTTTCTTTGTATTGGTTAAATGTTAACGTAAGTTTAATGTTTTTCTATTTATTCAAGTTCTCTTATGTTATAGGCATCACGTAATATATAAATAAATAATACCAAATATTCGCTTAAAGTAGCATTTTTCAATCATGTTATATTGATCACAGGTGGGATGTTTGAGCAAAAATATAGCGGGACTGTTGGGCATGACCATAGATCCCCACAGGGAGCGATAAACATGTCCATAGGTCCCTCACATTTTGTTTATTTCCAGGATATCATGCCTTTTCGATATAAGAAAAAGACGGATCGCGTAGCAGTTCCATACCACATTATAAATACAGCCGTAGAAGAAGTAAAAGCAGGAGCAAAAATCTTACCCAGAGCAAAGAAATATGGAATTGCACGGTCGTCTCTTCAACGTTACTTAAAATTAGAACAACCTCGAAAGAATCCAGCCAATAAATATATTACTCGTCAGATCTTCACTAATAGTGAAGAAAAACTTCTTGGAGATTACTTAATCAGATGTTCACAGTTACACTATGGGTTGGGAAAACTTTCTACAAGAAAACTTGCATTTGATTATGCAGTTGCCTTAGGCAAACGTGTTCCTGAAAATTGGAGCTTACATAAATATGCTTCGAAAGACTGGATGAGGGGTTTTATGGAGAGAAACAAGAATTTGTCGTTACGTACTCCTGAGGCTACCAGCTTATCACGTGCTACCAGTTTTAATCGTAAAAATGTAGGTGAATTTTTTGGTAACTACAAAAATGTGTTGGACCGATACAAATTTGGACCAGAGGCTATTTATAACGTTGACGAAACTGGCTTAACCACCGTTCAATCCACGCAGAAAGTATTAGCGACGAAAGGATGCAAGCAAGTTGGACTTGACAATGACTTGACAATGACTTCAATGACTTCTGCCGAGAGGGACACTTTGGTCACATTGTGCTGTACAATAAATGCACTTGGAAATTATATACCTCCTTTCTACGTCTTTCCTCGTGTAAACTTCAAGCAGTACATGCTAAGCCGCGCTCCAGTGGGATCTGATGGGGCAGCCTACCCATCTGGCTGGATGACTGCTCAAAATTTCGTTTTGTACCTCAAACATTTTATCAAATTTGTTAAATCATCGAAGGAATCACCTGTTTTGGTGGTGCTTGACAATCATGAAAGCCATATTTCTGTAGAGGCTTTAAATATATGCAAGGACAATGAGATAGTGATGGTAACGTTTCCTCCACACTGTAGTCACAAGCTCCAGCCATTGGATTTAAAAAGCGCTGTTGGCGCTGTGTGGTTGTTGCCTAATGTTAAGGCCTGTGATCCATCTGATATAATTTTAACAACCACCTGTTTTGGTGCTAGATGCTACGGATATATGGTTTTTTGGAACATCTTGGAGAGTGTTGTGGATTGGCAGCAGTTTTTGTTCGTTGCTGGAGCCATTTTAAGTGTGAGCTTGGGTGGATTGGTTGCCTGTTTTTGGTATACTTTGTGTTCCTATTTTACATCACAGAGCAACCTGTTCTATGTTCTTTGGATCAATTTGGTTTTGAGAGTGTGAACCAATCCACAGTAGTGCGACCAGCTGAACCAGGAAGTCGAGATGTCGACTCTCCTCGGTCAAGAAGATCAAGTTAAGTAGTCCATTCTTCAAAATTGTTCCAACACGGAAGTGACCAAGCCAGCCGCCAGAAAATGCTAAGTCCTTAGCGTATGAATTTGTGTAAGTACCATTGTTGAATTGTTAATTGTTAGTGTGTTTATGACCGTATTGTGCAGACCCATTTGTGTATACTGTATTTAATAGATTTAAGTGTTTAATAGAAAACTCAGTGTTTGATTCCATCCTTAAAACTGAGATCCCGGTAAGACGTTTAACGTCGTGAGTCAGTTTAATTAATGAATCCGAAAGGGCTCATAAATTAAACGTGACATTTGGTGGCAGAGAAGACTTGAAAATTTGAAATTTGATTCTGGAATCTTGCATGAAATATTTTTATTTTTAGAACTAAAAGTAGCATCCTTTGGACCACATGAGAAAGACTGTGTGTTGGTTATGGATGAAATGGCAATCACGCCAGGTACATCCTATGACACATCTCTTAAGAAATATTTTGGCAATGTAACTGCCTGATCACTCTGGCCTGGCTACTCATGTATTAGTATTTATCTTGATCTTCTTGACCGAGGAGAGTCGACATCTCGACTTCCTGGTTCAGCTGGTCGCACTACTAGATTTTAAGCTTGTTTTAAGGTAGTTTTAATTTAGAATAACAATTTTTATTATCTTTTAATTTCATTTATTTCTTTTTAATCATGACTATGTCCGTTGCACGAATGCAACTTCGTGGGTTGGTACGCCAACTTCACACCGCTAACGCTGAGCTCTTTGAGCTCAAAGATGAGGAGAGAAAGGCTTGCATTTCTAAAATCTCTGAGATCTCCAACTCAATCAAGGAGATCAAAAAATTGATCAAGGAGGACCACTCCCCAGTGAGTGAGAAGTGGTGGCAAAATGCCACTATTGCTGAGTTGAGGGACGAGATCTCTCGTCTCAAGTGGGGCAAGCAACTGCGTCCCCAAGTAGCTCGCGTGCTACAAACCCGCCTGTCATCATGTGTGGGTTTTAGACAACAGGCCTGGGAGATCCAGGAGTTTTGTTCTTGCCCGAAGAGAACCAAGTGTGTCCATCGGGACTTGTCGGCCTACCTTTGGGCCGAATTCAACGACCGCGTCGAAGCGGTTAAAAAGATCTTGATTGCGGCTAACACCGCAATGTTTGAGAAGAAGGCCCAACAACAGGCCAAGAGAGCGACTCGCTTTGTCGCAGACGTCAACATTTGGTTGGCGTTGAAAGGATACACCTGCGTTTTGCAGGTTGATGAAGACCATCGCACCCTCGTGAGACAGGGCCTGACCGGTGGCCAGAAGCGGCGCTGCAATGAGCGCGCTGCCTCTTACCTGCATGGAAACTTGCAGGAAAACATGATTCCCAACAGGTACGCCATGTTGGTTTGTGACGAGGAGGGGGACAGCGAACCCCTGAGATTTGTCGCGCGTTTTAACAAGCGCGCTTTTGTTCGCAAAGTGCGAGGTGAGAAGCGGCAGAAAAGAGCCGCTTACATCAAGCGCACGGTGTCGGAGGCCGTCCAAAGAAACGTCGATCTCGCCAAGAAATTGCGAGAGAAAATTGAAAACCTCAGGAATCCTGGGTTTGCTGTCGACTTCGTCCCTGATGGAGGGCCGGACTGGACATCTCACGTAAGAGACTGGGAGAAGGGGTTGGAGTCAGCTGCCCCTTTAGTTGTAGAGAAGCCGAAAGGCAAAAAGAACCAGAAACACCGCCTGGCAGAGAAAAGAAGAGTCATCGAACATGGAGAAGCCATCATCAAGGAGGTTTCTCAAAGTGAACTTGGTGTTTCGTTCATCAGCGAAGAGATGGTGTACAGGGATAAAAAATCAAAGGCCGTCCGAGTGGAAGAGCCTACTCCCGTCACAATCAACAGTTCCACGATCTCAGACGAACTGTGCAGGCCCAGAATTGAGAGAGACAAGCAGGTTTGTCTCGAGGAATTAAGAGCGCTTGAAGCAGAGCGCAAACAGAAAATAATGGTCGTTCAAGTTAAGAAGAGTAGTCCTCGGAAGACCATAAACTACGTCGACGACGACTTGTTCGTTAGTCAGGGGCATTTGGCTCACTGCATTTCAGCGGACGCCAAAATGTCGGCTGGAATTGCTCTTGAGTTTGGTAGACGGTTTAAACAAAGACCACAAATCCTCGCGAAGTCACCGCAGGTTGGCGAGGCGGTTGCCGTCGCTTATGGCAACAGAATGATATTCAACCTTGTCACAAAAGAAAAATACTATCAGAAGCCGACTCTAGGAACAATGGCGGCTGCCTTGAAGTCTATGGCAGAGAAAGCAAAGAAACTTGGCATAAAGAAGATTTCCATGCCCAAGATAGGATCAGGCTTAGACAAATTGTCTTGGAATCTTGTTGCTAATTTGATTGAATTGCATGCTGGTGACATCGAGATTGATGTGTATAGCGGATCCAGAAGAGCAATAGGAAGAGATTCCAGAAGAGGCAAATTCGTCATCGAGAAAGAGCAGACGAAACTGGAGACAAATCATGTCACTGTTGTGAGGCGTGGTGAGGAAATCATCAGAAGACCGTTCTCTGATGCCTTAAAAGAAAACCTTGGTCCCATCGTTGACAACGAAAGGCATCTGTTTCCTCGTCAAGAACATTACTTAAATGGAGAGAGAACAGTTTTTAGTTACGATCGAGAGAAGAAGACGGTAGTTGGTTGGAGCGAAGGGAAACTGGTGGCTGGTGTCCGTCACGGGTTCAGTGATGTATTTGGCATAGACGACGTTATGGGAGTGGGTGAGTTGAAGAACTTACCTGATGAAATTGCCGTCAATGACAAGAAATTTGCCTTATCTGACAAGTCGATTTTCATCAATGGAGAGATGGTGCCATCTTTTCTTTATGACGGATATTTGCATAGTGGGACTCCTGTCTTATTTCAGAACCAGGTGGTCTCTTTGATCACCTGTTCTGCTGTTATTGATGGAGGTCTACACTATGCTCTCTTGAACGCTCGTCGGCTTTCGATCAGGAGTGAACCAGCCATGTTTTGGCATTCTAATAGAGCGGAATACTGACGAACTTTACTTGGGAAGATCACCGGCCGATCAGTGTGCTGTTGGAAGGGCGTTAATGTACGAATCTGAAGACGGTACCATCACAACATCTATGAGTGAAAGAACGGAACGTTGCACCATCGCTTGCTTGACGCCGATGAGGAGACTTGTAATGATTGAGCAACAGCCTGACTTTGTTAGGTGCATATGCCCTTTGCTTTATAGTTTTGCCGGGAATGTTCAATATCTGGAAGAGAAACACTCAGTTGTACACCCGCAGGTTCTCGTATATAAACATCAAATGGTTGTAAGAACTAAGGCTTATAAATTGACAACAATTTATGATTTCAGCGGAAACACTCCATGTAATTGGGGTTTAGCCTCACCAAACGAGAGATCCGAGACCATTGGGGTGTTTGTTTGTAAAAAAGGATTGTCTTTGCCGACTCCGCAATTTAGACTGCCAAATTTGCCTAACATCAATGCAGCTAGAGTGATTGATTGGTTTATCTGTTTACTTATCTTTATCATAGTAGATAGAATGGGTCATGGATTTTTGGGGTTGATAATCACCGTCTTGATGGCTATCTATGTACCTATCATGGCCGATACTTGTTCTATGCAGGGCTTTGTTGATGTGATGTCACACGTTACCACAAATGGAACTCATGAGATCTACAGAGGTAATTTCTTGGTCAGACCTGGGTATTGTACATCACTGGGTGGTCACACCTTGATCACTTTTAATAAGATAGTCGTCGAAAGGCAATATGATAGAGTGGGAGTTATACCATTGAGAAAGCGGGTCGATTGTGTCCAGTTCGACTGGAATTGCCCAATGACATCTTCTTTGGCATGCACACAGCCCCGAGTTTCATGTAAGAAGGAGTGTGAAAAGGATGGTGACTTCTTCTTTGAGAAGTGTGAGTCGCAGAAGACATGGTCCGGGGATACTTGTTTCAGTAGTGGAGCTACTCATGTTGACACCTGCATAAGCACCGGCAAAAAGAGCGTTGATTATTTTGGACTTTACTCCTTAATAGAAACATCAAGGAAAATTAAGATCTTAATGACCTATAAACGTGGAGCAAAGGAATATCAAGCTGAGTTACTCTCAACTGAGTTAAATGTTATCACTGATCTTGATATAAGAGGAATCGAGATCCAACCTGTGTTACCAACTTTTTACTCACAGGTAATTACTCACACCGATGGGGAGCGGTGTTCTATGCTTGGAACTTACCCCGAAAAATATTGCCCAGGAGCTTATGAGAAGGACAAGTTTGTCCCTTTCAATAGGGAATGTTTAAGACCGGAATTTGATTGGCAAGAAGGACATTATGTAGTCAAAAATTATGAAAATAACGGGCAAGACTACTTTTCTAATAGTTTCGTTGAATGTCCTGCTGATGTGGAAATAGTAAATCCTTTGGAATGGGAGGAGTCACTAACAGCGACTTACAATTTGAAGAGTGCACTGCTAACACTAACTGCTACAGTCCCGATAAAGGTTAATAAAGAACATACCTATTGCAAGAACATGTCTGGACTGATAGAGAAATACACTCCAGGAATAAGATCGTACTACAAACACACCGTAGTAACAGTGAGACAAATAGCAGATGAAGAGTGTGTATTCAAGATCATCGTGTCTCCGTGTTCAGTGTCAGGATCTGCGGAAGCTGCAATCTCTAAAGGAAAAGTGGTTTCTTTCTTTGTGTTGTGTGGAATTTCCACACCATCTAAGATTGATTTGGTTGGAGAAACCTTGTCATCAAGATTGGTTAAAGAATCATTCAGTCGAGATCTTGACTACACTGTATTCAATAAGTTCGTGAATACTATTAATTTTGGAAATAACATTACATCCACATTAGGAGAATGGTGGAATTCAGTACAGAAAGCCATGCCTGAATTCATGAAAGTAACATCGTCTTGGTTCGTAACATCTAGGCTGATGACGATTGTCATCGCCTTAGTATTTGGGTACTTCGCCTTTCAAGCTGTATTGTCTGGTGCTTACATAGTGGCCGGCGTTTTGATCGCTGTTGGCGCTGTGTGGTTGTTGCCTAATGTTAAGGCCTGTGATCCATCTGATATAATTTTAACAACCACCTGTTTTGGTGCTAGATGCTACGGATATATGGTTTTTTGGAACATCTTGGAGAGTGTTGTGGATTGGCAGCAGTTTTTGTTCGTTGCTGGAGCCATTTTAAGTGTGAGCTTGGGTGGATTGGTTGCCTGTTTTTGGTATACTTTGTGTTCCTATTTTACATCACAGAGCAACCTGTTCTATGTTCTTTGGATCAATTTGGTTTTGAGAGTGTGAACCAATCCACAGTAGTGCGACCAGCTGAACCAGGAAGTCGAGATGTCGACTCTCCTCGGTCAAGAAGATCAAGTTAAGTAGTCCATTCTTCAAAATTGTTCCAACACGGAAGTGACCAAGCCAGCCGCCAGAAAATGCTAAGTCCTTAGCGTATGAATTTGTGTAAGTACCATTGTTGAATTGTTAATTGTTAGTGTGTTTATGACCGTATTGTGCAGACCCATTTGTGTATACTGTATTTAATAGAAAACTCAGTGTTTGATTCCATCCTTAAAACTGAGATCCCGGTAAGACGTTTAACGTCGTGAGTCAGTTTAATTAATGAATCCGAAAGGGCTCATAAATTAAACGTGACATTTGGTGGCAGAGAAGACTTGAAAATTTGAAATTTGATTCTGGAATCTTGCATGAAATATTTTTATTTTTAGAACTAAAAGTAGCATCCTTTGGACCACATGAGAAAGACTGTGTGTTGGTTATGGATGAAATGGCAATCACGCCAGGTACATCCTATGACACATCTCTTAAGAAATATTTTGGCAATGTAACTGCCTGATCACTCTGGCCTGGCTACTCATGTATTAGTATTTATGCTGGGTGGTATTACAAGCCGCTGGAAACAAGTTGTAGCATATTATTTTACCAGTTACTCTGTAAATGGGGACATATTGTCACGAATGGAAAATCCGTTAATTGGGAAGTTGGACTGATTAACTTAAAAAACATAAGAGTATTCGAGGATTGCGAAATATTAAGCGCACGAGGCAAGGTCGCATCACGATGCACCGAATGTGTCATGCACCGAGTGCACCGTATCGGTGATGAGTCACCACCACCTGCTTTGCAGAAATGTGAAAAACAAGCGACAATAACAAACTGCGTCAGCCGATCAATCGGGTATAAAATACGCCGATTTTAGCAGTATAGGATAAGTGTGAACCGATCAACGGTAGTGCGACCAGCTGACCCGAGAAGTCGAAATGTCGACTCTCCTCGGGAAAAGATCAAGTTAATTAGTCCGTTCTCCAAAGTTGTTCAAACGCGAAGTGACCAAGCCAGCCACCAGGAAATGCTAAGTCCTTAGCTTGTGACTATGTAAGTACAATTGTGGAATTGTCAACTTTTAGTGTTTATAACCGTATTGTGCAGACACGTTTGTGTATACCATATTTAATAGATTTAAGTGTTATATGAGAAAAACTCAGTGTTTGATTCTATCCCTAAAACTGAGATCCCGGCGCGACGTTTAACGTCGTGAGTCAGTTTAATTGGTGAACCCAGAAGGGCTCATAAATTAAACGTGACATTTGGTGGAGGCGCCGGTCTGTTTTGGGATGGATAAAAAACAATAGTTGAGTTTTTTATTTTTATTTTTTGGGGATGATACCGAAATTTTAGGTATTATTATCTTTTGGCTAGGGATAGTAACGTTGATTTATTCAGTGATTTTTTGGGGGTTACCTTTGCTATTGAAGCGTTCATTTGAGAAAATTTTGGTTTAATATGGGTGGTACATCTTCAAAAGAGGAGGAAATTATTATTTCCCAAGCGGGAAACAGTGGAGGTGTATCAAATAGTTCAGGAAAAGATAATTCATGGTCAGCAAAGGAAATTTTGATTATTATTTTTCTGTGCATGGGGGTATTAATGCTTGTGTATTTTAGCGTCAAAAAAATTATTAGTTTGATGAACAAGCAAATTCGCAAAGAAATTGCTAGGAATAATCAAATTGTTTAAAAAAAAAATCGTTTAAATTTTGACCGAAAACTTGAAAAATCGGAATAATTAAAAATAATGCCAAACATTTCGTATTAAACTTTACATGAGTGAACCAAGTGACAAATCACGAGTACGAACTCGCAGTAGAGCTCAAAGTATATCAGACAAAGAAAAATTTGTTTTGCAACAAGCACTAGCCCAAGGAAAAAACCCCGAAAAAGTCTTAAAAGAGTTGAGAGAGTTTAAACCCGCGCATCATAGCTCAACTGTCGGTTCCTCTGTTTCTGTGCAGGCATCGATATCTGCAGGTGCCCCAGAAGTTGACAGAACAACTTTTATTCACAGTTTAACAAGTAGTGAGGACGAGAACAGCCCTTTCGAAAAAACTGTCGTAAGTGCTCAAATTGAAACCCCGCGAATTCAAACAACCAAAGCTTCGACTTCCCGAGTTCAGAAAGCTAAAGATTCCAAAGCAAGATCACGATCCCCAGAACAGTTTTTTAAGCCAAGAGCTTCATTGAGTAGGACTCCGCCTAAACCGCGAGAATCAAAAGAGTTCTGGCAAGAAAGTCCCTTAGAAGTGGTAGTGCCAGAGCCTACCTCATCCCGCCCCACGGATTTATTACAAGGTTGTAATAATCCTTGCCCACCCCCTGTAATTCGAAAAAGAAACCGTGCCATACGTCCTAACAATACTCCAGTAATGGCTAACATGACTTTACAAGCAGCTTTGGCTGAGCCAAAAACTCCGGCCACCCCAAAGTTTACATGCCCATCTACATTTAACCCTTCTATTGACTCCCAGTATTTTTATAAATAAATACGAAAAAGCAGCGATTGTGAATAGCTGGTCAGAAAATCATAAAATATCCTATTTGGCTAATTTTTTGGAAGGTCCAGCCCATACGTGGTTTAGTAATTATATTAGTGAGCCAGAGAATCAGATGAAAACATGGCTAAATATTAAATCAGATTTTTTGAAAGAGTTTTCAGGAGAACAGCCACTCCGACAGTTAAAATTTAGATTAAACACCCGCAAACAGCAAGACGTCGAGGATATTAAAAAGTACTATTATGATCTATTGGCAATCGCAAACGAGATTGACCCAGAAATGACTTTTGACGCGTTTAGGGATCATTTTGAAAATGGTTTACATCCGTCTTACTATGAGATGTATTATTTGCTTAGTTCTAGCAATAGAAATTTTGACGATTTAAAGCAATTGGTGATTAAAATAAGCGATATAAAAGAAAGGACATTGGTAAACCAAATGACACAGAGTACAGCTTTATTGTCAGTATCTGCGGCAGTGAACAGTAACAGTGGTAATAACCCAACAAACCGGCAAAGGACCTGGAATGACACCAGGCCACGGACATTTTTTAATAGGAATTTTTCAAATACGGTTCAAAATCAGACACGAAATGCCTATGTTCCAAGGGTGAATAATTTTAGACCCAATCAAAATAGTCCGAGGAACAACTCATTCAATAGGGGGCGACAATTTGTAAGAAACAATTCGCAACAACCCCGGAACCAGGATACTTTTAATGGGAACAGAAATCAGTTTTCTAATCAGAACTGGAGAAATAATAACAACAATAATTATTTGCCTCGTACGAGAACGCACGACGGCCGGGTTATTTGCATTGATTGCCGTAGGCCCGGTCACGTGTCTTGTAATTTCAATAACAGGCCTTTCCAAAGGAATGCACCTCAAGGCCGAAGAAACCCAAACGACAGAGGACAGTTTCAAAATTAAGAAGCCCGAACGAAATTGTCCAATTATCATCTACGGGCACCAGTAAGACATTAATAGTACATATCACGGTTAACGATAAAGATAACGTCCCTGTTTTACTTGATACAGGAGCTTGTAAAAATGTAGTCGACATAGATTATATAAGTAACATGAGACGGTTACGAGACAATATACAACTGATAACCGCAGGAGGCTATCCAGTTCAACCTCTCGGTAATTCTGAGGTAATTATAAAAGTGAATGGCACAATTATTTCCATTGAGGCACTAGTGGTGCAAAATTTATCAAAAGCCTTAATTTTAGGACATAACTTCTTGGCTAGTAAAAAATCATTAATTGACTATAATACCAATACTGTGACATTATACCATGAACTTGACCCATTGATTTTACATTTTGGCAACAATGTCAACAACAACATAGGGAAAATAGAACAAATGGAAGATACTAATAAGGTATTCGCGAACGTCGAGATTGAGTCAACCGCGCGAAGTTTGAAGGTTGCACTTGAAACCGACTACATAGTCGAGGTTGGTCGCGAGATAACGGTACGACTGAACTGTGCCTTATCTCCGCACGAGTTCAAGAAGTACTGCTTTATCGAGAACAATAAATACCTACGACCAAGAGGATTGATTTGTTCAAATATTTTTGTAAGAAATGGCAAATGGTACATCAAAATTAACAATATGAGGTTTGAAAAAGTGTTCATATTAAAAAATTCCACAATCGGTTATTTAGAGAAAAATATAGAAATGGATATAACAAAAATTCCAGTTCATTGTATTGATGAAACTGAGGATGATAAAGAGATGATTACCATGAATGACCATAATCTAAGCAATATAACGAACCCAGAATTGTGTAACAAATTACAGACATTACTTTCAGAATATAGTGACGTTTTTTCAAAAACACCAAAATATATGGGAAAAACCGATGTCATTGAACATGAAATTGATGTAGGGAATGCTAAACCTATAAAACAGAAACCTTACAGAGTGGCACAAAAAGAAAGAGAGATAATAGATGAGCAGATAAGAGAAATGGAACAATACGACATAATAAGACAAAGTAACTCGCCCTGGGCAAGTCCCGTCGTATTAGTAAAGAAAAAGTCTGGAGAGACACGATTTTGCGTGGATTACCGCAAGTTAAACAATGTGACAGTGAAAAATTCATGGTCAGGATCTAATATTGAGGATATTTTGACTTACTTAGGAAACGCCAAATATTTCTCATCGTTAGACATGTATTCAGGTTATTGGCAGGTCAAAGTAAAAGAAGAGAGTAAGCCACTTACTGCCTTTACAGCGCCAGGTCACGGATTATGGGAATTTAATGTAATGCCTTTTGGATTGTGCAATGCTCCGGCAACATTTCAACAGTTAGGAGATGTAGTGTTTAGAGATTTAAAATGGAAGGAAGTTTTAATTTACATGGACGACATTATAATTTTTTCTAAAACGATAGATGAACATTTGGAAAAATTACGTAAAGTTTTCAATAGACTCCGAAGTGCAGGCCTAACACTAAAACCCAAAAAATGTAAAGGGTGTACAAAGTTTTTTGGGACTTTGTAACTACTACCGGAAGTTTATAGAAAATTTTGCAAAAATTGCACGTCCTTTACATGATCTAACAAAGAAGCAAAATAAATTTGATTGGCAGGACATACATGACAAAGCGTTTGAAACACTAAAACAAAGATTGATTAGTGAACCAGTTTTGGCACATTTTCAACCAAATAAAGGATGTGAATTGAGGGTAGATGCATGTAAAGATGGAATCGGAGCAATATTATTGCAGGAAGATCATGAAAATGCGTTACACCCAATAGCATATGCAAGTAGAAGCCTCAGTAAAGCTGAAAAGAATTATTCGATAACAGAACTTGAAGGGTTAGCAGCTATATGGGCGCTATCGTATTTTAGACATTTTATTTATGGAAAACCTATAAAAATAGTGTCTGATCATCATGCGCTATGTTGGTTAAAAACCTTGAAAGAGACTACTGGACGTTTAGCGCGTTGGGCGTTAAAGTTATCAGAATTTGACTACACAGTACATCATAAATCAGGAATTGCTCACAGAGATGCAGACTGCGTAAGCAGATATCCTGTTTTGCCAGCAAATACGAAAGTACAAGAAATTGACGAAATACCAACCTTTTTATTGGATATGCGTAACATTGCAGAATTGCAAGCAAAAGATAAAAACATTTTGGAAATAATTCAGGCTATAAAACATCCTGAAGAAGCTACAATTGGTATACGCAAGCAAGCGAAAAATTTTAGGCTTGAATCAGAAGTTTTGTACCGTATAAACCCGCAGGGAGTGGGCCGGACTAAACTTTTAGTGATACCGCAACAGTTAATAGGGGAAATTTTGTACTCCCACCACTCAGAACCGCTGAGTGGCCATTTGGGATTGTCAAAGACCCTAGCGAAAATAAAACAAAGATACTATTGGCAAGGGTTGCAAAAGGACGTGGAACGTTTTGTAAAAGGATGCCCGGATTGTCAGGCCAGGAAAGGCCAACAAAATCAAAAGCCTATCGGTCTGTTACATCCTATTCCAGTTGGCACCCCATTTGAAAAAGTTGGAATAGATTTGTTAGGTCCGTTTCGCAGAAGTAGCAGCGGCAAAACCATGATAGTGGTAGCGACAGATTACGCCACAAGGTGGGCGGAGACTGACGCATTACCGAGCGGCAAAGCCGGACCTGTAGCGAAATTTATACTGGAGAGAATTATTACAAAACACGGTGCACCCAAGGAATTGTTAAGCGATAGAGGGAAAGTTTTTCAATCAGAATTGGTTACGGAATTGCTAAAAAAGATGGGGACAACGAGTCAGTTTACTACTGCATATCATCCCGCAACTAATGGCTTAACAGAAAGATTTAATAAAACTTTAGCCAATATGTTATCTATGTATACTAATACTGATCAATCAAATTGGGATGAATATCTTCCACATGTGACTTTTGCGTATAATTCTGCGAAACAGGATAGCACTAAATTTTTACCATTCATGCTGGTGTACGGTCGTGAACCTATTTCACCAACGGAAGCAAACTTATTGCCACCCTTGGAAAGTAGTAATAGCGACCGAATTAGAGACATTGGTTTAGCAGTCAGAAATTTGGCAGTTGAAAATATAAAACGGCGTCAAGACATAGATAAATTACGTTATGATTGTAAACACCGCCATGTTGAATTTGAAGTGGGGGACCAAGTAAAAGTTTTCACCCCTATTAGGAAAGTAGGAAAAAGTGAAAAATTACTGCTTAGATGGTTTGGTCCTTATTACATAAATCGAAAAATGTCTGATGTGGACTATGAAATACGAAAGGGCATTTCGCAAAAATCTAAAACTGAAATAGTCCATGTAAGCAGAATTTTACATTACCATGACCCATGGACACCAGAAGGAACCCCGCAACTAAAATAATACAAGCATTTGGGTTAATATTTATTTATTTTTGTTTTTTTTTGTTAATCTAAAAAAAATAAAAATTAACCGTCTTGGCATTACTGCCAATGGCTTCAACAGCCAAACGCGGCGCCACCACTGGTGAGGCGTCGTTGACGCCGCCTTCCTCCTCTACTTTTTCTTCTGGGGAGTTTTGACCTCCAGGGGGAGCCTCCACCTCACCTGCCACTTGAGGGGGAGCCTCCACCTCGCTGGCCGCAGAAGGACCAGCATCAACTTCAGGCCCCAGTTTGAGGCTGGCCGCACCCACGGTTCGTCGGGCCCGCTGGGCAGCCAATAGGGCCATCAGACGGGCACCGCGGCCCCGGCCCTTTTCGATATCTCCTCCTCCATTTCCAGGTTCCATCTGAAAGGGAAAATATTGTTAACATTGGATAGCGAAACAAAGTGAATTTTTCTTTGGAAGGAAAACTATATGGAAATAATGAATAAAAAGGAAAAAAAAAATACTTATACTTACTTTCAAATATGACACGATGCACTACAAAAGACTCGTATGACACGACAAAATGCACTGGAAAACGACTCGTATGGGTCAGACGACGAACTGTGGAGAATGTGATAAGAAAACCGTATAAATACAATTCAGATCCCTCTCCACCGGAAAGCCAGGATGCTGAAATTAGCAAATTACTTCCAGACGATGAACTTGTCAAATGTTAAGGTTATCAGAGAAATGTTTTCCCAACAGTTAAATGGTGCACCATGCTTAAACCCATGGGATTCGCTGATTTGGCCAGTTCGGAATAATATCTTAATGAGACCAGACATTGTTCAGTGCAGACCGATTAATGCATAAGATGCAAGAATGCAATTAAGCATAATGTTTAAACAAAGTAACAATTATAATGTACGGCTCCACATATTGAGCTGTGTACCTATTTTTACAGGGCCCAAGGATTTTATTCTGTTATCTGCGTCTGAATTTTTATTGCGCAAATTCTTAAAATTCAAGAACAGATATCAGTTTAATTTTCCCTATAAGATAAAAAATGGTTACATGTAATGGAAATAAAAACATTGAATATTGTCACAAGTAGATTTTCGTTAATTACTTAGTCAGCAAATAATCGGCCACTGACCGAAACAAGTCGTCGACCACTTGAATTGCAAAATAAGCAATCGAACCTTTTAGAACGGAAGCTAGCTAAGGTGTTGCAATCGCCAGTCAGCAATAAGTCATCAATTGTTCGGACAATGATCCAAGTGCTTAGACAAGCAATTAAGAAATTGAACTGACTAAGGGATCGCAATACCTTACAATAAATAGCCGAGAAATTGGGAAAGAAAAGTTAGTTAGAAATTATCCGCGAAACTAAACGGTTCGGTCGCGAAAGTTAAGGGAACTCTACCTTGACACTTACCCTCGTCCAAAATGGTTTGTGCTTTTATTATCATGTAAGTACGAACTTGTAATTTATAAATAAGCCAACTTGTGTCTGACAATGTGTACAAAATCAGTCTTCAACTTAGTTTCTCTCTATGAATAAACGTTGTTGTTTTTGTTATCCAATCTTTGAGTTTAACTTGACTACGACCCCAGCCTACACGTTCCCGCGTTACGACTAAAAATTAGATCGTGACAACTTGGTGGAGGCGCCGGGTAATTCTAAATGTAGGTCTTCATTACCTACATTTCATAATTAGCATGTATAACTTGAATTAAAAATGTATAATTTGAAGAAAAAAGTTTGAACTATGAATGAATATACAAGGTTTATAAACGATATCGTGGAGACTAAAAAAAGATTGGACACCCTATACAATGAGGTTTGTTCTAAAAAATTTTACGAAAAAACTAGTGAAGCAAACGAAATAATTGACCTTTTAAAATACTTCTCAAAAATAAAAATTACTGTCAAGGTATTAGAAACCACGCTGATAGGGAAAACTGTAAACAAATATAGGAAATTAGGGGGTGCAATAAGTTTCTGGGCTACAAAGATAGTACACAAATGGAAACTTCAGTTAATTATTGAAGAAGAGATGGAAGAGTTTTTCAGTGAAATTGAAACTCCCGAATATTGAAAAGGCGCCTAGTGATTTTTTTTTATTATTCTATTATCATTATTTTTTTTTTTTTATTTTTTTTTTTTGTCAGACTAAGTTCGGCTATGTGCAAATGTGTTTTTTTTTATGGGAACTAATGATTGCCTAAGGTGAATATTTGTATGCGTATATTATTTCTAAATGAGCAGTGGGGATAAAAGAACGACACGTAGTGCGGCAAAAAATAAATTGGATTTAAGATTGCAAATTGGGACATCGCCCACCCCATCGCATTCGCTATTTGACCCTCCCCTAAGCAGCACCACCGTAGGAGATCTCTGTCGTAGTCCAAAAAAACAACGCTTTACATTCGAGATTCACCAACCGCAAAACAGTCGAAAACCTGCCGACATAGCCCCAAGCCCTAGTAGTTTGTCCGATTCGGACGTCGATCAACCACCCAACCCACTAGACCAAACGGTCATACCAAATCCTACACAGTCTATACAGTCTTTACCGCCAAATAATCGAGTAACTACAGCAGAAATGGCAAATGTTACTTTATCTAACGCTTTATCAGAAACAAAAAATCCTGCCAAACCAAAGTTTGTCCCGCCCCCAACCTTCAACCCAAGTTTGGACTCGGCAATAACCTTCTTAAATAATTACGAAAAAATAGCGAATTGTAATGGTTGGGACGATGGTTTCAAAATAGCATATTTAGGGAGCTTCCTCGAGGGTCCAAGTGGTCGATGGTATCAAGGCTACACCGTGGACGACACAAATCGGAATAAGACCTGGTCAAACATAAAAGAAGATTTTATTAAAGAATTTGGAGGAGAAAGCCCTCTACGAAAGATAAAATTTAGGTTCAATAAAAGAAAGCAAGGGGACAGCGAGGATATCAAACACTACTACTACGATCTATTGAATTTAGCGAATGAAATCGACCCGAATATGAACTTTGAAACATTCAAAGACCAATTCGAACAAGGATTGCATCCTTCGTTTGCCGAGACCTACTACCTTTTTGGCAACGATGCGTCAAATTTGGACAAACTGAAAACTCTCGTCTTAAGATTGAGCGACGTCAGAGAAAGAGTACTGGTGGACAGAATGATCTCACAAACGGAAGTGCTTACGCTTTCTCAGACAACTAGTTTCGCAAACAGGCCTCAGGAAGACGAACGTCGAATGGCGAATAACATAAGTCCAAATAGAAATTACCGGACAAATTATCAAGCTCAGTATGGAGGCTACCGTGGAAACAGAGGATACAATGGATACAGAGGAAACAATGGATACAGAGGAAACAATGGATACAGAGGAAACGGCGGATACAGAGGAAACGCCAGACCATCAAACTTTGCGAATAATGGTAACTACAGGTCCCAGCCCAGGAGGAATGAAAACTTAAGATACGACGAAAGAAGAGAACAGACCCCCAGGGGGAGAGGATTTACACATCGAGGACGTCCAACAGGACCGCAAAATCTACCTAATACTAGGTACAGCGACGGGAGACCGAGATGTAACACGTGTAATCGAGTGGGACACTATACATGCTATAGTGAGAGAAGAAGCGGAAACGCGCACCCAAACGAAGGTGGGCGAGTCCAATAAGGGGGCCAACAGAGTTCGCCCTCCAAACATCAGGCCCGAACATACTGAAAATAAAAGGACTAGTAGACAACACATACTGTGACATAATTTTGGACACGGGATCCAGCAGAAGCATAATAGACAGTAATTTAATAAAAGAATATAAACCCCTTGACGAAAATTTGAATTTGGTTGCAGCCGGGGGAAATAAAATACAACCGTTGGGAACGGGAGAAATCTTAATAGAACTAGGCGAATTAAAAGGACGTAAATCAGTCTTAGTTGTAAAAAACTTGTCTAAACCACTAATTCTTGGAAACGACTTCCTGAACAAAAATAACGCTGAGATCAATTACGGCACAAAAACCGTAAGACTAACAAAAAATGACGCGACAGTAACGTTAAACTTCGGACAAACAGAATTCACAAATTGTATTAGTACAATGAAAATAAACCCCGTCAAGTCAGTCTCAAACCAGAGTACACAAACCCAAAGGGAAGACGAAGAAGAGGGATTACCGGAAATTAATTTAATTCAAGAAAATCCAATAGATATTTTTCACAATGAACTATACAAGGTTTGCACGTCGCACGACATTGTTTTGAAACCCGAGACATATAGCCAGGTAGCATTGAACCTACCGGTCGATGTAACAGTGACCGACTTATCAAATTACGAATTCATAGAAAAAGATGAATTCTTACGACCTAGGGGAATACTTCTACATGAAGGACCGGACTTAAACAAAAACACATGGACAGTGCACGCAACTACAAAAAAGACTAACAGGCAAAAAATTTACAAAGGAACCACGATAGGGTATTTACAACGGGAGACCAAACATAACCTCAACGAACTTGCCGTTCTACAAATAGAAGACGATGAAGAAGTAGTCACCTTGGAAGACCATAAAATCGGGCACATCAAAGACGAAAAACTAAAAAACCTCTTCAAGGAAACACTACTAGAATTCCCAGACGTGTTCTCTAAAACACCGAAGTACATGGGAAAAACGAACTTAGTTGAGCATAAAATAGACGTCGGGGATGCGAGGCCAATAAAAAGCAGAGCTTACAGGGTGTCACAAAAAGAAAAAAATATAATCGACCAACAAATCATCGAAATGGAAAAATACGACATCATAAGACCCAGTCAATCACCATGGGCCAGTCCGGTCGTCTTGGTAAAGAAAAAGTCGGGCGAATCTAGGTTTTGCGTGGATTATAGAAAACTTAACGACGTAACAAGAAAATCAGCATACACAGTACCAAATATCGACGACATCTTAACATACCTAGGCAATTCAAAGTATTTTTCAACGTTGGACATGTACTCTGGGTTTTGGCAAGTACCGATAAGCGAGGATTCTAAACAATATACTGCATTTCAAACACAAGGGCACGGACTATGGGAATTCAACTATATGAGTTTTGGACTATGTAACGCGCCGGCGACATTTCAGGCATTAGCGGATAGGGTGTTTAGAGACATGAAATGGAAAGAAATACTTATATACATGGATGACATAATTATATTTTCAAAAACAAAAGAAGAACATCTGTTTAAGCTAAGAAAAGTATTTCAACGCTTGAGGGACGCAGGACTAACCCTAAAACCCAGTAAATGCGAATACCTAAAAGAAAAAATTAATGTTCTAGGGTACAGCGTCTCGCGGGAAGGCATTCAGCCAGATGAATCAAAATTGATAGCGATAAGAAACTTCCCAACCCCAAAAAATGTAAAGAGTGTACAAAGCTTTTTAGGGCTGTGTAATTATTATCGAAAGTTCATAAAGAATTTCAGCCAGTTGGCCAAGCCACTATACGGAGTGACACATAAGGATACAAAATTCATCTGGGGCGGAAGTCAAGAGGAAGCATTCCAAATTTTAAAGGAAAAACTTTGCACTGCACCAGTGTTAGCGCACTACAATCCCGAAAAGCCGACGGAGCTAAGAGTGGACGGAAGTTTGTTAGGCGTAGGAGCTGTGTTGCTACAGAGAAGAAACTTACACTTCTAACGGAAAATGAAGAGAGAATGAAAAATCGACTCAACACACTAGGAAAAGGGCTTTCAAACACATTAAGAGAGATTAGCGAAAACTCTATGCATTTTAAGGAATACGATAAAGCTATACGGTCATCGTTCAAAGAGACAGAAAATAGAATAAAATACATAGAAGGCAGCACAAACGAACTTCGTCGACAAATAATGAATTTGGGACACCAAGCCAATTTTACCACAATTCTGGCATACAATGAATTTCAAAACCTCAAACGAATTATCGTGATAACAAGAGCCTTACGAAGACACACCATCCTTGACCAATGTAAGGACCATAAAATCCCACCCTCTATCATTAACCCATCGGTTCTGGGAAACGATTTGAAAAAACTAAAATTAGAGATTGAAAAATCCGAACAAGACATTGCAATCCCTCTTAAACAGATCTCCACGTATTATGAACTCCCAATTTCAGAATGCTCATTTTTCCAAAACAAAATTCTAGTATTAGTCAAAATACCAGTGATACAGAAAAATCAACATTGGGACCTTTTCGAATTAGTAACCTCACCCTTTGCGTGGTTTAACCAAACTTGCACAATACCACATCAAACATTATTTTTGGCAGTAAACAACGAACCCACCCAAGATAAACAAAGTCTACGTCAAATTTCGGGCTCAGGGTTACACCAATGTAAACCCTATCACGATAAATTATGTTTCATCCCACGATTCTCATCAGATAATACCCAAGGTCCTGAATGTGCAAGAAAACTGTACGAGGGATGTACGGTACAAGAGTTAAGTCAATTCTGTCCAATGAACTGCCACACGTCAAGTTCACTAATAATTTCCGAAATAGCAGAAGAAACATACATTATTACCCACCCCGACCCTACAACGATTATCGAATGCGGCGAAACCAGTTCAACAATACCAAAAAATTACAGCCACCAGGGCTCAATTAAGATAAAACTGCCCTGTAATTGCAAACTGATAGCGCAAGGCAAAACTATCATTCCTCAGCGTTTTCCCTGTCCCGACGTCGTAACTCTCAAACCAATGGCTATCCACATTATCCCAGCGACATGGTCCAACCTACAGTCTTTCATACTTAACCCTAAAATAACAAATAATGTACCCACTTATAAAAACATAGAAGAATGTTTAAATACGAATTGGTCCCTGCAAATACCGCACTTGAATCTGACTAGCAACGAGAATCTAGTCAATACAGTTATCGACCAAATTGACGAAATAAGCCAAGAGAATACTTATAGTGACAGATATGGTCTGCACAGTGACACAATATTCCTGGTGTGGAATATCATATTGTCAATTCTTGTGGTATATTTGATACAAAGTCAAAATAGAGTAATAGTAGCGCCAAATTTAGTAGCTGCCGCAAGAGCAGACAAAAAAGGGGAAGCATCCTCTGAATATCTACATGATGTATTCTTTTATACTACTTGTGCGTGCCTCCTTCTTTTCGTAATTATTATAGCACATAAACTTATAAAATACGTAGTAAACCGCAGGAAAAGCAGACGCCGTGGAAATTCGAAATCGCCTATAAAAGAACAAGAAAGAATTGAAATGACTAAGATGGGCGAAAATAAAAGCTCTACAGAATCAAAAATTTTTACCCTCGAATTAAAAGAAAATAAAGAATTACGCTCACTGTCCCAAGGCGAAACAGTATTAGCCCAAATAGAGTGTACTAAAGTACGCAAGTAATTTTCCTTAGTAAGGGAAAAAGGAAAAAATGATACATGTATCTACAATTAATTCTTTTCTTATGCTACAAGCGGATGACAATCACTTTGTTATTTAAGTCATCGCGGTATGATCATATAAACTGCTGATGAATAAATATCATTGTTATTTCATTTCTAACTTGCACAATCCAGCATACGAGAATAATTAATAAAAAGCGCGCGCGAAGATTAATAATTATATAATGGTATATATATATATATAAATAGGGGGCAAATGAAAGAAAAGTATATTGGGAAAAAAATACACTACGAGCATATGCGGTAATTAAGTACCGTAGATAAAATATGGGGCGTTAAATTCCACGGGTTTACAATTTCAAAAAGTATAGTTGCTAAATGTAATAAATAAACGGTTGAAAAATGTAACTTGAAGACTTTATAAAAGTCAAACGGGGCACGTAAGAAAAAGATTACAAAGTTTCAATATGAGGACGTTAACTGTTTTCACATGATATAATATGGGCAAGCAGCGCTTGATAAGCATATTACAAGTTTTCGAAGGCTTTACAATGTATCAAAATAAAACCAGTGGTAGGCAAATGGACAATTTATAATATAGGTTTATATCATATTTAAGAAAAACAAAGGGATTTATATTTTTTTTTTTAGTGCATAACTTAACTAAGGCTATTATCAATATGCCTATATATTTTACGAGGGATTTTATGATTATAACGGGAATGTTAGACATTAAGATTAAAATAGCAGTAGGTAGTAATACGTTTTTTTATTGCGCTTAACACTGACGGGAGTTACTACGCGAAGAAGCCAGAAGGAAACCACTACAAAATGAAGAGCGATCAAGGCTTTGGATCAGACTCGGTAAAAACTAATACACGCCACTGGAAATGGAAACGGAAATCAGCAAAAGCTAAAAGCAACGGGCACAGGAGACTGGAAACGCTGACGATGAAAAACCAACCAGGGAACGTCAGACCGCGACCACAGTTGAGTCGGTTTGTGATCGTGGCCGCGGTAGGAATAGACACACTAGGCCGTGGTGACCTGCCGCGGGGGATGATCCCAAATCGGCTCCCGTCAAGTTATATTGACGCATTGTGTCAATTAAGTTTCGTTTCGATTGGTCCGTCCGCGCACCCCCGCGACTACGAGGACCACCAGCAGATACCTCTTCACCAGGTCTTGGTCGCCTACCATGCCCTACCGACTCGCCCAAACTCCTTGTGGGTTACCGCCCGCTCTTCCTCACGATGCTCGTCCGCTTCCACGGTCACTAATCTTTCAAAAAACCTTCAGAGGTCAGAGAGATGTCGTTGCCAGCTTTGATTAGAAAGGATACGGCCTTAGAGGCACTCAGGCATAAACCAACGGAGCATAGCATAGTTTCGCACCATAGCCCGCTCGAGCTAGTGCGTGAATCAAATGACCGCTGGATGCTCGTCTTCTTCCATGGTCACCCATCTTTTCCTTCCAGAAAGGATACGGCTTCAGAGGCACTCAGGCATGATAAATAAATAAATAAATAATATATAATGAAATAATATACAAATAATAATATGATGAAATAATATACAAATATAATTCCTGAGGTGTATCCATGCGGTCACCTCAGCCCCATATAACTAGCAAATAGATACCCGCGGTGTACCCTTGTGGTCACCCCGATATTCAGTACCGTTCCGGCTCGTCACTAATTAGATCACGGACCACACACCATGGCAATCGTGAAAATACAGTTCTGGGAATTGTTCCACTTGCACGTCCAGAGCAGTAAACAGATATGTAGTTCCAGACTCCAGACACCGTCCAAATTGTCTTCAGAAGCCGTGTTTAGTGCAGTGAAGTGCCGCGAAAAGAAGATAGAATCCCCGAACAGACAATAGTGCGCGGAATATTAGTGAATCGCGAGTGAAAAGTCTCCTCCCTCAGTGTTAAAGCATAGAGACATTAAGTTTTTTTACAAACTCTAGAGGTAAGAAAATAACAAAAACATTTATTTTTATTCCGATTGTTGTATGTTTTCTTTCATAATTTTCTTTTTGGGGTATGAAACGGGATATTTTTAATTTTAATTCTGTGAAAAACTAGGGGCTATACTTTGTTGATTAGTTTTTACAAGTAACTATGATAAATTTTGTTTGTGTTGTAATAAGGGGGAAAATTCATTAAGGAAATTTTTATGTTTGTTCTACATTAAGATTTGAAGAAAGAGATTAGAATTTGTGGTGTCAAATTTCTGTTATATTGCCACCATGATTAAAAATTTAAAAGTATAATTAATTTAATGTTATTTTGTTTAGAAGATTTGCATAGTCAACTTTCTTAATATTGTGAAAAGCTAGGGACTACCTTTTGTCGGCCGGGGGAATGTGTCACAAGTAGATTTTCGTTAATTACTTAGTCAGCAAATAATCGGCCACTGACCGAAACAAGTCGTCAACCACTTGAATTGCAAAATAAGCAATCGAACCTTTTAGAACGGAAGCTAGCTAAGGTGTTGCAATCGCCAGTCAGCAATAAGTCATCAATTGTTCGGACAATGATCCAAGTGCTTAGACAAGCAATTAAGAAATTGAACTGACTAAGGGATCGCAATACCTTACAATAAATAGCCGAGAAATTGGGAAAGAAAAGTTAGTTAGAAATTATCCGCGAAACTAAACGGTTCGGTCGCGAAAGTTAAGGGAACTCTACCTTGACACTTACCCTCGTCCAAAATGGTTTGTGCTTTTATTATCATGTAAGTACGAACTTGTAATTTATAAATAAGCCAACTTGTGTCTGACAATGTGTACAAAATCAGTCTTCAACTTAGTTTCTCTCTATGAATAAACGTTGTTGTTTTTGTTATCCAATCTTTGAGTTTAACTTGACTACGACCCCAGCCTACACGTTCCCGCGTTACGACTAAAAATTAGATCGTGACAATATTGTTATTGTGATGTAGGTATCTACAAACGAATAAAGATAAATATATGATGTTGTCGGTGTAATAATCACCTTGACATATAGTTGTTTATGCATTTGGTAAAGAAAGCAACTAATTCGCGAGCGATAAGACAAATTTGATTCATCGCTACGCGCAGTTATGAATAATGACTAATTACTAGATTGGTTTAAATAAACCCGAATGGGACAACAATTTACAGTGTCATTTTAGAAATCGGTCGTGAAGTAACACTTGGGTAAACTTAACCTATAAGTTTCGCGAAAGTGCCAAAAATGGAATGGATTGTGAATTTCTTGTTTTATATTAGGTGTGTTACCGAAATAAACACCAAACTGTATTTATACAAATTGGCACTGTACCACTTGTGGGAACTGCAAGGAGAGTTTGATCGAGTGGTACCAATACAACTATTAGGGATTACAAAATCTCTACTTGGCCTGTGGACTCAAATCATTCATACGGAGTATACCATACTTCTACTTGGCGAGAAAGTACGTCAAGGGGGTACTCCGTTTTCGACATGTGATTGTGCAATTTGCATATCACCCCAACAACCTCAATATCGACCTGAAGATTTTTGGCGAGCATGGGAAAATGTATTTGTGCAAGGATGTCCTTGTGCTACATGTGTGTACGGGAGAACTCAATTTTTGAGTCAACCAGGTCATCCGCCATATCCGCATGCTTATGTAACGGATATGACATATCAGTTTCGGGTACCAGTAGTGCCCCAAACACAAGAAAGGGATGAAACATCAGAAATCAATTCTGCTGGCACATCTTCTGGAGGTGCATTTGGACCTCCTGAATCACACGCAAGTCAGGTCGACCGCAATCCGGCACTATGCCCGAATCCGGAAAACCTGCCGCAGGTGCAAGAAGGGGGGCCCATTAATCAGCAACAAACTGAAGGAGTTCTTGGACACGCGGTAACACAGCCGTTTATCGCGCAATTAGAACCGTTTGACAACATGGGGCCATATGCTACTTATCAGCAGCTATGAGGCCTACACTTTAATTTATGTTACCTTATTATTGTTTTGTATTTTAATGGCTATATATATACATATGTTGATACAGGCATAATATACACACGTGGATGATATAGGGAAAAAATAATAAAAAAATTGGAATGAATGATGTCATATTATTCCCAAATAGCGAGTATAATCTAGTCATGAAATTAATCCAATTATTTTTTTAGAGCCATGAACTAATAAGGTGCGATAAAAATGTTTCGCTGAAGAGGCGAATATTCCTGACACGACGCTCCGACAATCTTGTTGGTTGATGACGAGCTACTAACATAAAAGTTCGACGTTGTTGCTTCAGAGAGTGATCGAAAACTTCGGTTCGAGATTACGCGAGTGTGAAAACATGAACGGTGCTCATTTATCCAATACTCTTTTCCATAAATAAAAATTTAATGTTGAGGCTTTCCTTTGGTAATAAATTTATTTAGAAAAACAATTTTTAGTATTTTTTTTATTGCATAAAATAAGCAAATGTTTTTGAAACACCCTTTATAAGAATGATATTCTAGACACGCCCTAAATAATCTGCCTCTGAAGAAAAAAAAGGTTTTTTTTGAAAAAAATTGTTTTGGGATCATTTGGGTTAATTAACTTGTCCGAGAAAACCCATTCATCCTGGCAAGTTTTAAAAGAATACTATTGGACATTCATTGAAACTTCTAAGTAACATTGTATATTAGGTTATTAGGTGTAACAACAAACTGGTTCTGTCACCTTTGGATTCAACAGCACGCTACAACAAGGAATGTGTATTATTTTCCAATTGATGGAATGGTTTTTAATGAAAACCAGGTGGAGAGCTTGAACAATTTTGTCTGCTCGAAAAAGGCATCTGCGTCTTTCATAAACGATGATATTTCTGCCGCAGACAAGTGGTGCATTTTGTCAAAAATGTGGAAGATCTAACTTTGAAACAAATAGTTCAGATAGTGATATCAGTTCCTTGTAGCAATGCTTATGGGAAAGATTTCAACTTAATGAACCAGTTATATAACTGAAATGGTGACAGCAGAACTTTGCATACGTTCTAGCATTATGCCCTCCTGTCCCGAATTGTATTCACCGTTAAGTGATAAACCAGAACTTTTAAAGTCTGCAAAATTTAATACAAAATACTATTGTAAATGTTGACATAATATGCAATTAGTTAAGTTTTAGAGTTCGTTCTTTAATAAAGTTTTGATTTGGATTTATAAATTTTTTGTGTGTTTTTAATTATCTTGCATAAAAAAGCGATTGAAAAAATCACTTAAGTACCTATTAACCTCTCGACAAATTTTCGTTTACTGTGTTTTTGCTCCCCTATTTTCCAAGAGACGATTTTCTTTTATAAAAAAGGTGGCAATCGTATTTATTCCTCGAATGATTTTGCTGCAGAATGTCAATCAGTTGAAAAGTAAATCGTACGTTTGATAGATATAAATGGCTGATTGCTGGTCTATGTTCACTCCCAATATCAACTTCTGCACAGTTACTCAGTTCGCCATGCGTAGATTGACATTAAAAAGAATGACACTTTTCCTAATACTTCGCCATTTATTCGGACATTAAATGAAAATTCTTGAGCCAAATATTGTGAAGATGTCGAATCAATAAATTACGTAACAGTAGTAATACGTTTTCATTAATGTGGAACTAAAATATATGTTCTCGGTAATTGCTCAATGCTGCATATGGCAGAACAATAAAGCAAATAAAACTACCCACAACCCCCGCCTACATCTTCAATTTATTAATAAAAAAATAGGAATTCCACTCTTCACCTGGACGACTAGTTTTGCTTCTCACCACCGGGACAATATCTGGAACAAAAAAATATATTAATTTTAGTATCTATTTGAAACCAATTTCTAAGCTTACAAAACAAACACTTGCTTCTGCCATTTTTAAAAGGTGATTATTTTATAAATAAAACATATCTGTATAAAAATCTGCGTTTGACAGTCCTACGCCTAACTCACAACGTACCACAAAAATGGTAAGATTTTATTTTTTGTTTATTAATCCCAATCCTCTGATGCGTTTCGCCGTACTACGGCTCATCAGGCCATAGAGGCTTGGTAACCAAAGAACAAAACCCATGCAATATTTGGTTCCATCTGTACTCAAGTCTATGAGTTGGAACGTATTAATAGCGTCCCAAAAAAAAACAAAACTTTACTATACCACATCATATCAGTTCCTAGATTCCGTTAAAGCGTCAGTTCAACAATGGAATTTTTAATAGTGACAAAAAATATTCGCGGTTTTAAATCATAAAGTGTTTCCATTAAAAAAAAATCAAATGTTTGTACCATAGTTCAAAAACCGACGACGCTAGAAATTTACTACGTCACTGGATTCTACAGAAAATGTCTTTAAAAATCCGTTTTAACTTCTTCAAAAAGTTTAAATTATATCTGAGATACCTCAAAAGTGATATTTTTCAATTTTTCCCTAACAAAAAAATGTTATGAGCATTCTGCTGTAGCCATGTGTAATTTCAAACAAAAGTAGCAAACTGTCACAAAAAATACAACTTTACATCTATGAAAATAAGCGAGATAGTTGAGATTTTTTTATATTTAATTTTAAATAAGAAATTTTGTTAATTGTAATTTTTGTTTAGAATGCAGGATAAAAATTTTATGGTTTTGAAACAATTATTTTAAAAAAGAGTAATAAATCTCCCGAAATTAAATATAAGAATATATTACAAAATACTTTAATTTTAGTTACTTTCAAATTATAATACACCAAAACAACATGAACGATGGAATCATTACCACAGTATAGCAAGAGTACAATAAATACACTCGGGTCGACATTTTTTTCTTAAGTCTGGTTTTTATTCCCTGGTTTTTAAAGAAGTATAATGAAAAATATCGTTCATAATTCGTCCAAAAATAGGTTTTCCGTGTTTGCATGTCTTCCGGTGTTCGGCTTTGCCTCACACCTGAATTGGTTATACGCGAACGGAAAAACCTTTATTTTTGTACTAATAAAATATACTATTACCGCACTACAGCGGAAAAGTGCTACTTCCGCTTTGAAAAATCGTACGGCAAAGTACAGTTTTCCACACGATCGTACTAAACATTATTTTAATCATCCAACTGAACATTGCCTTAACCCCTATAATAATTAAACAACAGCCGACCAAAAAGTGTAAAGTGTGCATTAAGCAAATTAGTTTTTGAATATACTATTACCGCACCTAAACAAAAAAGGTGGTACCTACAAATAAGCGGAACAACCAACAAACATTTTCAAAAACTAATTCCGACTTTGTTTAAAAAAATTATTACACAGGGTGTTACGAATTCGATGCATTAGCATTGCTATCTCAGAAACTATAGTTGATAGAGAGAGATGGAGGCAAAGATGCGCATTTTATTGCTAAATAATTATGGTGCAAAGACATACTTTAAAACAACTAATTATTACTAAAAGACCTTAAAAAACCTATTATACAGGCTGCTTAAATTTGGATAAACAAATCTGAATTTATTTTTCTTCAAAACCGCTGCAGATATTTTCATAAATCTTTGAAGGTAACTGTCAACAATACGAGTAAAGCACGTTTCGCAATAAAAAGAGAGATTCAAGTCATGACGTTGTATGTACCGCTATGCAATTATATGAAACGTAGAGTTGAGCAATTGCTAGCAATTTATTTTTCATTATTCTACTCCGAATACTATCTTTTTCTCGAATTAATTATAGAGAAAATGTAACTTTGCCGTGAAAACGCCGGAAATGCTTATTTTTAAGGCGCTGTAAAACTCAATACAAACAAATTTCAACAGCTACGCAAGTTCAACAACGAAAGGTAAATTTGGTATTGTGATGGTGGCTTAAGGACATAGTGAGGTCGCTGGATGGAATCAGACCAATGTACTCAAACCTGAAGTAGCATTAGCTTTAAAACGATGCAGCTTCAAAAAACTAAAACTCACTTTAGTATTTCGTAAAAAATGAGATCGAACAAATGCTCCCCGTTCTGGACGGTAAAGCTAAGAAGCTTTTTTAAGAGAAATTCGGATAACCTGGGTGTCCAAATTTATCTTGAAAAGAATTTCGACCATAGGAAACAGCAGTTCAAAACTCTGACCCTTACAGCGTTTTGCCTTTAGACTATTTTTTAACTAGCCATTGTTTATCGATCTTTTACGTTATGTCTGTATTATATTGATAGATTATATCTACGATAGAAATAAATGAAATTTATTTCACTTGAACGGAAACATAAAAAATGTGGAATGCGGTTAAAATGCACCTGCACTTATGATGCAATAGCTAAACTATGCACCGGAGTATAAACCTACCGTGGAACCAGTGTTTGGCATGAAGTTATATCCTAGAGAGGGGATAATTTCAGTCAGTCCTGCTTTGCCGAGCAGAAACTCGGAAAATGGCGCTACAAGTGACAAGCCTCTCTCCAAGATTCTATCTTTATTAGAAGTGTAAGTATTACTATTGTACTTTATTTTTGTGTATTGATCTTACACCTATTTAATTATGATTTTATTGGAAGTTAGTAACGTTTTTATAAGATTAGTAAACCGCTTATTTTATTAGTTAGTAAGTTATGAGTTGTTTAGGTTAAGGAACTTATTTAATAAAATTTAATGGTGTGTAACTATGTGTTTTATTTCACACTGAAACGAGATCCCAGGCAGTAAACTTGCATTCAATTCAACACGTCACGTTAGTCGTGGCAATATAATACCTTTAAACGTATTAAACCTATTTCATTAAAAAATATATTTTTTAACCGCCTCACTTAATATACTAATTAAGCAAATCCTCTAGTTTAGACACCTTTTATTGTCCGTATGTCAAGGTGCTAGAAATTAAATGGCGATTATGTAGAAAAGTTGACAAAGGTCTAATAAAAAAATAATCTTAAAAAAAAAATTGATTTATAGGGCAATTTTTTGTATGTCAAAACGACCCTTGCTTAGTAGTTGCCTGAAATAATCATGTAAGTAACCAGACAATAGTGTGGTTTAAACTTCAGATCATGCAAACATTACTTTACACTTCAACTCATTAAAGAGGAAAACGGTGTTCCATATCTATGCAATGTTATTGTCATGTTGTGTAAATTTGGTTGGCAATACAATCACCTCTGTTATGACATGCAACTAAAGTTATAATAATCAGACTATACCTCATTATTACTATTACTTTAAACATGTCTTTAGACAACAGTACATACATGGTGTTTTCTAACAATTGCAAAAAATCTTAATCATCGATTATACACCAAGAAATAATGCCAGTTTGCTATACAGGTAATTCAAATTCGACCGTCACCATTGGGAGAAAGTTTAAATTGGGGCAAAGTTGCGTCATTTAAAGCTCAACCAAATGCAGTAGTAAACATTTTGATTTTCCGAGTACTTCCGAAGATATTTAAAAAAACTGAAAATTTTATTTTTTAATTTTATTTATTTCTAACCTTATTTGAAGAGATATTCCAAAACTAAAAGCATCTTTTCATTGCCACTTTTTCCTAGCCATTCGATGATAGATTCATATTTGCCGGCCGACGTTTTTTGGCAGCCATCATCAACTTTCTTTTTTCTTATGGGGGCCATATTGGATTTTTAACCCACCAAATAGTACGTTTTATGCTGATTTTAGTGATGTATAATCAGTTTTGATTTGCTTCATAAATATGTATGAGAAAGCTACGCATAAAAACATTGCATTTAATGGGGGGCAGTCAACCAGAACAACAGTGTTATCTGCTGAACACCACTTTTGCATGCCCCAGTAGCGGATTTGACATTTGTATTGGTCTTAATATGTCAATGGATTTTCAACCAACTATAAGGATTCCAGTGGCAAACGGTACATTTTGTTTTACCGAAAGTGAGTGGAAACACCTCATTATCAATCTTCAGTGGTTTCAAAACAATTACTTTAAGAATAACAATGACGTCAGCATGCAAGTTTCATCCTGCAACGGTTTAATTACGACACACCTAATGAATGATAACACTAAAGTTCTTGCGTTAACCAATCAGGACGCCACATTGTACTTAACGGAAAGTAATGTATGCGATTTGTGCATTATTGATTGGTTTTTTATAGACACTAAAATTAGTGAGTTAAAAATATTGGATTTTGCCAAATATTATTATAATTTTGTAAATGTATTTCACGACTATATAACTGTTCATCATGTTTCTGTAGATAAAATTGAAGCTCTTGTACGCGTGTTTTGTAATATTAATTCTCATGTAGAAACATATTGTATAAGGGAGTGTTTAGCTAATAACAAAAAACAGCTTTTACAAGATTTGCAAAACAATAAAAAACCATGAAAACGTGATTGAAGTATTTCACTGGAACCCTAACCTATGACAAATAAACCAGTTTAAAATTAATTGTATATCACTTTCTTAATCATATTACTCCCAACTTCCTTGCAGTAATGAAGTGCTTAATTGTGTTTTTGGTTTTAGTTAGCAGTTGTTGTTGTGATGCAAATTTTAGTGGTACAGATTATTTAACTAAATATGGTTATCTTAATATTTCAAGTGCAAATGAAAACGCTCAAACAGATCTAACGGATGCCTTAATGGCATTTCAAGAGTACTACAGCTTAAATGTAAATGGAATTCTTGATGATCAAACATTAGAATTTATGAAAAAAGCTAGATGTGGTGTGACAATGCATTTTCACTTCAGGGAAAATGGGGTAAACAGAAATTAGTTTGGCATATTGCTCACCCTACCACTCCGTTACCACATACAAAACTAGTGCAACTAGCCTCGCAAGCTTTTAGTGTGTGGAGCAATGTTACTAATTTAGAATTTATAAGAGACATTAGAGACCCGGATTTGATAATTTCATTTGTTAGCTATAACCATTCTAACCAGGTTAGATGCTTAAAGAAAAACTGCCCTTATAATTTTGATGGGGTAGGTGGTGTATTAGGCCATGCGTTTGGACCAAATGGACGCAATGGAAGTACTTGTCTCGAGATTCACTTAGATTCTTCAGAAAAATGGTATCTAGGTACAGATAAAGCACCTTCAAATGAGCACAGCTTCATAGATGTTTTAACGCATGAGATTGGTCATGCGCTCGGACTATGACATTCAGCTGTTCCCAAAGCCATCATGTATGCATACTACAACGATAATTCACGCTTACACTCGGACGATATTTTGGCTATTCAAAGTTTATATGGATTTAAAACTACTACTACTACTACTACTACTACTACTACTACTATTGAGCCATCTCGCACCGTCTATAAACCTACTCTGACTAGTACCATGCACACACCCTATACACAGCCGCCCTTACCGTACAAGCCTGAAATTAAGCCGCAACTTGATATATGTGATGTAAATCCAAGTGATTTGTTTTTCTTAATAATGCATTACAACTTATATATCCTACATTCAGATCAAATATGGATTATGGATTTACAGTTTAAGAAAATGTCTAAAAAGAGTATTTCTATCTACTCTGTATTTCCTTTTTTACCTAAAATAGAAAAAATTACGGCTGCCTATCAAAGACCTAATAATGAATTAGTTTTAATTGTAAATAAGGAAATCTATGTTATAAACGATAAAAATTTTAAGCTAAGTAGAAAACTTTATTTATCAGATCTACAGATTCCCTTTGAAAACGATTTGATTGGGGCAATCAACACCTATAGCGGGAAAACCATATATTTTTTTAGCGATAATTATTACTGTATAATCAATGAATGTTCCTTCACTGTAGAAAACTATGGGTATATTTCGAAAGACTTTAACGGAATTCCTCCAGCTATAAATGGAGCTTTCCGTTATACCAATGGGTTGTTGTATTTTTTCCAAAATCAGCGCTATTTTGAATATGATGAATTTTCAAATGCTTTAAAAAAATCTGATCAATTAAGTTTAAGCATCTTTGACATTCCCTGTCCAAATTTGTCTTTGTATGAACAACTTAAAATACTACTTACTCATATAACAAAGGTTGTAAATAAATAAAAAAAAACATTGTATAAAGTACATAATTAGCAGGTTTATTACAGCCCCCACAAAGCACGCCTATTTCATGTAATCTTGATTGATGACATGATTACAATGCTCACAAAAATAAAAATCCATTATTTCAGAACATCGTAGGGAATTGAGAAAGTCCACCTGCCCCTTCGCCTCCTCCTCCTCGTTTTCGTGTGGCGCGAGTAACAGCTCTTCAAACGGAAGGGGTGGTATTGGCAATAACAATTCTTTAAAACAACAGCAATTTTCTGCATCCAAAACGGTTTTACTCGACACCTGATCCATTTCAAACACCGTCATTTTTTTTTTCTCTGTCTAAACTAAAATAGAATTTTTACTGTAACCTCATCACAAATGCATAATCACTTGCGTGGGTGATGCAGTTCATGCGTGGGTAATGCAGTTCATATGTAAAATCTTGGCTTTCACGCGAGTCAAGTAAATTAATAATATAAACATTTGCATAGGAATGACTTCATATATTTTATTCCTTTATCACATGCATTGGAAATGTGGTAAGCGAGGCGGAAATGTGGTAGACCACCCCCCTCCCCCAAATGCATATAAAACCAGTCAACAAGAGTTGAAAACATTAGTCTACGCACAAACGTACCTATCTACCTTAAACAAAACAATCATGAACCTAACCAAAATTAACGAATCCGGCAGTTTGGTTGAAAAACCTCTACTAAAGTTTCAACAACTTGAATTAAACCGACTGGACAGAAATTAAAAATGCTCTCTACAAAGAATTCAAAGACACAAACTTAACGTTATGGGTCTCGAAAGACAAGAACCCGCGGCCAAAACCCCATAAACTGAGCAAAGTCAGCTCATGGGACGCCCTGCCGTACTTTGTAAAAGACGAAGAAAACATGCCAAACGAAGGGTGGTTGGTCCGCAATAACCTTTTGTGCAGCTTAGATCAGTCCGGAGAAAAAATCACGGCAAATCTGACAAACATAGGACCCACAAATAGAGTAATTTTCAAAGGCACAACAATAGCACGGTTAGATTTTGAAGAATGCTCTTGGTACAAAGCTAAGAAAGGTGCCGTTGAAGCAAATCCTTCTGCTTTTCCAGATTATTGCGTGAAAGAGGGACGTTTATACCGACATTTCTGGGACCTGAATAATATGTCCGATACCGACTCGACTGATTCTTGGAAGTTATGTGTTCCGAAAGCCGCACGCCGTACCGTTTTAGAAGAGAATCATGATGCACCGAGTGCTGGACATTTAGGAATAGCGAAAACAACCGTTAGAGTAGCCAAGCGATATTATTGGCCCGGCATGTTTAGGGAGATTGCCAAGTATATACGAAACTGTTCGTCATGTCAACGTTTCAAGAGTTCTCAACAAGCCGCTCCTGGATTTATGCAACCGTCCCGAAACAACCGCCCTTGGAAAACTGTCAGTACTGATTTAGTTGGTCCGTTACCGCGGTCCGCCAAAGGTAATAATTACCTGGTAGTCTTTTAGGATCGTTTTACCAAGTGGGTGCAATGTAGGGCCATTAGGAAAGCAACCGCGGGGGTAGTAAGTCAATCTTTCTACGAGGAAATCGTCACTCGTTTTGGCTGTCCAAACATAGTCATTTCTGATAATGGTACCCAGTTCACTAGTCATGTTTTCAAAGATTTGCTCTCAGATCTAGGGGTAACCCATCGTTTTACACCTCCGCATACACCCCAGGCTAATCCTGTCGAAAGAACAAATAACACTTTAAAAACCATGATTGCTCAATTTTGTGAAACCGACCACCGAAAATGGGATGTCCGTTTACCCGATTTGCTTTTTGCGGTTAATACAGCCAAACATGATTCCACAGGTTTTTCCCCGGCTTTCTTAAATTTTGGTAGGGAGTTAGAGCCTCCAAAAGCTTTGTACCGTTTAAAACCGTCATCCGTTGCAACTTCTTCTTCCCCGACACATAGTGATCCACAACCGACTGATTTTCCGCTCATAATGAGCGCACTAAAGCTCTGTATGATATTCACGAGCTTGTCCGTTTTCACTTAAGTAAAACTTTTTCCGTGCAAAGTAAATACTCTAACCTGAGTCATCGCCCATGGAAATGTCACGTGGGAGATAAAGTTTTCCGTCGTGAAGTAGTCTTATCGTCTGCTGAAAAAGGTTTCGCTGCCAAGTTGGCACCAAAATATTCCGGACCGTACGCCGTTACTAAAGTTGTTTCTCCCGTTGTATATAATTTGAAAGACGTTTCTGAAAAAGGACTTCGACGAATCCACATTAAAGATCTGAAACCTGCCGATGACAGTTCGAATGCCGAAACTTTGTAATTTCTAATGCTTATAGTCCGTTTGGTTTTCTTTATTTAGATGCCCCGCCGAACTACTGACTTCGCGAAGACGTTTACCTGGCGAACCACCGCTGGTGCGCCAGTGGCCGACCAGCCCATTTGTATAAGGGGGCATTATCAGCAAAAAAATTTAGCCACCAAGGCTCGGATAGAGAAAATCCGACAAGAGGCCAGAGAACTGTCAGAGGTGACAAAAATTGCGCGAAGGCCGAAAATTAACATCATATCAAACATGGTGGTGGTGCCGGCGAGAAACCCCCAACTGGTCAACTCCGAGGGCCGACGTTTTGAAAGCTGATACCGATACTTTGACCCCGTCTGTACCCCCAGAGCACAGTTTTCGTACCGTCCAAATCTGTTATTCATACCATAACCGTCTGTTTACCCTGGCTGGGAAAAAAAAACCGTTTCGAAACCGTCTTAGTTCTCCGAACCGTTCCCCGTTCAGCCCACTAGGTTGTGTTGTCCGTTTCAAAGTTACCGTATTAATTTAGTTGGGATCTCCAGGTCCGACTGTACCGTTTATTGATTTGAACACGAGGCTCTGTTGTTCTCCGTTTGTTTTGTTGTGATAGAGTTTTTAAGTAAGTAAGGATATGAATGATTGTTAACTGTTATTTTTCCTGGTTAACACGACTTGTTTAGTTTTGCTGACAACCCTGTGTTTCCTTATTTTTGTCCCACTCCCTTCATTCATTTACAGATAAACGTGAACTCTGTCTTCGACTGTGTAAAAGCTCCCCAGGTATACGAAGCGAGTTCCTTAGTTACGCTTCTCCAAATAAAACTAAGGTGGCGCCCGAGTTTCGAAGCACCTACCCCTAGGTGCGGCAAAAACCGTATAAGGACCGGTACGAAAAGGCGTTACAACACGGATTATCAAAACGAAGAAATTAAACATAAAATGTTTGGCATTGGAATTTACTCGTGAACATATTCGAAATAGGTCCCAAATAAACAGTTTACCTAAGGAAATCCGAAAACGTACTGCCGAAATGGCATTTGAAACAAATTCGAATACACTCAGGTCACGAGAAAACGAGGAACATATGGTGGAAAGGAAATTACAGAAAATATCAGAAAACGTGCTAAGTAGTTTTCTGTTAGTTTAAGTTTAAATGTAAATAATAAATATACGTATAATATGATAAATAATGTTTATGAATGTGCAATAAACATGTTTTTTCTTTCATTACCCAAAAGTAATAAATTTAAAAAATCCGATTGCGCAGCAATTTACCCTTTGGGGCCTGTCAGATCCCACGCGGGTATTCGTATATGAGAATTTGGAGCGGGGAACGGAGGGTTAAGGTTGGGTGCAAAATAAAACCAAAACCAACACTTTATACAGGTGAGTCAATAATAGAGTAGAGTTAATTATCTCATTTATTTTGAGAAATACAAAAAAATGTTAAATACAAAAGTTTCTCTAAAAGGTCTGTACAAAATACTATGACATGTTCCTGACATCAAAATAAGCCGATTTGAAGCAGCTTACCTTAGTCCGAAATTGCTCTGTCATCGAGATACAGGGTGGTAAAGTTAAAAAATAAAAATCGATTTTTTTAAATATAATGTACATTTTGCAACGTATTACTTTCAAATCTGATACCCAGGGGTTTTTTGAGATGCGAAACCCGAATTTGGACACATTTTTACTGCGGCCGGTAGAGGGCGCTTTAAACTACTTTACAGTGTATTTCTGATGGTTTTAAGTGACCGTAACTTTTTTCTCGGTGTAATTTTCTTATTTATTTTTTAAGGAAACGATGTTTTAAACATTTTAAAGCAAAAAAGGTACTCCTGCTAAGAACCGCTAATGTAATTGTTGTCGAGATATTTCGGTTTTTATTGTTCGATAATGTACCGAAATACTGCCACCTGAAGTTTGTTCCAATTGTAAGTGTCTAAATTCGGGTTTCGCATCTCAAAAAACCTCTGGCTACCAGATTTGAAAGTTATATGCTACAAAATGTACAACAAATTTAAAAAAATTTATTTTTATTTTTTAACTCTACCACGCTCGAAAATGGAGTAATTTTGGACTAAGATAAGTTGCTTTAAATCGGCTTATTTTGATGTCAGGAATATGTCATAGTATTTGAGCGCGAGAGCTTCTCCCGCGTCACGTTCGATTTCTTGGCAAGCTTCTAGCCATTTTTCTTGTCCATATTGATCTATTTTGACTTGGATATGTCGATTACTCCATTTGCGAGCAGTACGTTCGGCTTGGACTGAACCTGCTCGAAAATTGAATTACGATCGCTCTCGGCAGCTCCGAATTATTTGACGGAACAACGAGCCACCTTAAGAAATATAACCTAACAAATTTTTATTTTTGTTTTGGTTGTTTTGTATGTCGCGTTTCGTGTATTTGAATATGGATCGGTCTCAGCAAATCCTGCAGATATTGGAATTATTGTCTTCATCAGAAAGTTCTGATAAAGAAGAATTCCTTTCAAAGGTTGTGTGCTACGTTAAAGTTACCCAAAAAATGAAGATACGCAACTACGTGAAAGATGTAGTTGAGAAATAGTCGAATGATCAAGTAAGTTGCTCTTTTATAATATCTATGTGTTAAAATAACTCTTAATTCTTTCAGTTTAAAGGACATTTTCGTATAACGAGAGCCACATACAAAAAGCTTGTGACCTTATTTAAGAAAAACAGGTTTTTTCCTTAAGTAAGTCATGGTTCAAAAGTGCACAGTGCAGAAACCCATTGTACCCAAAACGTATAATATTGCACCCAATATTATACGTTTTCCTGAAACGGAAGAAGAAAATAACCAAGTAGCCACAGAATTTGAACAGGTGTATCATTTTTATATTTATAATATTGTAATAAAGAGTTCTAACAAAGTATAGCTATACTGTGGTTCTAACATCTACTATGACTTCAAATCAGATATCTGGATTTCCTGGAGTAGTAGGCTGCATTGATCGAACTTACATCAGTATAAGGACCCCCAGCCAACAAACTGAGGTCAACTTACACCAACAGGCATGACATGCTGTCCATGACTCTACAGGGAATTTGTGATAGACAACCTCGTTTTCTAAATGTATTTACGGGTGTTCCATCAAAAATTCATGATGCGAGAATTTTTAGACTGTCATTTATTTCTGCCAAAGTGAATAGTTTAGGTCCTCAATTCCATGTTTTGGGGGATAGTGCCTATCCATTATCGGAAAATCTTCTGACTCCTTATAGGAACTATGGGAACTTAACCCAAATTCATAAAATCTATAATTACAAATTCTCAGCTACGAGAGTGAGAATTGAAAACACATTCGGTATTTTGAAAGGGCGGTTTCGACAGTTGATGAAACTGGAATATCACTCTGTCAGAAAATTGGCTTCATTTATAGTTGCCTGTTGTGTCTTACACAATGCCTGTATAGACAATGGTGATCTATTTCAAGAGGAGCCATGTTCTGAGGATATAGGACAAGAAAATTATGCACCTGAAGTTCATGGCAATAGAGAGCAGGGAATGATTAAAACGGATAATATTGCTGTGTTACTATCAAATAGGGAATAATTAGTTTGCATTTCATTGAATATATAGATGTTAAGAGTTATATTTATTGAGTTTCATTTGTTATTCCTTTTAAAACCAAAAATAACGATTATTTTACTTTTTAATATGAAACAGGTGAGTATTGAAAATGTATCAAAAATAAAATTTTATAAACTCAAAACGTAAAAACTATAAAACCAAACATAAAAAAATATTCTTATAAGAAAGTCTTAAAAAAATGCAGGACTCGAAATGTTAAAAAAAACACGTAATACATTCAAATGTCTTTTGAAAAGTCAGATTAGTACTTAGTCCTTCTCAGACCCAAAAAGTTCTTTAATAACCTGTAACTTCTCTTGATGACTTCTCTCTTTATTTTGTTCCTTTTCATCATGTAGCTCCTTCAAGAGTTTAATCATTTATTTAACATTTGTGGAAGATTTTTTTTATTAATTTTTATTGTGGGATTACTAGCGATATTTTTTATAATTCTTCTTTATTGGCACTGATTAAAATCTCTGGTTGGATGCTATCATCAATTGACTGACTTTTTTCTATTCCAGTAGCAAAAGGGACTTACACTATAACTTCTCCTGAAGTTCTGTTATTTCCAATAGCATTCACTTTTATTTTTATGATTGTTTTGTACCTGGTCTCACACTGACCAGGAGTTCTTACCAGATTCATGTGTAATTTTATTTCATCACTAATCTTTTGCCACATAGTATTTTTGTTTCTAATTTTTTTTAGAGGTCCAACTTGAGGTAAGTATTCGTGATATAAATCCAACAATAACTTTGTTTTGCTATTCCCCCATTCGAATTTTACATCTTTTTGTTGGTACAATAGATCCGTCGTTTTCTGACTTGTTCCTTCCATGCTACTACTGGATGGACCAGATAAAGATGAAGTTAACTTATTGTTATCTTCGAATAATGATTGGTCTTTGTCCAGTATTTTATCAATGCCTACAATAAATAATGAGATTTAAAAAGAATATGTTATAACATTATTCAAATAAGCAAAAGATTCCTACCATTCTCCGTCACTTCACATAAAAGATTATTGTCTTGCGAGATAGGTTGGCCGTCAGCCCTTAAAATAATTCTATTCATATAGAGTATTTCTTCGTTATCCATTATAGCTCTGAATAAAACTGAGAGCTGAAATTTCTACAAAAAACAAAATATTTTGTTTTCTGAATATTGTCACGAATGGAAAATCCATTAATTTAAAAGATGGACTTATTATTTAAAAGTATAAATTCATTAAATTAAATCAGAGATTCGGAGATCGCAAAATAATAAAATTCGTCTAATCTATTAATCTATAATATAAATAATCGCTATTTTTAGCGATAACAAATCCTCGCTCCTGTTGCGATGCAGGCGACGTGGAATAACAATTTACGTCAGCCAGTCAATCGGGTATAAATTAAGCTCGACATGCGTTGGTAAGGGAGACACCCGATCATGACTTTAACTTCATTTTTGGAGTAAGTTATTACTAATGTTTCTGTTTTCTTTTTGATCAGCCAGAAAATGAATTAATTTCAACGGAAGACGGCTCACCAGACGGAGAACCACCATTTCCAATCAGGCTCCAAACTCCGCCTCCATCAACTTCATATTCGACCCACACACTGCTACAATCAAAATCAACCTCTCCAATCAGACATCAAACGCCACCGCCATCAACTTCATATTCAACCCACACACTGCCACAATCAGAATCAACTCGTCCTCTTGACTCAGATGACAGCTTCTCCAGTGATGATGATAAACCTTTGGCCAATATTTTTCAAATTTCACCAGAAATGATTCGTCCATACCCAAAAGCAGCATTAAGAAGGCCTGCGAAAACTGGAAATAGAGGTAAAGCTGCCATCTTAACGAGCTCACCTTATAAGAATGAATTAAATGCCAGTATAGAAGGGAAACAACGTAAAGTGTCAACCGGTAAATTGCCATCTTTGAAAGGAAAGGCACTATCGAAGGAAAAATCAGTAAAAAAAATCTCCAAACTACGGAAAAATAGTTCGGCCGAAGTAAAGACTGATAAAGCAACAAACAAGACTAGATACCAAAAAGATGTGAATGGGAAAAACAAGACCAAAGACAAGAATATCCAAAAAATAGACATGACCAAAGAAAACAGTGATGAGGAAGAAAATCCAGTGTGCTTTTATTGTAAAGTAGATTTTATAAGCAGCAAACCTGGTGACCAGTGGATTCAATGCAGTTCCTGTCAAAGATGGGTCCACGAAGCTTGCGGTGTATCAGACAACGAAGCCAGCTATTTCATATGTGATCTGTGCGTATGCACATAATCCCATTTTAGAAACAATACTGATCCCGTTTTAGATATACGTGTTCCTAAAATGGGAAATTTCACTCACCTAAGAAGAAAAAATGTTTTTGTTCTATGTTTAATACTATCATATGTTATGTTTATTTTTTTAATAAAGTTATGTTTGATATATCCATCATGACGTTTGTTTCTGATTTTGTAGCTAAACTTTTTTATAAACCAGGTTCAAACCTTAAGTATCCCATTTTAGGTAAACTTCCCCTACTCTCCCCCTCCGTCTACGATAGAGGTGGGGGGGTGCCGCTTGACTCGTTAGTTCCTAGCATTGTTTTACCAGTTGTCGTCATGGAGCCGTGGACGGTGGAGCACCGCGTTTTCGCCTTTGATTGTTTCGTCCGAAATAATGAGTCAGTCACCGTCGTACAGCGTGAGTTTCGTCGCCACTTCAACATTCATCGGAATAGAGCTGTTCCCTCTCGAAACACCATCCTTCGTTGGGTTGAATAACTTCGCAGGCGTGGTGAACTGATCAACAGAAGACCAAGAGGAGCTCCGCGAACAGTTCGAACTCCTGAAAATGTTGAACGCGTTCGACAAGCCTTTCTTCGCAGTCCGACTCGACCTGCCCGGAAACATGCTGCTGCACTTCGCCTCAGTGATCGTTCGGTAAGGCGAATTTTGCATATGGATCTCCGCTTTCACCCCTATAAATTGGCCATTGTGCAACAGTTACAGCCCGGAGATTATGCACAACGAATGAACTTCGCACGTGTTACAAAATTTATTCGCAGGACTTTCTCATAAGCATTTTCCTGGTTGATGGTCAGTTGATTGGGTTGATAATTGCCACAAGTTGTTGTTTAGCGATATTAATTGGACTATTATGGGAAAAATGTATATTGCTTAGTCTAACTTCCAATGCTTTAAATTTTGATGCCTTACCTTGTCATTAAAATAGAATTTTCTTGTTTTCCACTTAATCTTTGCTATTCACTTGACTAAAATTAACTAAAGTTATTTTAAATCGGAACTAAACATAAACAAATTGTCTCCACATTTACATTGGCAATTTAAATGACAGTGCGATGCTTTCTTCTTTAATATGACCCTGACCTACTTGAACCTCTTTTCCGGTTAACGAAAGTTAACCTTGGTTTTTCATGATTTTTGGTTCACACCACATGGTAGTCAACAATCTCAAATCGCTTTAAAGCGGATTTAAACACCACTTCAACCATTTGTGACTCAAATTTATAGTGGAGAGACGGATTCTCTTACCCAATTATTGTGGGGATTGATTGAGTACAGGACAAATTGAAGTGACCTCTAAGAGAGGTTCGAGAAGGCCACATTCCATCCAAGGTATGATTTTTTACCCTTTTCTAATTAACGAATTATTGCTAACTTACCCCGAAAAAGAGACTGAGACGCCAATCTTCTTTTGTAGGCCTTTTTATCGACAGAATATTCCTTATACCTAAGTCTCAACTGCACATACTGCTTGGATGACAAGGTCCTAGGGCAACCCATTACCCAGCTAACGTATTTAAGGCCAGTAGCCTGGGCTGCTGCGTTACTTCGTGCTGCCAGCTAACTATCCTGGACTCATACGCCTTTTCTGAGAACGTCCCAGCTGATCGAGCAGTCTCAGGAGCACTCAGGTGGGTTCTTTCCATTTATTTGGCCTCAACTTAGAGTTCTGGAAGCCGATTGGCACCAGGCACTGCAGACAAGCCTGCATTTTGTTTTTAATCCCCTTTGACGGTTGCCACGTTAAAGTAATTCTCCTTAATTGGACTTTTAACTGTAGAAAATCAGAAGTGTTATCAATAATAGGTGGTGAAATTAGGTAGATGTTCAATAACTAGCCTGATTAGTTGGGCCTATTTCCTTGTAAACCGAAGGCAAATACGTATCTGCTGAAGGCCCCTGAATGGGTATCACCCCCATTTTTGTTACATAAGTATATTCTGACTTTGGTATCACTTTTGGACTTCATCTACCCTAAGTTATTCAAACTATTCACCATCCATAAAGACATACATATGTAGGAAAGAATTAATCACTGATACTGTTAAAATAAAGTAAATAAATAAGGAAACTCAGGAGAGTTAGGTTAAGGTAATCTCTTTCTTCTTTCGAGTTGTCTTCTTTTCTTAAATCGTTGGTCAAGTTTCGGTGGTACTGGATTGGTTAATAAAGTCTTGCGAATATTTGGGATATTATTTTATTGCGCCTTTCCCGCTTTTGATTGAACGATTGTCGGATCCTACCGCGGCTATAAAAGTGGGTGGCGCCTATACTTTGTTTGTTATTCAAACTTTGTCATTACTCACGACCACTCTACCTGAGTTTTGGCCGGAGCATACGCCGAAGGGTCTGACGTCTGCGCTACCAAATTCCCGTTAAGCAAAACAGCTTTCCATTACCGAACATTCATTTACAGTAACAATTTTAAAAGAAAGTTCATAATTCAACAATCTGGAACTTGTGACAAATTTGGCGCCCAACGTGAGCCCCCCCTTTGACGGGTACTCTTGCACAGAAGCGTGCTATATTGCGTGATGTCTTAAGGTTGGAGCGGGTACAGGAGATGATTCCTCCGGCAACAACACACTATGACGCTAGTAGTAGAGCAATGGTGATTCTGCCTCATTTTGATGAAATGGTGAAGGCGCGAGGTTCTCGTAGCGTGTTGCCCGTAGCCCCGGAGCCCCGCGCCCCGCCGTGCGGAGCCCCGTGGGGGCCCCCTCGTGACGTGGGGCCCCCTGTCACTTGTCATACGTCACACGTGGGCCCCCCTGTCACTTGTCATACGTCACGGGGCCCCCTGTCACTTGTCGTCACCCCACCTGTCACCATTTTGGTGGGTGGGGCCCCCTGTCACTTGTCATACGTCACCTGTCACCAGGTGGGCGCGTCCCGGTGCGCCCCCCACCCCCTGGTGACGTCACGTGGTGAAGTCCATGGTAATTAAACCTTGAATATCAACAGCAAAACACTTTCATTTCTTTTTCGGAGAGAGCTCAACTTTTTTAGGTCAACAGTCGGACATTATATTGAAAAATAATCAAAAAAGTGATTCCCAATTTCATACATGGTCTGATCAGGGTCACTACGTAGTAATTAGGTATTTGGTTGCAAATATATTCAAAAACAACAAATTATGCTTTTTGTTAATGTCCTATCAGTCCATATTTGGTGCTGCACTTTTCCCACTATTGACACATAATTGTTGTTGATGTACGCTTATTTTTCATGTATCTACCCACAAAAATATATTTAAAACAACAAATATGGGGTTTGTAATGTCCTATCAGTCCTACTATCAATGCATAATTGTTGTTTTTCGTTTATTTTTCATAAATTTCACCACAAAAATATATTCGAAAGTAACAAAAATATGTTTTGGTAATGTCCTTCCTTTGGTCACAACTGTGTATAAAAGCATAAGCAAAATCGGTAGTAAGGCAGTGAAGCAGCAGAAGTTAGCAGCCAAAAATCGACGATTTAAAAAGCATTTTTTTCAACCACCACCACCACCACTATGAAGCCAATAGTTCTGGATTTCCAGGGGTTCAAAGACGAACCCAACAAGTTTATAGTAAAAGAGTTGGCCACATTTGATGGTGAGGTGCAGAACCATTTCATTTTCAAACCGCCATTTAAGATCGAGATGCTTCCCGTCCAATACCAAAAGCAGGCGGATTGGCTGATGAACAACCATCATTATATCCAGTGGGATGAAGGATTCACCCCACTGCACCATCTGCCGGCGATTATCAAAAGAGTTACGAGGGAGGCCGATGTTATATGTGTTAAAGGTTTAGAAAAGTTGGAATTTTTAAAACCTTATTGCTTCCCCACACCTGTTAGGGAAATATGTGTACCGATAAATATCAAGTCTCAACAAGTTAGGTGTGGGTCTCACAAAAAATCGCCCGCTGTATGTGCTCTAGCTAACACTATTTTTTTATACAATAATATATATGAATCCTATACTTAATAAACATTACTTATTATATAATACAAACACTTTTTTGCTTTTAAATCGTCAATTTTTGGTTGCTAAGTTCTGTTGCTTCACACGCTATGTACTTATCTTTGAAATGTTTTAATCAGTTGTAAACATATAAATTGAAATGTTTTAATCAGGTGTAAACATATAAATAGAGTGCAATGTTAATTACATTTCCCATTCGTTCTAGTAACATGGCTTTGTTACATCCAACTTTTTTAATTCTCACTGCAATAATCAACAATGTCCTATACGTGTATCAACCTGAAAAGAATCCTGATGTATACGTGTGTTTCGATAAGATGAATGACAGCTGGCCTGATAGATGGGTGAAGATGAGCAAAAATGACTTAATTGTGTCAGCAACAGTGCCACTTAACGCCACCAACTATAAGCTGAGGCTTTGGTACCCAAATCGAACACACGGCGATAGCGGCTGGCGAAACCTGACACAACTAGTTGCGACAAGTGATTGTGGTGGTGGTAGTGAAGCGTGTTTGTGGATTGATATATTTTGGTGCACCATAACAATTACCTTATCTATATTGTTATTGGCGGCTGCAGTTTCTGTACAACATATGCGAGGTAGAAAATAAAACGAATGTGTGTTTTTATACTTTTTTGGTTCTTTATTTTTCCACACAAAAACTCTCTTTCTCTTACAGCAGCAACATTGTTTTTTTTCCTTACAGAAAAACGCTCTTATAACTATTGAACATTATTTTTTATTTTATAGTGTCCCCATGGAAGGGTATTGTAACAGTCATTCAATAAAAACCTTTTATCGTCACATGAATTTAATGCTAACTTAATTTCATTACAACTAAATATATTATGCTTAATTGATTGGATAGTTCTTTGTTTAACAATTTTATTTTCACCAAATTTTAAACATTTTACATAGTCATCAAAAGTGATTTTATTTTTTACAATTTGATATTTAATACCTTTTAATTTTTTAACACATTTTGTATTGTCAAGTTTATATGAATACATTTTAGATCGTAAACCTACGAAATGAGTAATAATTCGTCCAGCAGTTTCATCTTTCATAAGACCTAAAACTTTCTTGTTAGCTTGAGGAATCCCATAGATGTTGTCTTTTGGGTAATCGCTAGTATCGAAATATTGCAAATCAGTTTTGATGATTTCCGCATAGGCGTTATCACATGTAATTTCATATATAAAACTGTCAGTGTCGATATACATTAATTTAAGATTATTCTGAGGCACTTTGTAAAGCATGTAGCTATAATGAAAATCATACATGATGGTTTTGGAAAGATCTAATATGGTCATACCTACATAAAGTGGTTTGTTAAAAACAAGTTTAGTTTTTTTCATCTCAATAGCCACTAAATTTTCAGTAAATTTTACAACACTATCAAAATTTGGACTGGAAATCAGATTTTTAGCTCCATACCTGCCATACCAGCGGTTAACTAATTTGACAATCCTGTGTTTTCTAATATTTTCCATTGTTTTACCAAAAACTGCGTTATTCATCAGTTTAAAAAGATTTTTTGCGAAGCCAGTTGTGGCTTCGGTTCGTAATTTGGTGTTTAAATCAATATATGGTTTTAACCAAGGAGATTGACTAAATTTTAAAATACGATGAATTTTTTTCAGTTGAATTCCATGATTCAACGCTTGTTTTAAATTTTTGTAATGAATGACATATTTTTCTTTCTTATAAAAAGTAGTTAAAAGTTTCGGCAGTTTTGAGTCAGGTGGAGTTTGATGTTCAGAACAAAACGGCAAATCTTTGTGTAAATCATGGAGATGTTCGGGACATTCCAAGTCCACTTCTAAAATATACCCAATGTCTGAATTATCATCAATGCTGCACACATCAAAATTACAATCTTCCATCCATTCAAAGTTATCATAAGGCAAATATTGACACATTGCCCAACCATATAAGTTGTTTACATCCAAATATAATAAATAAGTGGATGGTTTTGAGCTATCAAAATTTTCCATAAATTTATTGTTTGCCTCAGAGTAACGATTGCAACATTGTGAAATTCCCCCGCGTAGACCATTTTCAATAAACATAATTTGATCGATATCTTTAAGTAACCGGAGTTTACATTTGGTATATTTTAGCATACAGTCCCAGGTGTATCCAGGCAATGTGTAATACCAACTAGGGTCTAATCCGTAGATGGTATGGCAATTACTTCGAAAATTTTCAAAAACATCCGCTAATAATAAAACATCTGTTTTAAGATATAAATCTGAATACTGCCCCAAATTTTCAATGTTAAAACTTGTCCAAACAGTTTGGGCATGGTAATAATCTTCATCACTAATGTTTTCATCATTGAGCTGACTGTAAAAATTTTCTTTGCTTGGTAAAGCAGTTTCCTGCAACTTATCTATATGATCAATGTAATCGTAACAGAAAACACCTTTTCTTGTTAATAGAGTAAATTGGTTGTCGTCGGTCACGTAAAATTCTTTTTTTGTTATTTGTAAATCAGCAGGATCCAGTGTAGACACTAATTCACTTAATGATGCATTTAAAAATCTCAAAGAATCTACAAAGCGAAACTTGAGATTAGTTTCAGAATTGTAGATGGTGAAGGAAATATATTTTTCCTTGTTAAGAGGTAGAACGGTAATCCTCTCATTTTCCCCAAATTTTTTAATAAGGAAGTGAGAATCATACCCAGATAAACAATGGAAAAAAACTGGAATTACAAATTGTGTTTTAAAGTTTAAATTGCAGGCTTGATGGCTCAGACCTCTAATTTTCCCCGTGAAATGGCAATGATCGCGAACGACAATGTCACTTGCGTTAAATATTTTTTCACAAATATGACAATGTCCATTCTTCTTATCATAGTCACTACTAAGATCCATTGGAATAATATTTTTTATTTTAGATTTAACCAATTCTGATAGAGTTTGCATTTCGTTTGAAAACCAATCTAAGCAATCAAGACCTCGATATGTTTTATAAAAAGAGAGTGTATCATCATAGTCACACTTGAAATAATAGCCTACACTAAATGCGGTGTGTTTTTGATAGTGCACTTCATCATTTTGTCGCTCTAAAATCGACTCGAAATCAGCGTAAATTACAAAAGGTGTTGTTTGTTTATAGCAATAATTTTTGAACTCCACATAATCATAAGGCGGAAATGTAATTTGACCAAAATTTTTTTGCTCACATAAAGTGGTATGGTTTTTTAATGTATCATTACTATAAAAATAATTTAAACATCTATCACAAACAAATTTTTTACATCCATGTTTATTTATCTGTTTAAATAAAAGCCGAGACAAGTCTTTGATCCAACAATAATGGTATTTCAGCTCCGTTTCATCTTCTTGTATAACATAATCAGATTTTATGGTATACTGGTTTTGAATTAAAAGTAAATTGACATGTTTTTCTAATTTTTGATTAGTAAGCTTGGCTGGAACGGTAACATAACCCTGCTTTTCCAACTCAAGCATGTACACGTTAATTGAAATTTTATTGAGTTTTTCAAATTTTGGAATATTAGACAGAGACATTGCTTCGATACCATTAGTTTTTAACACTCTTTTATAATTTGGATAAGAAGAAACCCTGTCCGAATTTTTATGTGTTGGAAAAAGGGCTGACATTACACTCCAGAAAAAACATGCATTGTCATTATTTTTAATATTAATGCAAGCTTGTTTATTCGCAATTTCCTGTGGAAGTGGTATGTATGACGAACCGCCATTTCCAACTTCATATTTATTAATGTTTATTTCTAAACTGACAATTTTTGATAACGCCCATCCACTATCCTTTTCTTGAAATTCCTCCATTTTAGTTAAAATTAAATTTGTGATATTATCACGAAACCACTGGGTCAAATTTGTACTGCCATCAATAATAAAATTTGAGGTATTAAAATATTTGAATTCAATTTTTAACTTATCCTGCCGTTTAATAATGTATTCACCACAAAATGTGCTATTTACTTTAATCATATTATATTTTTTTAAATGTTTGAAATTCGACGCTTAAATAAACGTTCTGCATCAACAAAAAAATCTCCAATCTGCTTATGTACTAAATTAATTATTAAACCTGATCTTATCCTACTGTTAAACGCTAAAGATACATCTAACCATTTAACTCTATCGGATATTTTTTTTCTGTTTAAACCACCACCTACGTGATTGTTTAAATTTTTAAAAAGTATCTTAAGCCTTTTGAAATGTCCTAAATTAGTTAAAAGTTTTTTGCACACACCCACATTGTTGTCCGACCGCCGCCGCCGCCGCAGTACAGTTTGCACTTGTCTAATTGAAATTGAAATTTTTTTCAACCATTCTGCTACTTCTTCAGGTACTGGCTGAAGTACCAATATGGCGTAGGCTTTTCGGAATAACTCAAGGGTGTGTACGCTGATTTCCGCTGCAGCTCGAGTACAATCTGACATCTTCGATCTTTCTGAAATGATTAAAGCATGATTAGTATTACACCTAAATATATTTTAATTATACTTACAAATTTCCGTTATTTCCACAATTGGTGTTGGTGATAAACCACTAACCACTTTCATACCTAAAAATTTTAGGCCATATTTCAGCGGTATAAACTCCGCCAAACTGTCTTTAATCGGTGTCGTCATCCGACTAGGCAAAAACACCACGCTGTCAGACAACTCGGCCCGAACCACATCACCAAATTTTGAATTGACCACTTTTAGGTTGTGCAAGGGATACAATTGGTTTAATTCAAGTTGTTGAAACTTTAGTAGAGGTTTTTCAACCAAACTGCCGGATTCGTTAATTTTGGTTAGGTTCATGATTGTTTTGTTTAAGGTAGATAGGTACGTTTGTGCGTAGACTAATGTTTTCAACTCTCTTGTTGACTGGTTTTATAGGCATTTGGGGGAGGGGGGGGGTGGTCTACCACATTTCCGCCTCGCTTACCACATTTCCAAGGCACGTGATAAAGGAATAAAATATATGAGGTCATTCCTATGCAAATGTTTATATTATTAATTTACTTGACTCGCGTGAAAGCCAAGATTTTACATATGAATTGCATCACCCACGCAAGTGATTATGCATTTGTGATGAGGTTACAGTAAAAATTCTATTTTAGTTTAGACAGAGAAAAAAAAATAATGACGGTGTTTGAAATGGATCAGGTGTCGAGTAAAACCGTTTTGGATGCAGAAAATTGCTGTTGTTTTAAAGAATTGTTATTGCCAATACCACCCCTTCTGTTTGAAGAGCTGTTACTCGCGCCACACGAAAACGAGGAGGAGGAGGCGAAGGGGCAGGTGGACTTTCTCAATTCCCTACGATGTTTTGAAATAATGGATTTTTATTTTTGTGAGCATTGTAATCATGTAGTTAGATTACATGAAATAGGTGTGCTTTGTGGTGGCTGTAATAAACCTGCTAATTATGTACTTTATACAATGTTTTTTTATTTATTTACAACCTTTGTTATATGAGTAAGTAGTATTTTAAGTTGTTCATACAAAGACAAATTTGGACAGGGAATGTCAAAGATGCTTAAACTTAATTGATCAGATTTTTTTAAAGCATTTGAAAATTCATCATATTCAAAATAGCGCTGATTTTGGAAAAAATACAACAACCCATTGGTATAACGGAAAGCTCCATTTATAGCTGGAGGAATTCCGTTAAAGTCTTTCGAAATATACCCATAGTATTCTACAGTGAAGGAACATTCATTGATTATACAGTAATAATTATCGCTAAAAAAATATATGGTTTTCCCGCTATAGGTGTTGATTGCCCCAATCAAATCGTTTTCAAAGGGAATCTGTAGATCTGATAAATCAAGTTTTCTACTTAGCTTAAAATTTTTATCGTTTATAACATAGATTTCCTTATTTACAATTAAAACTAATTCATCATTAGGTCTTTGATAGGCAGCCGTAATTTTTTCTATTTTAGGTAAAAAAGGAAATATAGAGTAGATAGAAATACTCTTTTTAGACATTTTCTTCAACTGTAAATCCATAATCCATATTTGATCTGATTGTAGGATATATAAGTTGTAATGCATTATTAAGAAAAACAAATCACTTGGATTTACATCACATAAGTAGAGTTGCGGCTTAATTTCAGGCTTGTACGGTAAGAGCGGCTGTGTATAGGGTGTGTGCATGGTACTAGTCAGAGCAGGTTTATAGACGGTGCGAGATGGCTCAATAGTAGTAGTAGTAGTAGTAGTAGTTTTAAATCCATATAAACTTTGAATAGCCAAAATATCGTCCGAGTGTAAGCGTGAATTATCGTTGTAGTATGCATACATGATGGCTTTGGGAACAGCTGAATGTCCTAGTCCGAGCGCATGACCAATCTCATGCGTTAAAACATCTATGAAGCTGTGCTCATTTGAAGGTGCTTTATCTGTACCTAGATACCATTTTTCTGAAGAATCTAAGTGAATCTCGAGACAAGTACTTCCATTGCGTCCATTTGGTCCAAACGCATGGCCTAATACACCACCTACCCCATCAAAATTATAAGGGCAGTTTTTCTTTAAGCATCTAACCTGGTTAGAATGGTTATAGCTAACAAATGAAATTATCAAATCCGGGTCTCTAATGTCTCTTATAAATTCTAAATTAGTAACATTGCTCCACACACTAAAAGCTTGCGAGGCTAGTTGCACTAGTTTTGCATGTGGTAACGGAGTGGTAGGGTGAGCAATATGCCAAACTAATTTCTGTTTACCCCATTTTCCCTGAAGTGAAAATGCATTGTCACTCACACCACATCTAGCTTTTTTCATAAATTCTAATGTTTGATCATCAAGAATTCCATTTACATTTAAGCTGTAGTACTCTTGAAATGCCATTAAGGCATCCGTTAGATCTGTTTGAGCGTTTTCATTTGCACTTGAAATATTAAGATAACCATATTTAGTTAAATAATCTGTAACACTAAAATTAGCATCACAACAACAACTGCTAACTAAAACCAACAACACAATTAAGCACTTCATTACTGCAAGGAAGTTGGGAGTAATATGATTAAGAAAGTGATATACAATTAATTTAAAACTGGTTTATTTGTCATAGGTTAGGGTTCCAGTGAAATACTTCAATCACGTTTTCATGGTTTTTTATTGTTTTGCAAATCTTGTATAAGCTGTTTTTTGTTATTAGCTAAACACTCCCTTATACAATATGTTTCTACATGAGAATTAATATTACAAAACACGCGTACAAGAGCTTCAATTTTATCTACAGAAACATGATGAACAGTTATATAGTCGTGAAATACATTTACAAAATTATAATAATATTTGGCAAAATCCAATATTTTTAACTCACTAATTTTAGTGTCTATAAAAAACCAATCAATAATGCACAAATCGCATACATTACTTTCCGTTAAGTACAATGTGGCGTCCTGATTGGTTAACGCAAGAACTTTAGTGTTATCATTCATTAGGTGTGTCGTAATTAAACCGTTGCAGGATGAAACTTGCATGCTGACGTCATTGTTATTCTTAAAGTAATTGTTTTGAAACCACTGAAGATTGATAATGAGGTGTTTCCACTCACTTTCGGTAAAACAAAATGTACCGTTTGCCACTGGAATCCTTATAGTTGGTTGAAAATCCATTGACATATTAAGACCAATACAAATGTCAAATCCGCTACTGGGGCATGCAAAAGTGGTGTTCAGCAGATAACACTGTTGTTCTGGTTGACTGCCCCCATTAAATGCAATGTTTTTATGCGTAGCTTTCTCATACATATTTAAAAGCTCAGTAACATCCTGATCTAATACTTCACTACACATGTTGCTTTAATGAAAATTGAAGCACTACTAATTTTAGAGTGATAAGCTGTGTGTGTGTTATTTTATTAGTTTACCGCATGTGCATTATGATTTATTACTAATATACAACTATTGTCATAGGAGGCAGTCATTTTTTTCAATTTTGTTGGATTCTCAAAGATGCTTAAACTTAATTGATCAGATTTTTAAGCATTTGAAAATTATAATTTATTACTAATATCTATCCAACTATTGTGAGATTTGTCGAAACCAAGCCACTTTACAAACACCTTTTGCCCCTTCTTTCGCAATATTTTTTCAACCAAGAACACCTCCGGTTGTTGGGTTTTTTGTAATTCTTGACGGTAAAAAGCCCCTTTTATGGGTCTACCCTGCTGATCTTCCAATAAATAGCTTACAGGATTTGTAAGTTTAATCTGACTAATTTTAAAGAGTTCAGTAGTCCAATTAGGTAAAAATCCTTTCTCAAAAACATGTTTTGCTTTGCTAATACGTACTAAGTCGCCCACCTTAAATTTGTTTGTTAAATCAACCATTTTAATATTATTATATGCTGTAGACAACAATTTTTTTTCATTTTTCTTATTAACATCAACGGGCTTCATTTTTGTAGTTGAGTGTATGGTTTCATTGTAGTTTTTAACAATGTCTGCTAATATACCAATCCATTTGTGACTTCCGTTTAAACTAAAAAATTTATAAAGAGTTTCCTTAAGCGTTCTGATACAGCGTTCCGCTATAGCGGCCTTGGTGTGACTGAAGGTACTATAATGATTAATATTCCATTTTTGCATGAGATTTTGAAACCTGTGGTTATAGAATTCTTTTCCATGATCCGTATGAAGATTTTTCGGTCCAGTCTTAGCACGTTGTAGTATCTTAGCAAATGCGGCAGTTACTTCTTCACCCGATTTTGTCTTCAAAGGTTCAGTCCAAACGTACTTTGAGAAACAATCAATGACGACAAGGAAATATTTGAATTGTTTATTTTCTCTAACATGCATATCCATTTGAGCAAGGTCAGCTTGCCACAGATCATTCAAACCCTTAATAATAGTACGTCGTCTAGGAAACTTTTTTCGAATGGGTTTATGTAACTCGTTAATAAGCTGAATTTTTTCTTTAGACATCACCGGGGGATATCTGGGAGAACTACACAGGTTTCATTTCTATAGCACCAGAGCTTGTACTGTTTTTGAAGATCTTTTAAGATAGTTTCCTGTTGCCTAAGTAGATCATGCGCCTTATCAACATCATTTTTTATACCTCTTAATATTATATTCTTATCTATATAAATTGCAATTAAATTATTTATATATTCCTTACTCATTTCTACTTTTGTATCTTTTATAATTAACAATAAATTATCTATATATTCCTTAGTAGTTGCATCATTTTTGTCTATAGGTGGTTTTAAATTACAAATTCTCAAATTTTCTGCATCAATATCTCCTTCAGGTGTATGGGGTAACACTGATTTGGAGTAACTTGTTGCAGCTTGTTTTCTGGAGTGACGTCCGAACTTATCAAGACTCATTTTCATACTGAGACCTAATAAATAATATTTGCTTCTTTAAGTTCCTCAATTATTGATGCGATTTCATTATCATGGGAAGTATTGCCGGCCCCTTTCGATGCATATAACAGTCGTAATCGGTCAACTAGTTCATTGACATCATTCCACCATACATAGTCAACTGGATTTGTATTATAAATCATTTTCACTTCACCACCTTTTTTCTGAGGTGTGGGAGCAGGTAATAGATAATTACGAACAAGATTCTTATATTTAGCAGATGAACTCCCCTTTATTTTCCCAGCAGGTAGAAAGTCTGTTCTGTATAAATTAGTCAGATTTACAATTTTTTTATAATTCTCATGGTCGCTGGTTGCAAAATCACTTGGATCTTTGTAAAACAACAAATTGTAAAGCCCCCTAGTTCCTTTAAATCGTGTACCGTTTATTATTATATCACCATTATCTTTAAAACTGAGATCTGACTTTCCTAAAGTCCATTTATCGGCAGCTTTATTAAATGCAGGTCCAAATGTTATATCTATTTTTGGCGATGCCTTGAGGTATTCTGTGATGTACGTTTGTGCAATCTTAGAGTAGTCAGAATCAGAAGATTCATAATAGTCATCACTTGTGTCATCACTATTCTGCTCTATTTTGGTTTCATTATTTATATCCTCATCGTCCCCCTCAACCTCCTCCTCCTCCTCCTCCTCCGCCTCAAACAATTTCTTAGGTTTTAGTTCTTGATGAGGTTGAACTAGTTGTTGTTGTTGTTGTTGTTGTTGTTGTTGTTGTTGTTGTTGTTGCGTTAGAATTAAAGCAAGTGGTTTTGTAACTGGTTTGAACAATTCGTTCAACGTTTTGTCCTCTTCAGATCGGCCTAGCTTAAGAGATTGATATTTTTTCCGAACATTTTGACTCAATTCGGCAATTCTTCTTTTACGCTCTGCATCTGCTTTACTAAGGAGTTTCATAACGGAAATAAAGTATACAAACAGTTACAACACTTTTATATACTTGTCAAAACCCTTACGGTACCGCCCACTATCTAAATCAAAATCTTTAGCAATAATTAAAACTCCAAACTTATCATTCCAGCATTCAGAATACAATTTTTTAAAAACATCATAAGTCATGTCTGGTGACACGTGTTCATCAAAAGCATGTCTCAAATTCACATCATCTTGTTTAAACAAAACTATTATATTGCAATTATCTCTGATTAATTGTTTGGGTATTTTCGAATACGTTTGACAAATGTAAACAACATCAATGTCATTATGTCGACCCATTGAAAAATATGAACGTATTTTATCCTGTTTTTCACATGCAATATCATCAAATATAAATATGGAATTCTTTTTAGCATTTTGATAGTCAATTAGCTCATCATTATCTGTAAAGGGAAAATACCCCACACCTTTAACATTTTTTAACACTTCCTCCAATAGCGCATATTTAGGTTGAAAAAGAGATTTTGAATACACATACACATTTTCAAATCGTAATCCATTCACATTAAACAATAACGATAAAAACAGGTTTGTCTTTCCACAACCACTTCGCCCACAAATTATGGCGCGAAAACAATTTGGCAATAATTTGCTATGTTTTACATCTTCAGTTGTTTTAAAGTCTAAATTCTCTATTGGAAGATCTATGTCTTGCAGCACTACCTCCATTTTCATAGAGAAAAATGGTTCTTGTTTTAGGTGAACAACCTATTTATATAGCTGTTTTACAGATGGTAACTTCAGTAGTATGTTAATAATCCAAGAGCACACAGGTGCTGGTATTGTCAACTCCCTAATTAACAAATTACCCTTTGAACTACATCTACCTTCCTATCAGTGGTGTGGACCCGGAACTCGTGTGAAAGAACGCTTAGCTAGAGGAGACACTGGAATTAATCCTTTAGATAGTGCCTGCAAAGAGCACGATCTTGCATACAGCAAAAATAAATCGTTACAAGACCGACATAAAGCTGATGCAATATTAGAAAATCAAGCTTGGGACCGTGTTAAGGCGAAAAATTCAAGTTTTGGTGAAAAAAGTGCTGCGTGGCTAATTACAAACACTATGAAAGTAAAAAGAAAATTGGGAATGGGCATGAAAAAGAAAGCAAAGAAAACCCTATCATTCAACACCATTTTAAGACCTACTGCCAAGTCGTTGACTGAACTACTTAAAAATAAGAATGATTTGTTAAATGGTAAGAATGGTAAATTGTTAAGGAAATCATCGTTACATGCGCTTCGTGCAGCGCGTGTTGCTATAAAGAAAGCTGGAGGTAAAAGAAAAATTCGAATTCCCCGAAGCATCCCTTTTGATGATAAAAAATTGGGGGGAATATTACCACTTTTACCAATTCTCTCGGCGTTAGGAGCGCTTGGAGCACTGGCTGGGGGTGCATCAACTGTCGCCAAGAATGTCATAGATATTACAAATGCAAAAAATAAACTAACAGGAGATAAAAAGAAAACTGAGGAAATTGGAGTGAAAGGCTCGGGACTTTATCTGAAAAAAACGCAACGGGGATTTGGGTTATATTTAAAAAAAAAAAACTTCCAATAGCCCTTCCCAAACATGCCTTGAGCAATTATGAAATTTTAAATTATATAAAACAATTGCAAATACCTCATTTTAGAGGGGTCTTTATGCGAGATACGCTTCCCAAAACTATTAAATACAGGGAATGTGGTATAGTCAACTTGGACTCTTCAGTTCATAAAGGTACTCACTGGGTGGCATACAAAAAACATGGCAACACTGTAAATTATTTTGATAGTTTCGGCCAATTAAAACCACCACAAGAACTAGTTCGTTACTTTGGTTCTAATGTTAAAATATTATACAATAAGGATCGTTATCAGAAATTCAACACATATAATTGCGGCCATCTTTGTATTGAATTTTTATATAATGTAATTGAATAATGTAATTGAATAAAATTTTATGTTTTTAGTAACATTTGTCTATAAAATACCCCACAATCCCACTACTGTCAGTCAGTATGTCCTTAATCTTCACTTTAAAAGGACGTCAATCAACTTTATCTATAGACCTCCCCATACCCATCAATTTGAACCCAAGTTTCCAATATAGTCTTGCTTTAATTGGATTTCATTCGTATAATACAATACCCAACATCGAAACAAGCAACAGTATATTTCATTATATAGATAATACCGAATCCGCAAAATCTATCAACATTCCTCCCGGAGCTTATGAAATAACCGATATATACAATTATTTAAAAAGCTTCTTTCAACAGGGGTCAAACAATATAGTTAAAGAAGGAGAGCCAACGTTTTTCTTGCGACCAAATAATAATACCTTAAAGTGTGAAATATTTCACCCCACTTTCGACATAGACTTTAGGCCTGAGAATTCATTAGCCGGACTTTTGGGTTTTTCGCATCGGCTGTTAAAAGCTGGTGAAGTACATAAATCCGATCTACCTGTAAACATTGTAAAAGTACGAACCATTCATATTGATAGTAACATAACACAAGGAGCTTACTACAACGATCGACCTTCACACACCATCTACGAATTTCCGATAAACAGCGACCCCGGATTTGCAATTGACGAAGTGCCGCGAAATTTAATATATTTACCGATCGATCGTACTGATATCAGTAACATTACTCTACAAGTTCTTGATCAGAATTCTAATTTAGTAAATTTTCGTGGCGAAGAAATTATTATTCGATTGGAATTAAAAAAATGGTCTTAGTGATCACACCCTATAAAAATCAAGTGCATGGTACACCGTCAGCAGTTCCCTTGCGGCACAGCAGGAGTAAAAACCTAAGCGGAACGTTATCTACCGTCAACAGTTTATTCTTATCTTCAATCGGCTATGTTGTCAAGCCAAATTTTAGACCTCTACCAACTGCCTACAAGCGACAATTCCATTAATCACATCGAATTTCGAACGTATTTACCATACATAAAATCCTTTCAAAACAATGATATTATTGAGATAACTGTAAACCGCAATGATGCTTGGGTTCTATTATGCGATGCAGCTTTGTCTATTAAAGGAAAACTATCAAAAATAGCGGGAACGGGTGATGTGAAATTAGTGAATAATGCAGCAGGATTTTTCTTTGATTCCATGACCTATGAACTAAACGGTGTTGAAGTTGAACATGTTAAAAATCCCGGAATTGTCAGCCTAATTCGTGGCTATCTGTGTTACAATACAAGTGATAAAAATCATTTAAAAACAGCCAGCTGGAGTTACCCAGAGAATGTGTCAGTAAATACGGATGGTACTTTTTACATGAGGATACCCTTAAAACACTTTTTTGGCATTTTCCAAGATTATCAAGTAATTATGAGTGGAAGACACACTTTTAGATTCGTTCGTTCACGAACTGACACTAATTGTGTTCTCGTATCCTAAGGATGATACAACATTCACCTTAACTATTAATAATATTGAATTAAAAGTCAAACATGTGGCACCCAATGATCAAACTAAACTTGAGCTGCTAAAATCATTACGTAACGATAAACCCATTCTAATTCCATTCCGAAAATGGGAACTACATGAATTACCTAGCCTTAATGCAGGTTCTACAAAAGAGATTTGGAGTGTGAAAACAACTACAGATGTAGATTGCCCTCGTTACATCATCGTTGGATTTCAAACAAACAGAATTAATCAAGCTTTGAAGGACATAACTCAGTTTGATAATTTGAATATATCTGATATCAGACTATTTCTCAACGGTGAATATTATCCTTATGAGCGATTGAATTTAAATTTTACCAATAATGATTATGCTGACGCCCACTACAACTATGTACAATTTGCATCGAGTTTCTTTAATTCAGCGGAAAGGAGGGAAACACTTTTGGATTATGATGCTTTTAAAACCCACAGTATTTTTGTTATTGACTGTTCTCGGCGTGATGATAGCCTAAAATCATCTGCTATTGATGTTAAAATAGAAATTGAAACAAGAGTGGGTATACCCGCAGCTACTAAAGCTTATTGTGTAATAATTCAGGATTGTATTATGGAGCAATTACCACTTAGTGAAATTGTTCGCAAAGTAAATTAAATAAACAAGTTTTTTTTTGTTTTTCAAGTGGGGGTACTAATAAAAACAATGTTGCTGCTGCTGCTGCTGCTGCTGTAAGAGAGTTTTTGTGTGGAAAAATAAAGAACCAAAAAGTATAAAAAACACATTTTATTCTTCTTCTTCTTCTCGTGCTCCCCATAATTTTACCATTTCTAAACGTTTATGTATTTTGTTGCCCCAAACACATGAAAAATTGAAATTATAGGCGCTTGTTTTACAACACACATCACAATTCATATGAAAAAAGTTATGCTCATGCACTAGCAAAAAAGACACACCCTTGTAGTGATAAGCCACTTTCTTGTAAAACTCATCGTCAAAATCTTCATGGCATTCGGGACAAATATTCATAACTAAATTTATAGATCTTATCTCGAGAACATAATGGAAATTGCAAAAAACTATTAAATCATGGTGCTGTACAGCACGATTCCACAACCACCAATCCTTGTCTCGTTGATTCACATCTCCAGTAATGCTGTGGATGCGCTTGTCAACCTGGGCCTCATAAAAATCATTCACTTCCCTTATTCGTAATCTCACGTCAATATTCGGATTGTACGTACAGCAGCTATAGGTATCACTTACGACATCTTCACCATCATTATTTTGGTTTTCTTCTTCTTCAATCACTTCGTCGGGCCGGATTTGTGGTGGTGTAACAATGTTGCACAACTCGATGAGGGTTTCAGCACAATCACTAATGGCAGGTGACTTAGACATTGTTCTTTGTTGTATCTTAGCTGCTGCAAACTGACTTGGAAGAAAAGAACTGTTTATTTTTACTACTGCGTTCGCTGCTTTTATATGCAGTTGTGACCAAAGAAAGGGGAGATAGGACATTACCAAAAACATATTTTTGTCACTTTTGAATATATTTTTGTGGTCAGATTTATGAAAAATAAGCGAAAAACAACAATTATGTATTGATAGTAGGCCCGATAGGACATTAACAAACCCCATATTTGTTGTTTTTAAATATATTTTGTGGGTAGATACATGAAAAATAAGCGTACATCAACAATTATGTGTCAATGGTGGGAAAAGTGCAGCACCAAATATGGGCTGATAGGACATTAACAAAAAGCATAATTTGTTGTTTTTGAATATATTTGCAACCAAATACCTAATTACTTGAAAAATAAGCGTAAAAATTACTACGTAGTGACCCTGGTCAGACCATGTATGAAATTAAAAATCACTTTTTGATCATTTTTCAGTAGGTGTCCGACTGTTGACCTAAAAAGTTGAGCTCTCTCTGAAAAAAAATGAAAGTGTTTGCTGTTGATATTCAAGGTTTTACCTTAAACGGGGTGCAAGGTTCAGAATTTATTGCTAAAGAAGTTACCATTTCAAATGGGTCGCAAGTTAACCATTACCTGTTTGAATCGCCAATGACGTACGCATCCTTATCTGCTGCTAATAAGAAAATAGTCAGTCGGGCAACATTTAATTACCATGGACTTCAATTTGCGCGTGGTAATATTAATTATAGCCGAATAAATGATATAATTAAACGAGCGCTGTACGGTTGTGACGCCGTTTACGTTAAAAGTGTTGCAAATAAAGATTTCTTAGAAAAAGTTAGGGGTTGGGGTGTAGGGGTTGGGGTTAGGGGTTGGGGGTTAGGGGTTGGGGGTTAGGGGTTGGGGTTGGGGTGGGGGTGACCTTCACCGAACCTGTTTTGACAAGTGACATGCTATTCAAGGTTTAATTACCATGGACTTCACCACGTGACGTCACCAGGGGGTGGGGGGTGGGGGGCGCAGGCACCGGGACGCGCCCACCTGGTGACAGGTGACGTATGACAAGTGACAGGGGGCCCCACCCACCAAAATGGTGACAGGTGGGGTGACGACAAGTGACAGGGGGCCCCGTGACGTATGACAAGTGACAGGGGGGCCCACGTGTGACGTATGACAAGTGACAGGGGGCCCCACGTCACGAGGGGGCCCCCACGGGGCTCCGCACGGCGGGGCGCGGGGCTCCGGGGCTACGGGCAACACGCTACGAGAACCTCGCGCCTTCACCATTTCATCAAAATGAGGCAGAATCACCATTGCTCTACTACTGACGCTGAGAGCGAACTCTGTCTTTGTAGAGCTAAGTTGTTTGCTGTGGAACGTGATTTGCGTAATGTGACTGCCGTCAATAGAGTTAGTGAGGTAAAGCGTCTGGATACTTTGTTATCTCACCTACATCTACGAATTTTGAGAATACATGTGGTTTCTGACGTAGAGCGGGCAATGTTGCAGGGAATAAAGCTGCACGAGGCAAATCTACGAGAACAATTAGATGCAGAAAATGAAGTCGCACATGGAAATGACAAGAAAATTGAAGATCAACAAACACCAACTGCTAACGACTTGATAATTTTGGGAGACTGTATTGAAGACATTAGTGATCAAACGTGCCGCAATAACCAGCCGGTCCACGATTTCCGAGCACCAGTGGGTGGTGTTCTTTCTAGTACTGCTGAGGGAGGTGCGCGACGACTCGTGGCAGCACCGATGATCACTGTGGAAGAATTTTCCAATGTTCCCATAGATATACCGCCACGTGCACCTACTCCACCGGAGGAGTATGTTAGAGAAATGTCTGGTGGTAATTCACCACTGTCCACACAGTTTGGTTCTAGACGGTATCAGCCTCTTTTTGCGGATGATCCTTTGTGTGAGCAGCATAGGGTTGGAGACCCAGAAGGCGAAGCAGTAAGTAGAGAGAATCTTAGACGCCTTGATGTACATGAAAAAAATTCTCCATCGGACCCTCAACGGTCTACCACACAACCAACCTTATCTAGAACTGAAAGGTTGCAGACACATTCATATGAACTTAATGAGCCTCCCATTGTTCATCAAGCTCAAAGGTCATCGCTGTATCGACCAGATAGAGAAAACCAGTGCATTGAGGCTCAGGAAAGAGAACCTATGAACTTTGGTCCGGATGGTTCACGTTTTCCACCTCGACAAAGTCAAGTGCGTTTTGATAAACCTGTTCGACCGACAGCGCAGGGAAATTCCACACTACGGGCGGAAGATTCGAGTCAGACTGTGACTCTCGATAGCCTGGCCCGACTTCTTGAAGGTTTGAAGTATTCACCGATATCTCATCCACCTCGTGAGTCAACATTTGTCGACTTTAGACCATTTTCTAACCATTGGGACGTGAAATACAACGGTCAGTCCAGTGTGGGAGATTTTTTGGAGCGTGTTGAGGAATTGAGAGTTTCTAGGGGGCTTTCAAAGGCCAGTCTACTACGTGCTGCTCCGGAGCTTTTTACTGGCGATGCATTACTGTGGTATCGCACTCAACGCTTTGTCAGTTGGGATGATTTGACTTATCAGTTACGCGACGCTTTCCAACCTTATGATTATGAAGATTCTTTATGGGATGAGATCCGGCGAAGGACCCAAGGGAGTCAGGAAAGGGTCTTCAGCTATATTGTAGCGATGGAGAATCTGTTTAGAAAGTTGCGTGAAATACCATCCCCAGAGACGAAACTGCATATTGTACGTCGGAACTTGTTACCCTATCTACAGAGTCGTCTAGCTGTTCACAATATTTCGTCAATGGCAGAACTTCTTCGTCTTGGACGGGCCATTGAGGAGACGGAGGTGCGCATTCAGAGATTTGCGCCACCGCCGACCAATCGTCGCCAACTCTTGGAACCCGAACTTGCTTATCAGAAACCACAACAACATTCTACGGCTCCGATCGTTTCTGGCTATCGCAGTGGCGTTGATAGTAATGAGTCGCTGCCTACATTTCAATTGAACGATAATTTGGAAGCCGCTTCCTTGGAAACTAGCGACCAAATTGCCGGTGGTAAGTGTTGGAACTGTGGCCAGGCGGGTCATCGATTTCGTCAGTGCAAGGAACAGAAACGCCTATTTTGTTATCGCTGCGGAGAAAAGCAGGTCACCATAAAGTCATGCACCAAGTGTCAAAAAAACGACAGACCGACAAGGACGTAGGCCGTGTTTCTTGTCAATCATTCTCTAAATCGGCCAATTCACATACCGTCGCTATTTTAGATTACGTGATTGCGCACGCGAAGGATGACCAACGACCTTTCCTCGGAGTAGAGATTTTCGGACGAACCCTATTAGGATTATTGGATAGTGGGGCATCTCGCACTATTCTCGGATCTCCGGGATGGGCTATGTTAAACGCTCTTTGTTCCCTTCAACCCAGCCGAAGAGTTGACTGCATGGTTGCCAATGGACAAACCTGTGAAGTTTTGGGAACTGTCCAGTTGCCTATAAGGTTGAAGGAGAGAGTGATTTTGTTGGATATTTTGGTGGTACCTGATTTGCCTCATGTCTTGATTCTGGGTGTAGATTTTTGGACTAAGATGCGCATAATTCCAGACTTGTATAGTGGAGAATGGACTTTTTCGAGTCAGACTCATACTAGTGATGTTAACCTTGCCGCAATCCAATCGACCAGTTCTATGTCACAACATCAACAGGAAACTTTGGAATCGTTTATTCAGGACACGTTTGCTTCTCAAAAGAGCAAGTTAGGTTGCACTGATTTAGTGGAATTGGTTATCAAAACCGATTCTCAGCCCATAAAGCAACGTCATTATCCTTTGTCCCGAGTGTTACAGGCGGAAGTTAATTTGGAGTTGGAACAGATGTTGGCCGACGACATTGTTGAACCCTCAAACTCTCCCTGGTCGTCGCCTATAGTGATGATTAGGAAGAAGACAGGGGGATGGCGTTTTTGTGTCGATTATCGCCAGTTAAATAAAGTGACTGTTCCGGATGCGTACCCGATTCCGTTCGTGTCTGCCACCTTAGACAAGCTGCGGGATGCGCGTTATTTGAGTACGTTAGATATAAAGTCCGCTTATTGGCAGATTCCGGTGGCCAAGGATTCCCGACCTTTGACTGCTTTTACCGTGCCGTCTCGTGGTTTATTCCAATTCAAGAGGATGCCTTTCGGCCTCACCAATGCACCTGCTGTCTGGCAACGTCTGATAGACAGGGTGGTGGGCGTTGATTTGGAGGAACACGTGTTTGTTTATTTGGACGACGTGATAATTTGCACTGCAACTTTTGATGAGCACATATCAGTATTGCGGGAGATCATCTCTCGTATTACCAGGGCCGGTTTGACCCTCAATAAGGACAAATGTAATTTCTGTAAGTCGGAGTTAAAATATTTGGGTTACGTAGTGAATTCCTCTGGTTTACTTGTCGACCCAGAGAAAATCGAGGCCATCTTACGTATACCTTCTCCGAAAAGTGTTTCTGATGTTCGACGGGTGGTCGGTCTTGCGTCGTGGTATCGACGATTCGTTCCGAATTTTTCATCGTTGGTGTCTCCTCTCACCCGACTAACCTGCAAAAATGCCAAGTTCAATTGGGATTCTGCGTGTGAGGACGCGTTTGTTGCCATTAAGGAGTGTTTGGTGCGGTCGCCTGTATTGTCTTGTCCCGATTTTGACAAACCTTTTGTTGTTCAATGCGATGCTTCAGATTTTGGTTTGGGAGCCGTTCTATCGCAAATTCAGGATGGGGTTGAACACGTGATTTGCTACTTAAGTCGCAGTTTGAACAAAAATGAGCGTAAATACTCGACCACCGAAAAAGAGTGTCTGGCGGTATTGTTTGCCATAGAAAAGTTAAGACCCTACATTGAAGGAACTCACTTTACGGTTATCACCGACCACTACTGCCTTAAGTGGTTAAATAACATAAAAGATCCGGTGGGACGAATTGCGCGGTGGGCAATTCGGTTACAGCAATATGATTTCGAGATTGTTCATAGAAAAGGTAAAGATAATGTTGTCCCGGACGCTCTCTCGCGGTCCGTTCCCATAGTTGACGCGGTCACAGACATGTTGCCGGTCGAATTCACCACCGAGGACTGCAGTAAGGATCGGTGGTACGTAAATATGTTAGACCGAGTCAAGGCCGATCCTATGAAATACCCTCTGTGGCGAATTTAACATGGCTTACTATACCGACGGGTGCATATCAAATATGACGAGTTGCTAGAGGAACAAGATAGATGGCTCCTAGTAGTCCCAAAACAACGACGGGAGGCCATAATGAAAAGTCATCACGATCCGCCGATCTGTGGCCATTTGGGAGTTTTCAAAACGACGGCTAGGATTCTACAAAAGTACTATTGGCCGGGTGCCAAATGCGATGTAGCTCGTTTTATTGCGCGATGTTTAGTATGTTTAAAAACCAAGCCCCTTCAGAAGGCTCCTGCTGGTCAAATGTTGAGTCAACAACCAACCGCAACACGACCCTTTGAAATTATTAGTTTGGATCTGGTGGGACCCCTGCCGCGATCGAATTCGGGTTATTGTTATGTGCTCTCTGTCCTTGACTGTTTTAGTAAATATGTACTATTTTTCCCTTTAAGAACAGCCACGACCAAAGCTATTCTCAAGTGGTTGGAAGATTATGTTCTTCTAATATATGGGATTCCAAGAAAGATAATTGTGGACAACGGTAAACAGTTTTCTAGTCATCAGTTTCGGGATTTTATGCGACTTTACCATATAAATGTTCAGTATACATCGAACTATCACCCACAGGCAAATCCTGTTGAGCGAGTGCATCGCGTTCTGAAATCTATTATTTCCAGCTATATTGAGGATGATCATCGGATATGGGAGAAACTTTTGGCAAAAGCTGGATGTGCGATTCGTTCTGCTAAGCATGAGGTCACCGATTTTACCCCGAACTTTATTGTCTTCGGACGGGAACCTAGGTTCACGCAGCCTACTTCAGGCTTGTGTATCCAAGATGTGGGTCCCACGACGTTCGACCCGGAGGTTCGAGCTCGAGAGCTGAGTCACGTCTTCCGTGAAGTCCACCAACGTCTGAAGAAAGCCTACGAAAAAACGAAGGTTCGGTATAACTTGCGAAGACGTGATGACCGATTCACCCTGAATCAAGCCGTCTGGCATAAAAATTACGCTTTATCCAACGCAGCGCAACAGTTTACGGCCAAATTTGCACCCAAGTATATCGGCCCTTTCATCGTTTCGAAAATCCTGTCGCCCTGGTCATATCAACTGTCAGACTCAAGTGGTCGTATTCGCGGCGTCTGGCTCGCGAAAGATTTAAAGGCACATCCTCCAGATGATTCCGACCGATCTGACTGAAAGCTTTATTGTTGCTTTACTTCGGCTATTTGATTCTGGTTCAATTTTAAGTTATGTCGGTTTTCCCTTGGAAACCCTTATTTAGGAAGGGGTGGTGTTGTTACAAAATTTATTCGCAGGACTTTCTCATAAGCATTTTCCTGGTTGATGGTCAGTTGATTGGGTTGATAATTGCCACAAGTTGTTGTTTAGCGATATTAATTGGACTATTATGGGAAAAATGTATATTGCTTAGTCTAACTTCCAATGCTTTAAATTTTGATGCCTTACCTTGTCATTAAAATAGAATTTTCTTGTTTTCCACTTAATCTTTGCTATTCACTTGACTAAAATTAACTAAAGTTATTTTAAATCGGAACTAAACATAAACAAATTGTCTCCACATTTACATTGGCATTTAAATGACAGTGCGATGCTTTCTTCTTTAATATGACCCTAACCTACTTGAACCTCTTTTCCGGTTAACGAAAGTTAACCTTGGTTTTTCATGATTTTTGGTTCACACCACATGGTAGTCAACAATCTCAAATCGCTTTAAAGCGGATTTAAATACCACTTCAACCCTTTGTGACTCAAATTTATAGTGGAGAGACGGATTCTCTTACCCAATTATTGTGGGGATTGATTGAGTACAGGACAAATTGAAGTGACCTCTAAGAGAGGTTCGAGAAGGCCACATTCCATCCAAGGTATGATTTTAGAGAGCATCCTCATGTATTTTACCCTTTTCTAATTAACGAATTATTGCTAACTTACCCCGAAAAAGAGACTGAGACACCAATCTTCTTTTGTAGGCCTTTTTATCGACAGAATATTCCTTATACCTAAGTCTCAACTGCACATACTGCTTGGATGACAAGGTCCTAGGGCAACCCATTACCCAGCTAACGTATTTGAGGCCAGTAGCCTGGGCTGCTGCGTTACTTCGTGCTGCCAGATAACTATCCTGGACTCATACGCCTTTTCTGAGAACGTCCCAGCTGATCGAGCAGTCTCAGGAGCACTCAGGTGGGTTCTTTCCATTTATTTGGCCTCAACTTAGAGTTCTGGAAGCCGATTGGCACCAGGCACTGCAGACAAGCCTGCATTTTGTTTTTAATCCCCTTTGACGGTTGCCACGTTAAAGTAATTCTCCTTAATTGGACTTTTAACTGTAGAAAATCAGAAGTGTTATCAATAATAGGTGGTGAAATTAGGTAGATGTTCAATAACTAGCCTGATTAGTTGGGCCTATTTCCTTGTAAACCGAAGGCAAATACGTATCTGCTGAAGGCCCCTGAATGGGTATCACCCCCATTTTTGTTACATAAGTATATTCTGACTTTGGTATCACTTTTGAACTTCATCTACCCTAAGTTATTCAAACTATTCACCATCCATAAAGACATACATATGTAGGAAAGAATTAATCACTGATACTGTTAAAATAAAGTAAATAAATAAGGAAACTCAGGAGAGTTAGGTTAAGGTAATCTCTTTCTTCTTTCGAGTTGTCTTCTTTTCTTAAATCGTCGGTCAAGTTTCGGTGGTACTGGATTGGTTAATAAAGTCTTGCGAATATTTGGGATATTATTTTATTGCGCCTTTCCCGCTTTTGATTGAACGATTGTCGGATCCTACCGCGGCTATAAAAGTGGGTGGCGCCTATACTTTGTTTGTTATTCAAACTTTGTCATTACTCACGACCACTCTACCTGAGTTTTGGCCGGAGCATACGCCGAAGGGTCTGACGTCTGCGCTACCAAATTCCCGTTAAGCAAAACAGCTTTCCATTACCGAACATTCATTTACAGTAACAATTTTAAAAGAAAGTTCATAATTCAACAATCTGGAACTTGTGACACACGTGAGATGGAAGCACTGATCGATCAAAATGAGAACCTCATTTGAATCATGAGTGACGAAGCCCACTTTCACCTAAACAACATGGTTAACCAGCAGAATTTCCGTTATTAGGCTAATGAAAATCCGCAACAATTACACGAAAGACCGCTGCACAGCCCAAAAGTAACAGTTTGGTGCGCTGTATCGCAAACTTGCATCATTGGCCCTTACTTCTTCGAAGACGGTAATTGTCGTGCTGTTACCGTGAACTCAGCGCACTACGTCGAAATGATCACAAACTTCTTTTTCCCTGAATTACGACGGCGACGTGTTCCAATCCGACGTGTGTGGTTCCAGCAGGATGGGGCGACCGCCCATACAGCCAGAGCATCAATGGACGTTATTCGCCCTCTCTTCCCTGGTCGCTTTATTTCCAGGTTTGGCGATGTTCATTGGCCTCCACGGTCCCCAGATTTATCCATATGCGATTTTTTCTTATGGGGACACCTCAAGTCTAGAGTCTACGAGAACAAGCCCCGAACTCTGGACGAATTGAAGGACGCAATTCGCGTGGAAGTCGCCCAAGTTGAGAGAGCGATGTTGGAGAGAGTTTACGCGAACTTCCAAGAACGCCTCCAGCACTGCAAGAACGATTTCGGCCACCACATGCCTGATGTGATTTTCCACACTGGACTGTCTCAAATGCTATTTCCTTGCGAACCTGATTCCATCAATCAATTTGTTTTTGAGTAAAAATTAAATATTTTATGATTTTTTTAAAATCGTCCGTCCTCTCTGCCGCACCCGGTATTACTGGAGTTGTTAATCCACGCGATAAGGATTGGTGGTTATGGAATCGTGCTGTACGACACCATGAATCAATAGTGTTTTGTAATTTCCATTATGTTCTTGAGATAAGATCTAAAAATTTAATTATGAATATTTGCATTGAATGTGATGAAGGTTTTGTTGATGAGTTTTACAAAAAAGTTGCTTATCACTACAAGGGAGTGTCTTTTTTGCTAGTGCATGAATATGCCTTTTTTCATATTGTCACGAATGGAAAATCCATTAATTCAAAAGATGGACTTATTGACTTAAAAACATAAGAATATTCGAGGATTGCGAAATATTAAGCGCACGAGGCAAGGTCGCACCAGGATGCACCTAGTGCATCGTATCGGTGATGAGTCACCAACACCTGCTTTACAGAAATATGAAAAACAGGCGACGAACAATAACAAACTACGTCAGCCGATCAATCGGGTATAAAATACGCTGATTTCAGCAGTATTGGACGAGTGTGAACCAATCGACAGTAGTGCGACCAGCTGAACCACGAAGTCGAGATGTCGACTCTCCTCGAGGAAAGAAGATCAAGTTAAGTAGTCCATTAAAGTGACCAAGCCAGCGGCCAAAAAAGTCCTTAGCTTATGTATTCATGTACGTACAATTGTTGAATTATTAACTTTTAGTGTGTTGGTTTATGCCTGTATTATACGGATCCACTTATAAATGTTTGGTCAATAGTGTCACAAGTAGATTTTCGTTAATTACTTATTCAGCAAATAATCGGCCACTGACCGAAACAAGTCGTCGACCACTTGAGTTGCAAAATAAGCAATCGAACCTTTTTAGAACGGAAGCTAGCTAAGGTGTTGCAATCACCAGTCAGCAATAAGTCATCAATTGTTCGGACAATGATCCAAGTGCTTAGACAAGCAATTAAGAAATTGAACTGACTAAGGGATCGCAATACCTTACAATAAATAGCCGAGAAATTGGGAAGGAGGGTTAGTCAGAAATTATCCGCGAAAACTAAACGGTTCGGTCGCGAAAGTTGAGGGAACTCTACCCTGACACTTACCCTCGTCCAAAATGGTTTGTGAAGTAATTATCATGTAAGTACAAACTCTATTAAACCAACTTATGTCTGACAATGCTTTTTATTTATTTTATTATCTTCTTATAAATTCAGTATTCGTTTAATCTTTCTCTATGAATAAACGTTGTTGTTTTTGTTATCCAATCTTTGAGTTTAACTTGACTACGACCCCAGCCTACACGTCCCCGCGTTACGACTAAAAATTAGATCGTGACAACTTACCTATATATACCATTACCATTATATACTTATACTATACCACTATAGCAAAAACAGATAGTATCTTTTTATAAAAAAATTGTGAGAAATAATAAGAAGTTTTTTAAGAGGATTCCTTAAACATTTTGAAAAATGGCTGAAGAAATGGAGGTTGATAGAAACGAAATCACAAAGAAAAATGAACAGATTGACATAATATTCCAGTTATACCATCTAATTGTTTCGAAATTGCCTACAAATGCCAAAGGTTTCGAAAAAATTTACCAAAATGATGTGATAGATCTTGATATCTCAGATCAGATTTCAGGGGTGCTTTTCACTGTGTACACTTTACTGAGGAGGACCCAAAACAGTGCTGATTTCGGAAACGACAAGTACAGGGCTTATACTGCCAAAATAGGTGAAACAGATATCAACATAGCTGCAATTGCGACTGAATTCAAAGCTCTAAATCTTCATCTAGACTGGATGATGGCTACTCCTATAGTGAACCTGTTGACTGCCTTCAAAGGTTTCTTTGACGAGGTAAGAACTGGAGTTACTAAGTTCCAAGTTAGAGGAGACATAGCTACCAAAATTAAGAGAGCTAGAACCAATACATCTGGTAGAATTGAGCTGACTCCAAACGACAGAAATGTGGGTTTAGCATACTACGGATTGACTAACCAACACATTCCCTTACTACAAGGAATCACCTTGCCACCAGAAAGGAAGACTGGATTATTGAAGAGCCTGGGGCCAATGACTCAATGTGTGATGCTAATCAATGAGAAGAGCTATCCTCAGAAATTAGTGGAAGCAGTCAAAAACTCACTACGTATGCTCCCCATGTATGGTGAAATTGCAACGGCTCTAAAGGACTCAGATTCCCCGGGAAGAGTAATGGGACTTATGAAGGAATTAGCTGATTTGTTAGTGCTGACCACAGCTAAATCTACGCAGAAAATTTATTTTCCAAGATTGTGAAACCTTATATTTATTACTTAAACTGACTTTTGGCTGTTTTTAACGCTCTGCTGGCTTGTTTTGTCTGGTTTTATTATGTTTATTACTAAAAAAATCCTGGAAACAACATCATGAAAACATTTCCTGTATTTTACATTTTTAAATATGGTGGAAACAATTCTCGACGCCCATTGGTTGAAAATGTTGAATTCGACCAATCAGAGAATTCCTTTCATGTCAGACCATTTCACACTAGCCAACTTCACTTGTTTTTTTAGTTTTTTTTACTGTGTGTGCAGTGTTTTAAAGTAATCTTTATTAAAAATCTGTTTTTTGTGGTATTTGGACTGAATCCAATTAGTTTTTAATTACAGAGTGTACAGGGAAACTAGGTAAGTAAATTACACCTAAATTTGGTTATTTTGATTCATATTCCCATTTATAATAACATGCTTGGGTTTGATTGTATGTACTTGCAGCAAGTGCAAAACCGGCAGATTTCCAATGGAACTTCGCTAATTCCAACATGCTTCAATACTATACAGATGCAGTAATGGCAAACAAGGTGAAATTTACCATGCGAAGTGGTGGATCTGAGAGTGACACAGCTGAGGTCGTTTTCCATTCAATGTTTGGCACATACATGGACGATCTAGGAGTGTTGAGTGCAATAACAAATTGGGGTGCTTGGAAACAAAGAAAGCAACTCTCTGCTGTGTTCACAAAAAGGCATCACCTAAAGTTACTTTTACCCCCAAATTCTTTACAATGGTATCCAAAATGGCACAACCGTTGCTGACCAAAAACATGGGAAATATGGAACCTTGTGCAACAACTAGACCTAGCTTCAATGGGATCAGAAAGCGCAAGTTCAGTGAGGTCTTTCTTAGCTATTTACAAACAGGGAAGACTGTTTCAAACTACAGCACGGATCCTCTCCAACTCCAATTATCGCTCCGAAGACTTCGCGATGAAATTACCGCAGATATGAAATCATGCGAGGAAGCAGGAACAAGGACATGGTATAGGAGGCGAGACAATTCCTGGGTTGAAGAAGAAACACGGGTGGAGGAAAGCGGTGTTAGCTTCTGGGGTTAATTTCTGTTCGTCGTTATTCTACATTAGAAGAATTTTTTTAGGTGTTGGTATCCAATCTTTGTTTGAGTTGAAATTAATTTTGTAATTTGAAAAAAAAAAAATGTTTTTTTTTTGTCAAAAGGGCTAGTGACTCAAATAAGATATTTGAAATAAGAAGAATCGAACTTAAGTAAAAATTAAAACCAAAAATGTGTTCAATTTTTTTTGTTTGTTTGTTAAGAAAACTAGCGAGTATGAAACAAAAGAAATAATCGAACTCGTATAAACACCTGATAACGTAGCTTAGTTTTGTATAATAAAAGTGACACATAGGGTTTGTTCTTACAAGCGACCTGTTAAAACGAAATAAAGGGTTCTTAATATGTTGCGGTGATGTAAACAGGCACAACAATGATTTGTGTTCTTATAGCGACTTCAGCTATTACGTTGTGTACTTATGAGTGTTGAGTGCACATTACCCCTAAAATGGGATGAAAGTACCCCTAGATTGGGATGAATTTACCCCGTGCAACGGGATGATGTATAATTATTTTGATGATGTCGCAGCGTGTTTAAATAATACAGAAATGTCTGTATTGGTAGAAGTACATTTATTTTAAATGGCACATAGCAATTCTGTTTGCTGTATGTGTAAATAAGGGCCGTAAAAGAATTTTATAAGAACAAACCCAATGTTAAAGTTGAAAACAAGAAAAAGAAAGACTAATACAAACATGTTTACAAAAAGCTCGTTTCTTGTCTCTTTTAATCAGATGAAAATTGAAAAGCAACTACATTTGTCTAAACTTTCATGTATCGAAAATTCCTAATACTGACAGCAATCGGTTATGCGTTACTTTGGAAGTTTTCTTATTGGTTGTATTATTATTCACTTTAAATCGATTATTTCTTGTATTTTTACGTTTCCTCAAAGCACATTACACTCACATTTCAATGAATGAATAGATTTGATCAACTTTTTAGTATAACTAAATTATTTTTATCTTAAATAAACTGTCAGACTAAGTTCGGCTCGGACGAGGGTACGTCGAGGGGTACATGTAACACGAGGCTAAACGATCAGCCACCAAGGTAAAATAAGGTAGTAATAGCGTCAACCTTAGTAACTGCCGCGAGAGTAGACCAAAAAGAGGAAACATCCTCTGAATATGTACATGATGTATTCTTTTATACTACTTGTGCGTGCCTCATTCTTTTCGTAATTATTATAGCACATAAACTCATAAAATACGTAGTAAACTGCAGGAAAAGCAGACGCCGTGGAAATCCGAAATCGCCTATAAAAGAAAAAGAAAGAATTGAAATGACTAAGATGGGCGAAAATAAAAGCTCTACAGAATCAAAAACTTTTACGCTCGAATTAAAAGAAAATAAAGAATTACGCTCACTGTCCCAAGGCGAAATAGTATTAGCCCAAATAGAGTGTACTAAAGTACGCAAGTGATTTTCCTTAGTAAGGGAAAAAGGAAAAAATGATACATGTATCTAAAATTAATTCTTCTCCTATGCTGCAAGCGGATGACAATCACTTTGTTATTTAAGTCTTCGCGGTACGAACGTTCACAAAAAACTGCTGATGAATAAATATCATCGTTATTTCATTTCTAACTTGCACAATCCAGCATACGAGAATAATTAATAAAAAGCGCGCGCGAAGATTAATAATTACATAATGGTATGTAAAGAAACAAAATAATTATATAAAAATAATAAGGGGCAAATGAAAGAAAAAGTATATTGGGGCAAAAAAATACACTACGAGCATATGCGGTAATTAAGTACCGTAGTCGAAATATGGGGCGTTAAATTCCACGGGTTTACAAATTCAAAAATTATATGAGTTGCTAAATGTAATAAATAAACGATTGCAAAATGTAACTTGAAGACTTTATAAAAGTCAAACGGGGCACGTAAGAAAAAGATTACAAAGTTTCAATATTAGGACGTTAACTGTTTTCACATGAAATGATATGAGCAAGCAGAGCTTGATCAGCATATTGCAAGTTCTCGAAGAATTACAGTAAGGCTTTACAATGTATCAAAATAAAACCAGTGGTAGGCAAATGGACAATTTATAATATAGGTTTATATCATATTTAAGAAAAACAAAGGGATTTATTTTTTTTTTAGTGCATAACTTAACTAAGGCTATTATCAATATGCCTATATATTTTACGATGAATTTTATGATTATAACGGGAATGTTAGACATTAAGATTTAATTAGCAGTAGGTAGTAATACGTTTTTTTTTATTGCGTTTAACACTGACGGGAGTTACTACGCGAAGAAGCCAGAAGGAAACCACTACAAAATGAAGAGCGATCAAGGCTTTGGATCAGACTCGGTAAAAACTAATACACGCCACTGGAAATGGAAACTAGAATCAGCAAAAGTTAAAGGTCCGGGCATTTCTCTAAGGAGACTGGAAACGCTGACGATGAAAAACCAGCCGAGACCAGCAGTTGAGTCGGTTTGTGACCGTGGCCGCGGTAGGAATAGACACACTGGGCCGTGGTGACCTGCCGCGGGGGATGATCCCAAATCGGCCCCCGTCAAGTTTTGTCGGGAGCTACACTTTGATCTTAGCGAAAAGGTCCAGCACAAGGGCCTACATTTTGATCTTAGCCAAAAGACCGAGAAGCAGAGCAGAAAGGCAGAAAATATGTTGCTCTAGTGATATTTTTGTCCTCGGCCAGTACCATCCTACCATCATCGGTTCCAGGCAACCGTCAAAATATAGTTCTGGGAATTGTTCCACCTGCACATCCAACGTAAACAGATATGTAGTTCCAGGCTGCAGACACCGTCCAAATTGTCTTCAGAAGCCATGTTTAGTGCAGTGAAGTGCCGCGAAAAGAAAATAGAATCCCCAAACAAACAATAGTGCGCGGAATATTAGTGAATCGCGAGTGAAAAGTCTCCCGCCTCAGTGTTAAAGCATAGAGACATTAAGTTTTTTTTTTACAAACTCTAGAGGTAAGAAAATAACAAAAACATTTATTTTTATTGTTATATGTTTTCTTTTATAATTTTTCTTTTGGGGTATGAACGGGATACTAACGAAAATAACGGAATTTATTTATTTTTTTTTTTATCAACCTATCGGAACTTATGTCCATAGATACTACATTTTATGATTTATTTTTAATTTTAATATTGTGAAAAGCTAGGGACTACCTTTTGTCGGCCGGGGGAATGTGTCACAAGTAGATTTTCGTTAATTACTTATTCAGCAAATAATCGGCCACTGACCGAAACAAGTCGTCGACCACTTGAGTTGCAAAATAAGCAATCGAACCTTTTTAGAACGGAAGCTAGCTAAGGTGTTGCAATCACCAGTCAGCAATAAGTCATCAATTGTTCGGACAATGATCCAAGTGCTTAGACACGCAATTAAGAAATTGAACTGACTAAGGGATCGCAATACCTTACAATAAATAGCCGAGAAATTGGGAAGGAGGGTTAGTCAGAAATTATCCGCGAAAACTAAACGGTTCGGTCGCGAAAGTTGAGGGAACTCTACCCTGACACTTACCCTCGTCCAAAATGGTTTGTGAAGTAATTAACATGTAAGTACAAACTCTATTAAACCAACTTATGTCTGACAATGCGTCTTATAAATTCAGTATTCATTTAATCTTTCTCTATGAATAAACGTTGTTGTTTTTGTTATCCAATCTTTGAGTTTAACTTGACTACGACCCCAGCCTACACGTCCCCGCGTTACGACTAAAAACTAGATCGTGACAATAGACTTAGGTGTTTAATAGAAAACTCAGTGTTTGATTCCATCCTTAAAACTGAGATCCCGGCGCGACGTTTAACGTCGTGAGTCAGTTTAATTGATAAACACAGAAGGGCTCATAAATTAAAGGTGACATTTGGTGGAGACGCCGGTCTGTTTTGAGATGGATGAAAAACAATAGTTGAGTTTTTTATTTTTATTTTATCTTTTGGGGTATGATACAGATTGAGGAAAATAATGTGTGGGCTATAAAAGAAATTTTAGGTATTATTATCTTTATATTATTACTTACTTATTTCTTTATTATGATAGTAACGTTAATGTATTTAGTGATATTTTGGGGGTTACCTTTGCTATTGAAGCGCTCATTTGATAAAATTTTGGTTTAATATGGGTGGTACATCTTCAAAAGAGGAAGAAATTATTATCCCTCAAGCAGGAAACAGTAAAGGATTATCAAATAATTCGGGAAAAGATAATTCATGGTCAGCTAAGGAAATTTTAATTATTATTTTTTTGTGCATGGGGGTATTAATGCTTGTGTATTTTAGCGTTAAAAAAATTATTAGTTTGATGAATAAGCAAAATCGCAAAGAAATTGCTAGGAATAATCAACTTGTTTAAAAAATAAATTTAATAATATTAAAAAAAAATTAAAAAAAATAGATAAAATACGTAAATAAATAAATAAACATAACACATACATGAGTTTAAATAGTCATTGGCATAATAAAAATTGTCCATGAGTGAATCGAGTGACAAAGATCGAGTCAAACTCGCAGTATGGCTCAAAGTTTGTCGGAAAAAGAAAAATTCGTGTTACGTGAAGCTATCGCTAAAGGTCGAAACCCAGAAAAAGTGATAAAAGAATTAAAAGATTTCAAACCCGAGCGCATCATAGTTCGACTGTGTGTTCTCCTGCTTCGACACAAACGGCAACTTCTTCACAAAAACAAAAGCTTGACAAACCCAGTTCAGTTGTTTGTTTGACAAGCAGTGAGGACGAAGAAAATACTCTTGACAAAACTGTCGTGAGCGTTCAAGCTCAAACTCCCCAAGCCTCGACTTCAACTTCTAAGCCCCAATCCACGGAAGTTTATTTCAAACCAAGAGCTTCATTGAGTAGAACTCCGCCTAAAACGCGAGAAACAGAAGGTCCTTGGCAAGAAAGTCCCTTAGAAGTGGTAGTGCCACCAAAGCTTACCTCATCCCGCCCCACAGACTTATTACAAGGTTGTAATAATCCTTGCCCACCCCCTGTAATTCGGGAGAGAAACCGTGTGATACGCCCTAACGATACTTCAGTAATGGCTAACATGACCCTACAGGCAGCTTTGGCTGAGCCAAAAACTCCAGCCACCCCAAAGTTTACATGTCCACCTACATTTAACCCTTCTATTGACTCTCCCATTATTTTTGTGAATAAATACGAAAAAGCAGCGATTGTAAATAGCTGGTCAGAAAATCACAAAATATCTTATTTAGCTAATTTTTTGGAAGGTCCAGCCCATACATGGTTTGGTAATTATATTAGTGAGCCAGAAAATCAGATGAAAACATGGCTACTACTTTCGACTTCTCAAGCAATATTTTATACATTTCCAGAAACTGTTGGAAATAAGGGAAGTGATTCGGTCAGTTCCTTGCTTCATCACTTTATATTCAACTATCTCAACGAAGAAGTTCAACATTTAGAAATATTTTGCGACTCGTGTGGGGGGCAAAATAAGAACTATACTGTGTTCCGACTTCTTCACTATATAGTCCACGTTGAAAAGAGGCTACAATCGATAAAACTTACTTTTCCAATAAGAGGGCATTCCTATTTGGAGTGCGACAAAGACTTTGGTTTGATTAATCAAAAGAGCCGAGCTGAAGTACCGGAAGATTGGATTGAAGTATTCAAATCAGCTAGAGTTAAACCAATGCCCTTTGAAGTGGTTGAAGTGTAACAAAGCAATTTTAAGAACTGGACGTTCTTTTTTAACTCTTACCGAGGTAGTGGTTTAAAATTTATACCACGATAAATACAACCCAACCGAGTTAGTGGTCTTATTTATGGACCACCTATTCAAACTCATTTTGCAAGTAGAGCAGCCGCTCAATATTTAAACCACCGCTCGGCCAGGCGTTACTTTGGTATAGTAAAGCGTAAGAGTGAATATGAGATAATTTTTTGTCACTTTGCTCTCTTTGGCGCCAGTGTTTTGTTTACTTCTGCACTGTTAGCACGTGTTTCACATGGTCGACGTTGTTTATATAAAATAACGTATTTTTTCTCATTATATTTATGTCAATTCGACTTAGTACTTGGAAATAAGTAAGTATAACAAGATATTTTGTTGATTCACTTTTTTGTTTTATCGGATTTCCGTTAAAACTGGTGGTTCTTATTTTGAACCACCGCGTCAGTTGCCAAATTTAATTCAGACTATTTCAGCTGCGAGCGGAAACCGATATATCATGGAAAACGGATATCTTCCATTCCATTTAGTTGGGATGACCCGACAAGAACTAGAAGAGAGATTGAAAATTTTGATGCAGAGTCAATTCCATCAGGAGACAAGTCCATTGATGAGGATGCTAACCTTGAAGGCCAACTTGATGGAGAACAAATTCCAGATGGTGAACAAGACATTAGCATTGTTATGTCCGACGGTGAAAGTGAAAGTGATTCAGAAAACGAACCCTTATCTATTTTACAACAAAGGCTAAAAGGTAATACTGTTGAATGCGATTCTCAAGAATTTTCTCCAGATTGGGGAAAACATGTACGTTTTGATAGTCCTGCAGTGTTCAATGAGAAAACTGGTATTCCAGATCAAATCCTTTCATCAAATCCGAGCCCTATGTCACTTTTTAGTTTATTTTTTGACAAAAATATTATTGAAAAACTGGTATTTGAGACAAACTTATATGCACAACAGGAACAAATCCAAACCGGTAAACCCTTTTCCAAAACCACATTCAACGAAATGTCCGCATTCTTAGGCATAAATTTGCTAATAGGAATCAAACGAATGCCAAGTTATAAAGACTATTGGTCCAGCTCACCAGACCTTCATGACAGCTACATAAGTTCGCTGATGAGTCAGAAAAGATTTGGGTGGCTTTTAGGACACTTCCACATTAACGACAACTCACTTATGGCTAATCGTAATTCTCCCGATTTTGACCGACTTTATAAAGTTCGGCCAGTTTTAGATCATTTAGGAAAGGCCTTTGCAAAGTCTCTACTACCAAGCGAGGTTCTGGCTCTTGACGAGAGTATGATCAAATTTAAAGGCAGAAGTACTCTCAAGCAATACATGCCCAAAAAACCTATAAAGAGGTTATAAGGTGTGGATGCTTTGCGACAAATCAGGATATTGTCTAAAGTTTGATATCTATACAGGCAAGTCAAGCGTTCAAACCGCAGAAAAGGGCCTAGCTTTCAGAGTGGTAACCAATCTTACAAAGGGTTTCGAGGGAAAAAACCACAAACTTTTTTTTGACAATTATTTCACAACCGTAGAGCTTATGCACAGTTTGAAACAAAGAAACATATATTCTGTAGGTACAATAAACCCAAATAGAAAACATGTTCCTTCTTTCAAAAGTGATAAAGAGCTTCGAAGAGGCGATTTTGACTGGTACACAAGCAACAAAAACATTTTCGCTCTAAAATGAAAGGACAAAAGAGCTGTACATTTATTGTCAACTTATCACAACCCAGAAGACTGCACTGAAGTAAACCGGCGTAATAAAGATGGCAGTGTTATTACAATACAATGTCCAATGGCATTGCGAGAGTATAATAGCAATATGAACGGTGTTGATAAATTCGATCAGCTACTTTCAAATTATAAAATTAATCGTCAGAGTAATAAGTGGTGGCACCGAATATTTTTCTATTTCTTGGACGCCTCTGTTGTAAATGCCTACTGTCTTTATAAAATGTTACCACTTGATAATAAAGCTTCGGCGAAAGACTTTAGACGGAATATTATAGATGGATTAGTTGCACATACTTTGGTGTCACTTCATTCAAGAAGAAAAAATATTGGTCCTGCTATCCAAATTAAGAAGTCCAAACCCTTTGTTCCGGATGAGATACGACTATGTTCAGTTGCTCATCAACCAGTCAGAAGTTCCCGAAGACGGTGTGGATTATGCAGTTCGAAAGCCAAGCCTGTCCGTACTGACTGGCAATGCTCAACCTGTCAAGTTCCACTTTGTTTAGGTAAAGAAAAACAGTGTTTTCAAATTTTTCATAATGTTAATGGTAATTAATAAGAATAACAAATAAGCAAGACCTATTTTTTCATTAAAGAGCAAATACAATATTTTTGTTTTTTTTGTTCAACCGTCGCGGTGGACTAAAATATGAACCACCTAAATTTGAAAAAATTACAATGTGTGTTTCAAAAAATGCATCAATTACCTTGTTTACATATAACAAGGACCTAATATATCATAATGTTTCTTCTGATTTGTAGAAGAAAAGTTGTTGCTCCAGTTAGTATATATTTTTGGTTTATTTTCTGCGCCGGTAAGAGAGAGGTACAGAAGAAAATGTCCCTTTCCAACTCGACCGATTCGAGAACTAAAAATAGTTAGAGCATCCTCGCCTAATTTACTACAGGACGACATATAATGGGATGTGGGAATCCAGCCCTGTAACAAACCCAAAATTTAAACCTACTCAAAAGTGCAGAAACGGAGAATTTGAACTGCCCGATTATTTATACAATGGTACGTAAGTTTTCTACTGATAATATTACAATGGTATAATCATAATTTATTTAAGAATTTTAGAGCATTTACCAATAAGTCACATTAAGTGGAAAAATCTGCAAGATTTGAAAAAATTTTGTGGGCCCGAGGCGCAGAATTATTTTTCCAATATTCCACATTCAATAAATTAAAATACCTGAAGCCTCTCTGACTCGAAATTAGTTTATAGTATCATGCAGGGTAAGTTTTCTATTTAAAAACAAAAAAAAATAATAAAAAATCCTGTTTTTTAATAGATGAAGCATGCAAGTATTTTGCTGAAAACACCATTACTTGAGTGTTCACTTAATGACATGGCGCCTTCTTAGAATGTCGCGCATGGACATGGCGCGTTTTTCCATTTTTTTTATGACGTCAAGTGAAAGAATGTTGTTTTTGTAAACCACGCTACATGCTACATTAAAATCCACCTAATAGGTGCTACTACAAATGCTGAGTCGTCATTTCTACCCTAGTTCAAAAATCTAGTTAAAATTTAAACAAGACTGTAAGGAATTAAAACCTTTAAACTGGTTTTTCTCGAAATCGATTTTTTTGACAAAGCGCCTTTTTCCCCTGTGGTCTTCATATGTAAACCTACTAACCATTTATTATAATGTCTTCGTATGTACACATGTAACTTTAAAATTTGTATTAGGCTAAACGATATATTTTTATTTTTGTTAAAAATTTAGCGAAATATTAAGCGCACGAGGCATGCAAGGTCGCACCAGGATGCACCTAGTGCATCGTATCGTCGATGAGTCACCACCACCTGCTTTACAGAAATATGAAAAACAGGCGAGGAACAATAACAAACTACGTCAGCCGATCAATCGGGTATAAAATACGCCGATTTCAGCAGTATTGGATGAGTGTGAACCAATCGACAGTAGTGCGACAAGTCCTTAGCTTATGTATTCATGTAAGTACAATTAGTAAGAGAAATACCTAATAAGTTGAATTATTAACTTTTAGTGTGTTGGATTATGGCTGTATTATACGGATCCACTTATAAATGTTTGGTCAATAGACTTAAGTGTTTAATAGAAAACTCGATAGTGTTTGATTCCATCCTTAAAACTGAGATCCCGGCGCGACGTTTAACGTCGTGAGTCAGTTTAATTGATGAACCCAGAAGGGCTCATAAATTAAACGTGAAAATATGAATTGCGATGTGTGTTGTAAAGCTACAAACGCTTATAATATAATTTTTTCTTGTTATTGGGAGAAGAAAACCAAAATAATAACGACAGCGCCTTAGAAGACGAAATAGGACAAGATGTCGTAAGTGAGACGTATAGCTGTTGCACTAATAATCCAAATATTGACGTGACATTAAGAATAAAGGAAGTGAATGATTTCTATGAAGCTCCAGTTGACAAGCGTGTCCAAAATATTACTGGAGTTGTTAATCAACGCGATAAGGATTGGTGGTTATGGAATCATGCTGTACGACACCATGAATCAATAGTGTTCTGTAATTTCCATTATGTTCTTGAGATAAGATCTATAAATTTAATTATGAATATTTGCATTGAATGTCATGAAGGTTTTGTTGATGAGTTTTACAAAAAAGTTGCTTATCACTACAAGGGAGTGTCTTTTTTGCTAGTGCATGAACATGACTTTTTTCATATGAATTGCGATGTGTGTTGTAAAGCTACAAACGTTTATAATTTAAATTGTTCTTGTTATTGGGAGAAGAAAACCAAAATAATAACGACAGCGCCTTAAAAGACGAAATAGGAGAAGATGTCGTAAGTGAGACGTATAGGTGTTGCACTTATAATCCAAATATTGACGTGACATTAAAAATAAAGGATGTGAATGATTTCTATGAAGCTCCAGTTGACAAGCGTGTCCAAAATATTACTGGAGTTGTTAATCAACGCGATAAGGATTGGTGGTTATGGAATCATGCTGTACGACACCATGAATCAATAGTGTTCTGTAATTTCCATTATGTTCTTGAGATAAGATCTAAAAATTTAATTATGAATATTTGCATTGAATGTGATGAAGGTTTTGTTGATGAGTTTTACAAAAAAGTTGCTTATCACTACAAGGGAGTGTCTTTTTTGCTAGTGCATAAACATGACTTTTTTCATATGAATTGCGATGTGTGTTGTAAAGCTACAAACGCTTATAATTTAAATTTTTCTTGTTATTGGGAGAAGAAAACCAAAATAATAACGACAGCGCCTTAGAAGACGAAATAGGAGAAGATGTCGTAAGTGAGACGTATAGCTGTTGCACTTATAATCCAAATATTGACGTGACATTAAAAATAAAGGATGTGAATGATTTCTATGAAGCTCCAGTTGACAAGCGTGTCCAAAATATTACTGGAGTTGTTAATTAACGCGATAAGTATTGGTGGTTATGGAATCGTGCTGTACTACACCATGAATCAATAGTGTTTTGTAATTTCCATTATGTTCTTGAGATAAGATCTATAAATTTAATTATGAATATTTGCATTGAATGCCATGAAGGTTTTGTTGATGAGTTTTACAAAAAAGTTGCTTATCACTACAAGGGAGTGTCTTTTTTGTTAGTGCATGAACATGACTTTTTCCGTATGATTTGCGATGTGTGTTGTAAAGCTACAAACGCTTATAATTTAAATTTTTCTTGTAATTGGGGCAACAATATACATAAACGTTTAGAAATGATAAAATTATGGGGAGCACGAGAAGAATAAATGTGTTTTTTATACTTTTGGTTCTTTATTTTCCACAAAACCTTTTATCGTCACATGAATTTAACGCTAATGTGTCTCTGAAATATTTGATAAATATAGTGTATAAACATATAAATAGTGCGATGTTAATTACATTTCCCATTCGTTCTAGTAACATGGCTCTGTTACATCCAACTTTTTTAATTCTCACTGCAATAATCAACAATGTTCTATACGTGTATCAACCTAAAAAGAATCCTGATGTATACGTGTGTTTCGAAAATTGATAGTAAAAGAAGTAATAAAACTAAAGACCAAAGCAGTAATCTAAAATTCGCTTGTAAATAATCATTAGAACTTATAGAACATTATATTGATAAATTAAATGATAAATTTGATTCGATTTGCCACCTTACTGGTCACGATGACGTCAAAAGGTTTAGACGCGAATTATTCGACGGTGTTTCATATGCTATCAAATGGCTTTTTGGAATTCCTGATGCCGATGATGCAATATTTTACACAGAAACCATTAAAACCGTAGCTCAACAAAATCACGACATGCAGTTATTGATGAAACAACAAGCTCACGTAATGTCTGACGCCATTAGTGATTATAATAAAACTGCATCTACTCTCCAATTAACGAACAAAGACTTAATGAAAATTGTCGTGGAACGCACTCTCTTCGAGGTCACCACGTCCTAGAGACAGAAAATCCCGGCAATCTGATTGGCCCGATACGCGGCGGTGCGGCGGTAGGCAACCGAGCGATGGCGTGACATGCGGGGTTCTTAGCGAGTCAGTCGGGTTAGGAAAAATAGCGGAAAAAGAGGTGGGCAAAATAAAAAGTGGTCGTCGCCTTCTTTTTGGATTCAATAACGGTTGTAGCCGTGTATTGATATTTTTCCATTTTGCCATAGACAAGCGTGTAATTCTTGTCTGAAACTTGAACAAGTTGCAGCTTGTTCAGGGTGAGCAAAAGTTAAATTTCGTCGTTCTCGTTCCGATAGCCTTCCAAGGACGACTTTTAACCGTGTGTTTCGGAGCTGGCAATTTTCGTTGGTGTCGACAAGTTGTGATCCGGTCGGGACGTTGTTTTAAAAATAAAACCGTTTTGGTGAACAACCGCGTCGGACTCTACTACTACTACTACTGCCTTAAGTGGTTAAATAACATAAAAGATCCGGTGGGACGAATTGCGCGGTGGGCAATTCGGTTACAGCAATATGATTTCGAGATTGTTCATAGAAAAGGTAAAGATAATGTTGTCCCGGACGCTCTCTCGCGGTCCGTTCCCATAGTTGACGCGGTCACAGACATGTTGCCGGTCGAATTCACCACCGAGGACTGCAGTAAGGATCGGTGGTACGTAAATATGTTAGACCGAGTCAAGGCCGATCCTATGAAATACCCTCTGTGGCGAATTGAACATGGCTTACTATACCGACGGGTGCATATCAAATATGACGAGTTGCTAGAGGAACAAGATAGATGGCTCCTAGTAGTCCCAAAACAACGACGGGAGGCCATAATGAAAAGTCATCACGATCCGCCGATCTGTGGCCATTTGGGAGTTTTCAAAACGACGGCTAGGATTCTACAAAAGTACTATTGGCCGGGTGCCAAATGCGATGTAGCTCGTTTTATTGCGCGATGTTTAGTATGTTTAAAAACCAAGCCCCTTCAGAAGGCTCCTGCTGGTCAAATGTTGAGTCAACAACCAACCGCAACACGACCCTTTGAAATTATTAGTTTGGATCTGGTGGGACCCCTGCCGCGATCGAATTCGGGTTATTGTTATGTGCTCTCTGTCCTTGACTGTTTTAGTAAATATGTACTATTTTTCCCTTTAAGAACAGCCACGACCAAAGCTATTCTCAAGTGGTTGGAAGATTATGTTCTTCTAATATATGGGATTCCAAGAAAGATAATTGTGGACAACGGTAAACAGTTTTCTAGTCATCAGTTTCGGGATTTTATGCGACTTTACCATATAAATGTTCAGTATACATCGAACTATCACCCACAGGCAAATCCTGTTGAGCGAGTGCATCGCGTTCTGAAATCTATTATTTCCAGCTATATTGAGGATGATCATCGGATATGGGAGAAACTTTTGGCAAAAGCTGGATGTGCGATTCGTTCTGCTAAGCATGAGGTCACCGATTTTACCCCGAACTTTATTGTCTTCGGACGGGAACCTAGGTTCACGCAGCCTACTTCAGGCTTGTGTATCCAAGATGTGGGTCCCACGACGTTCGACCCGGAGGTTCGAGCTCGAGAGCTGAGTCACGTCTTCCGTGAAGTCCACCAACGTCTGAAGAAAGCCTACGAAAAAACGAAGGTTCGGTATAACTTGCGAAGACGTGATGACCGATTCACCCTGAATCAAGCCGTCTGGCATAAAAATTACGCTTTATCCAACGCAGCGCAACAGTTTACGGCCAAATTTGCACCCAAGTATATCGGCCCTTTCATCGTTTCGAAAATCCTGTCGCCCTGGTCATATCAACTGTCAGACTCAAGTGGTCGTATTCGCGGCGTCTGGCTCGCGAAAGATTTAAAGGCACATCCTCCAGATGATTCCGACCGATCTGACTGAAAGCTTTATTGTTGCTTTACTTCGGCTATTTGATTCTGGTTCAATTTTAAGTTATGTCGGTTTTCCCTTGGAAACCCTTATTTAGGAAGGGGTGGTGTTGTTACAAAATTTATTCGCAGGACTTTCTCATAAGCATTTTCCTGGTTGATGGTCAGTTGATTGGGTTGATAATTGCCACAAGTTGTTGTTTAGCGATATTAATTGGACTATTATGGGAAAAATGTATATTGCTTAGTCTAACTTCCAATGCTTTAAATTTTGATGCCTTACCTTGTCATTAAAATAGAATTTTCTTGTTTTCCACTTAATCTTTGCTATTCACTTGACAAATTGAAGTGACCTCTAAGAGAGGTTCGAGAAGGCCACATTCCATCCAAGGTATGATTTTAGAGAGCATCCTCATGTATTTTACCCTTTTCTAATTAACGAATTATTGCTAACTTACCCCGAAAAAGAGACTGAGACGCCAATCTTCTTTTGTAGGCCTTTTTATCGACAGAATATTCCTTATACCTAAGTCTCAACTGCACATACTGCTTAGATGACAAGGTCCTAGGGCAACCCATTACCCAGCTAACGATAAAATCTTTTCGAAAAAAAATGATTTTTTTCCAGTTTTAAATCACTTTTTAGACCAAATTGGTAGACTTACTTAAGCTTCAGGGTACTAAAGACACACCCGTCAAGTTTTATACTTGCAGTTCCAAAATAACATGGTCTAACATGGGCTTAAAAATTTAACACGTAAAATCCTATGTTGCGCATTAAAAAAAACGCACTGTATATATTTTTTTAAATAATGCCTAAATGAATTATATTTAAACTCACAATTGCCTCTTTAACATCTTATTCATTTTGTAGCTAAATATTTAATAGTTTTAGAACATTTACCGTGCGATCCTTAGCCTTCAAAGATCCATTAATCTAATTTTTCCAATATTTGAGGTTAAGATCGAGATTTTGAAAAACGGTTTTCCCTAGCCTATTTGGATGTTATTTGGCTACTTTTTCATAAAGAAAAAGTCATATCATTTCATTTGACTTTTCTGATTTTTTTTTAGTATTTGGGTCATGGTGTCATAACTAGCCCCCTGGCGGAGAAAGGTTCAACTAAAATAACTATATTTTGGTTGATTCTTATTGCCCAAAGAATGCTCTTTTCGACGATACCAAATTTGTTAAAATCGGTCAAACCGTTAAAAAGTTAAAGCAGGTTATTGCAAAAACAATTAAACACCCCACACCATCTTTGTTTTTGAAATAACTGAACATTTTATTTAACCAAAATTATAGATAAACTGGTTCTCTTTCAAAATATGAAAAAACTTTTTAGTTTATTATGAGAAATTTAGAGAAAATGCGATTTTAAAATTTAAATGGCAGTTATGCCGTCTGGTGGTTATTTTTAGATCTTGAAAATATTTTCCAGCGATTCTTCATGGCCGATTTACCCAATAATTTTTTTTACACCAAAGTTATACAACGAACGGTTCCCGAGATATGGTCGAGAAACAGTCTCATTGGGTCACCCAGTACAACTAGCTAAGTTCAAGTTTGAATGTGACAGATCCGATGCAAAATAACTATGCAACAACAGTCTAAAGTAAACTTATCTAAGATGTCCTTATAATCTACTTAGCCAAAGTTGGGGAAACTGACATAAGTGAATTGAGCAAATAACAAAACACAAAACCAAAACTGTAATCAAACAATTAAGCACAAGGTAAAAAAAAACCTGTGAAAACAAATTAGTACATCAAAAGTTGTTTATACCAATGTACAGGGTGATTGATTGAATTTTGACCACCCCCTTAACTTCCTTAATTTTGATTTTAGCAAAAAACGTTAAATACAAAACTAGTAGATATTTAGGTCTACTTTATTCTTAGATGAACAGTTAATATACAGGGTGTCCCAAATTTGAGTAACAAACGAACTTATGTTTTTTTTTAAATGCAATGACCGACTTTTTAATCGATATTTAAATTCTACATCAAGTTCTAGGCCTAATTGATGTAAAATGTCTAATAATTTAGTTTGATATAATTTAATAATTAGGTTCATTGCTGGTTGGTTTTTTGGTGAATTATTTATTTTTCAAATACTCACATGTCTCCTAAATCTTAAATCATATCAATCTAAATTATCTACTCATTATGACAACATATGAATTACAAATGGATTTAAAAAAAAAAAACAAGTACCTAAGTACACTAGGTATAATTTTTTGACAAGTGTGGCACATCATTAGTTTTGGGAGGTCTGTAGCTCCTAAAAAATGAAATAAAAAGTTCAGGTCCGTATTTGAAAAATCAAAGTTGATGATGGTATCTAAAAAACAAAACGTCGGAGCTGAAAACTAAAACTATTTTCTTGAGGAGCATTAAAAAGTTACTCCAGAAGGTGCCATTGATTTCCCAAAACTTTTTCGGTTTTTGTCGGATATCTCCCAAAGTAATGAAAATTTTTTAAATTTTTTCACCAAATTATTTAGCAATAAAATGCGCAACTTTGCCTCAATTTAACTAAAGCTCTATCAACTATAGTTTCTGAGATAACAATGCTAATGCATCGAATTTGTAACACCCTGTATAATACATATTAATTCAATGTTGAGCAATTCGGTTTACTAAAGTGTATAATGATGATTATTGTGTTAAATGTAAAACAATAATGAAAACAGCAATACTGTAAAAATTTTAATGTTAAGGTGAATTTATGCAGGACATTAAAATAGAATTAAGATAAACTAATTTAGTACTAAGAAACATCAACATGTGTAATTGCAACATGCATTTATGCAACTGAATTTTCTATTAAGTTTAGTTAAGTTAAATTAAGAAGTTGGTCAACTTTTAACTTTCTTAACTTAATATTACTTATTATTATTATTTGCTTATAGCACATAGCCTGAATAGGATTTGGACAAATGACAAATGTCAATTACATCTTATCTTGATTAATGTTTTCTTCCTTTGTCAGATTTTTCCGACAAAGGGCTCTGTGGGCCTAATGCCTGTTTCCCCCACACTTCCAAGACAAATTTAAGTATGTACCGGTTGACCCAATAAGACTGTTTCTCGGCCATATCTCGGGAGCCGTTCGTCGTAGGACTTTGGTGTAAAAAAAATTATTGGGCCATGAAGAATCGCTGGAAAATATTTTCTAGTTCTAAAAATAACCACCAGAGGGCGTAACTGCCATCTTAAATTTTAAAATCGCATTTTCTCTAAATTTCCCATAATAAACTAAAAAGTTTTTTTCATATTTTGAAAGAGAACCAGTTTATCTACAATGTGACCCATTTAGAATGGAAACACCCCTATACAATTTTAGGTTATTAACCGATTTCAATGATTTTTTTTTTGAAATAATTAGGAATGAAATGTCTATTACGGGAGAAAATTTTAAATATTTATTTCAGTTTTCAGGTCATATTACGATACTTTTTCTTGATAGAAAATGGAGAATTTTTATAAACGATTTTTTTATTGAAAAAATTACTACGCCACTGGATCTATAGTGCTTTCAAATAGCTGTGACCAAAATTTATTTAATTTTTTTTTTTGATTTTTTTTTAGAAATTAATCAATTAATAAGTAATAATAAACAAGTAAATTGTCAGAAATGTTGGGTATAAGAGACGGTTGAATGGGGCGGAAAAGAAGAGAAGTAGAAGACAACCTAAAAAAGTGTGGTTAAGCAAGGTTGTTATTGTATGGATGTAGAAGGGAAAAAGATAGCGGGAAACTTTATTAGATTTTGCTAGTTTTGTCAGGAAATTAAAGTGTTTTGTACAGACCTTCCGTATTTTATTTAACGAACCGGTCGACGGCCCTTGAAACGGGTAGTTTCTTTGGTGCACGACACAACATTTGGCGACCGTGACAGGACTTATTGTGGAAAATAGTGGAACTCTTTTTCGGTCTGTAAATAAGCTGGAAAACCCCCGTGTTACTCTGGAAAGTGCGTGGAAAATCCGTACCATTGCAGTCGAGTTTTGTAAACTTTTACCGGGTTTCGAACTTTGTCGTTTTAACCTCGAAACTTTGAGTGATTTTGAATCGGGTTTGCAAATCGTTTATTATGGCTACGGGACTTGAAATTACAAAGAAAAGCCGTACCGTGTACCGGAGTGCGTTTACACGAGCCGCGAATGAACTAGAAGTGGGGTTACAGTCGGAAAATCCTGACAAAGACTTAATACAAGCTTCCCTCGAAATGTTACAGTCAAAATTCGAGTGTCTGAGCAAAATTGACTGTGAACTATATGATCTTTTGTTGGAAACGTCGACAGCCGCTGAACTGGAAGCTGATATAGAAAGCTGTGATGTTTATGCCAAGAAATTTACTATACTGAGGCTGAAATGTAACAAGGTTATTGAATCTAGTACCCTAACTGGAAGTAGTGATAACAGGGGGGCTGATGGAAGAAGCACTGTGAGTATTGAAGATAACCACACAGGTATGCGTAAATTTAGACTTCCTCGTATTGAGTTCAAACACTATGACGGTAGCATCAAAGACTGGTTGGCTTTTTGGGCTCAATTTAAAAAGGTTCACCAAGACGAGAGTATCGATAACCATGATAAAATTGAATATTTAATCCAGGCAACTTTAGCTGGAAGTCGAGCACGACAACTTGTTGAGAGCTATCCGGCCATGAGTGAGAACTATTATAAAATTATAGAAAGCATGCAAAGTAGATTTGGCAGGGAGGATCTCCAAATAGAGGTATATGTTAGGGAGTTATTAAAGTTGATTTTAACCAACACAACCTCTAAACAAAAGATGGAGATAAGCAGTCTATATGACCAAATTGAAACTCAGTTGCGAGCTTTAGAGACACTTGGGATAACAACTGATAAATGTTCCGCCATGTTGTATCCATTGATAGAGTCTTGTTTACCCCAGGATTTACTTAGGGTTTGGCAACGTTCAGCTATTTTTAATAGCCCTGCTAGTGGTGACGACCCAACCGACTTTTCGTTGGAAATTCGGCTAAAGCGACTTATGCTTTTCCTTAAGCAAGAAGTGGAAAATGAGCAGCGCATTAGTCTAGCAGCTGAAGGCTTTGGTTTAGGAAGTGGTATGAGGTCGTCTGGAGGAGACAATGCCGGTCAAAGACGGGGAAAAGACAGACTTCATAACGAACCAACTGCTTTGGGTCTTGTAAATGCAGAGGTTGGTCGCATTAATCGCTGTTTGTTTTGTTCAGGTACTCACTTGTCCGAAGCCTGTTTTAAAGCCCAAAAAATGAGTCTAGAACAACGGAAAGAAGTGGCCGCTAAGTATAAAGCCTGTTTTCGTTGTTTGAAAATTGGTCACCAGTCGAGACAATGTAGGGGCAGAATGAGATGTTTGTTATGTGGTCGTTCACACGTTTCTTTAATGTGCTCAGAGTTACTCGCCACTACTAAACAGGATGGTGGAAATGACAAGCAGTGCGAACCAACTACGACGGAGGAACCAAGTGGTAGTCATTTTCGTGAACATACGCTAGCTAATCACACGTCTACTCAAGTATTTTTGCAAACGCTGCGTGTGACAATAAAAGGAGATAGAGGGTCAAAAGTAGTTAGGGCTCTGGTGGATACTGGCTCACAACGGTCGTATATACTGAAAGATACTGCCACACAGCTTTACTGTCAACCCAAAAGAGTGGAAAAGGTTGTACATTGCCTTTTTGGGGGATCAGAGATGTGGGTGACACATGAGTGTTTTGATATTACTGTTTGTAGAGGTCTATTTTCCCATACTTTTGAAGCCCTGGATCAACTTACTATTTGTGGAACTGTACCACCGGTGTTTTACGGACCTTGGACCAATGAGTTAGACATTTTGGGCGTCCAAGTATCAGATAGTGGGCAGTCTGGTCCCATAGAATTGTTGTTAGGGGCTGATGTTATAGGCATGTTGTACACCGGACGACGAGAACAGTTACCCTGTGGATTGATCGCCATGGAGACTCAACTAGGCTGGACACTTATGGGAAAAGTTTCAAGCAAAAATGGCGCTCGTTCAACTACCGTCATGACGACGTTAAATTTGTTCGTGCAAAACGCGTCCCTTACTCAACTGTGGGAACTGGAAGCTCTTGGGATTAAGGAACCCTCGGATAAACGCAGCAAAGAAGAAGCTGCCATTGCTGCCAGGGAACTTTTTAATCAGACAATCCACATCGATTCAGAAGGGCGATATGAAGTCAGGTTACCATGGATAGAAGACCATGCTCCACTTTCCAGCAATTATAGCTTAACACAGAAGAGATTAGAGTCTGTTGTTCGAAGGTTGAAATCCACCGGTTTATGTGATCAATACGAACAGATTTTTGCCGAGTGGGAAGCAGAAGGAATTATCGAGAAAGTTAGTCCAGACAAAGTTAATCATCTTCTGGGACATTACCTGCCCCACAGGCCCGTCATCAAAGAGAGCAGTCTAACTACAAAAATAAGGCCGGTTTTTGACGCTTCGGCCCATGAGAAAGAGAAACCTGCTCTAAACCACTGCCTTGAAAAAGGACCCAATCTGATAGAACAAATCCCTTCCATGTTATTGAGATTCAGAGAAAAAAGGATTGGGGTAGTGGCGGACATTCGTAAGGCTTTCCTGCAAATAAGTGTACATACTGCAGATCGCGACTTCTTAAAATTTTTATGGCTAGACTCTCAAGGACGCGAAGTCGTATACAACCACCGAAGAGTAGTTTTTGGTTTGAATAGCAGTCCTTTCCTTCTTGGGGCCACTTTGGATCATCACCTGTCCCAATGTTTAAATTTATGCTGTTCCACTAAGTCGAGTAGTAATCTGCTGTATACCCGTGAGACGGTGGAAAAATTGAAACGAAGTTTTTATGTGGATAATTGTATGGTTAGCTTATCCACAGAAGCAGGAGTTGAAAAGTTCATCAGAGAATCAACAATCGTCATGAAACAAGGACTGTTTGATCTAAGAGGGTGGGAGCGCACTGGAGGAATGGATTTTGGTGATTTTGAAGAAACCTGCGCAGTGCTCGGACTGAATTGGCACCCCAAAGGAGATTATCTTACTTTGAATTATAGTTTCATGAAAGACGTTACTTTGGAGATGAACGCCCTTACTAAACGACAGATACTTGCTTTGACACAGAAAGTTTTTGACCCAATTGGTTTTGTCAGTCCCACTACGCTCATACCGAAGCTGATGCTTCAACAATTATGGAAGGACGACCTGACCTGGGATCAACCAGTGACTGAAGACTTAGCTCACAAGTTTATGAGTTGGATTAATGAGTTGCATTACCTGCAACAGATTAAAATACCTCGTTGGGTAATGGCTGGTACCAACGAAGCGGAGGAATTGAGTTTGCACACGTTTTGTGACGCCAGCCAATCAGCATATGCTTGTGTCGTCTTTCTACGAGCTGTCCGAGGCGGTAAAGTGTCGGTATTTCTGTTGGGTGCAAAAGCAAGGATATCGCCTCTGTGTAAAGCAGCTACAAAAATGACCATACCTCGACTGGAACTGTTGGCGGCCACCATAGGCGCTCGTCTTTACTCATCCTTGGTGGTAAATTTTGAACAAGAAGTTCCATGTTTTTTTTGGAGCGACTCTTCCACTGTGGTACATTGGATTCAACGAAAGGAAGAATGGGGAGTGTTTGTGTGGAACCGCGTAAACGAGATAAGAAAGCTGACATCGGCAGACGACTGGCGACATTTACCTGGAGTGTGTAATCCAGCTGACTTACCATCCCGTGGGTGCTCTCCGAAGCAGTTACTCGACTTAAAATGGTGGGAGGGACCCCGATGGCTTTACGACGACCCGGTTACTTGGCCAACTGCCGTTGAAGTTCCCAATGAGGAAGAGATTAATGGGGAAAAGAAAAAGAAACTTGTCACTACATTGAACCATTTGGAAAAAACCGATATTTGGCACTTTAATTACTTTCAGAAGTACACCAAAACCGTACGTATGTTTGGGTGGATCCAGAGATTTATTAACAATTGCAAGCGCCCAGATACAAAGAAGTATGGTGAACTTGATGCGGACGAGCATAACGCGGCAGAGGTACAAATCCTGAAACTAGTGCAAGCTGACTGTTTCACTGGATTGAATGACTCAAGACTAATTGGTTTTTCCCCCATGTGTGACGAAAAAGGATTAATTCGTCTCATGTCCAGAATATCTACAAGGTCAGATAACGATGACTTTCGTTTTCCCATAGTGTTGCCATCTAAACATCCTATAGTGAAGAGTATGATCATGGAAGTCCATATTAAGTCATGTCATGTCGGAACCCAGGGTCTACTTTCACTCCTTCGAGAGAGATTTTGGTTGCTTAACGGAAGGCGTACCATTAGATCCGTAATAAAGCACTGTGTGGTTTGTAACCGGTTTAACTCCAAGAACTTGTCGGCGAAAACGCCACCGCTACCTATGGATCGTGTACGAGATGCGGCAGTTTTTGAGGTGACCGGAGTAGATTTTGCGGGACCGTTGTATCTCAAAACTGGAGAGAAGGCTTGGATCTGTTTATTCACTTGCGCCGTGTATCGAGCCGTACATTTAGAACTTACGACTTCACCCTCCACTTCTAGTTTCCTCCAGGCACTTCGACGATTTGTAGCGCGTAGAGGAAGACCTAATACTGTTTACAGTGACAACGGTACGAATTTCCTAGGAGCAGCAAATGCTTTTGCGACATTAGATTGGGAGAGAATTACGCGAGAAACCGCTATCCAGCGTATTACCTGGAAGTTTAACCCCCCTACTGCAGCCTGGTGGGGCGGATTTTGGGAAAGGTTAATAGGTGTTCTAAAACAGATATTAAGGCGAGTGTTGGGACGAGCCAGCCTCAATTATGAAGAATTATCGACGCTATTGTGTGAGTGCGAGTCAGTAGTCAACTCCAGACCTCTCACCTACTTGTCAGAAGATCCCCAAGATCTGACTGCACTGACTCCCCTCATGTTTTTAAGAGAACAGATAGAAGACCGATTACCCGATTGTGACGTCATCGACAAAACTTCATTCAGCCGTAAGATACGGAAACTTCAGACTTTACGTGAAATGTTGCGAAAACGTTTTCGTTCAGAATACTTGGGACAGTTGAAGTTATTTTGCGATGGAAAAGTGACCCGCCCAGTTGACATTGGTGAGTTGGTACTCATCGGCAGCGACAATACGAAGCGTTTGGAATGGCCTATCGGACGTGTTGTAGACGTACTTCCAGGAAAAGATGGGCAGATTCGTTTAGTCAAGGTGGAGACTATCAAAGGGTGCTTACTTCGTCCGCTACAACGACTATTTCCATTGGAGTGTGGACGTGATCCTGAAAGACTCTCAGAGTTGGGCGATTTTAAGCTTCGTGTTCGAACTGAGACTGAAGGGGATTCGCCTGTGACTTCGACAGAATGCGAAAACCCACAGATACCGCTTTCTCAGGAGAGTTGTGAACCTGAGATGGAAGATGTTGGCATTGAAGTCGAGAAAACAACTAGGTGTGGACGCATTAGTAAGATTCCAAGTCGTTATTTAGACTAGTGTTTGTTCTATAGGAAATTTGATGTAGTTACCATCTTTGGTTTGTTTAGCTTTACGAGCTTAATTTTAGTTTTAAGAAACATTTTTTTTGTCAGCAATGTTTCTTAGGTGGGAGAATGTCAGAAATGTTGGGTATAAGAGACGGTTGAATGGGGCGGAAAAGAAGAGAAGTAGAAGACAACCTAAAAAAGTGTGGTTAAGCAAGGTTGTTATTGTATGGATGTAGAAGGGAAAAAGATAGCGGGAAACTTTATTAGATTTTGCTAGTTTTGTCAGGAAATTAAAGTGTTTTGTACAGACCTTCCGTATTTTATTTAACGAACCGGTCGACGGCCCTTGAAACGGGTAGTTTCTTTGGTGCACGACACAACATAAATAGTAACACCATTTCTATGGCAACAGTTGATGCAGGGTGTTCTTTTGTGACCGTTAGCTTAGAGGATTTTTGAATTTTAATTTGTCATAACTTTGTTATTAATGAATGGATTTTCATGAAATTTTGGTCACAGCTATTTGAAAGCACTATACAGTGCATTTTTTTTAACGCGCAACATAGGATTTTACGTGTTAAATTTTTAAGCCCATGTTAGACCATGTTATTTTGGAACTACAAGTATAAAACTTGACGGGTGTGTCTTTAGTACCCTGAAGCTTAAGTAAGTCTACCAATTTGGTCTAAAAAGTGATTTAAAACTGGAAAAAAATCATTTTTTTTCGAAAAGATTTTATCCTTTCATACTCCCTGTATGCATTGTTGTTCCTTGTTGTTTTTGATACTGGCAGGGCAGGTAGCAGGTAAAGTGACTTATTTTGACTGCATCACGACCCGACATCTTTTGAACGTCAAAAGGGCATTTTATGATTGTTTGGAATATACTGTTTGGCTTCAAACGGAGGTCAATTTGAACAATTCACTTATAAAAATACTTCTTTTGTTCGTAACTTTCTTGATATAAAGTTAATGATCACCCTGTTTTACTTTCTACGCCAAATTTTACCTGCTACCTGCCGTGCCAGTATCAAAAACAACAAAGAACAACAATGCATACAGGGAGTATGAAACGATAAAACCTTTTCGAAAAAAGATGATTTTTTGCAAGCTTTTCAACACTTTTTAGGCCGAATTGGTAAACTTACTTAAGCTTCAGGGTACGAAACAACCACCCGTCAAGTTTTATACTTGTAGTTCCAAAATAACATGGTCTAACATGGGCTTAAAAATTTAACACGTGAAATCCTATGTTGCGCGTTAAAAAAAACGCACTGTATTTAGAAAATGCGGAAAGACTTTTATCGGTCGAAAATGGGTCGGTGTCTAAAGAAATACATGAAAAATTGTAAAGCGTGCAAGCGTTGAGTATAATCAAATGCCGTTTCAAGAGTCGTTTAAAATGGACAGATTATTATGATATTGAATAATATGTTTCTTTGACATTCTAAAAGGATAGTTTTTTTAGAAAGTGAATTATCTGATGTGCCAAAACGAAAGAAGTTATTCACACTGTCCGTTTCTAGAAGTCAACTTTAAGGGCGTGCGCGCACTGTGCGACCAAGTCGCAACGGCCAGGTCGCTGCGACCATAAATATCATTATAGCAAATGGTGCAACACGTTTTACCGACTGCGACCAATAATGATGTTTATTGATATTTATTTTTATTTTTATGGTCGCAGCGACCTGGTCGTTAGGTATTTAGAAATAGCGGATTTCCAGAAAAAAAAAGTTAGCAGTAAAACTGGACAAATTATTATGTTAATGAATGATATTGAACATATTTCTTTGTTTTGTAAAAAATGTTTTAAAATACTTTTCAGACGATTCCAAGTCATTAAGCGCTATTTTTCAGGAAGCAAATTATATATCTTTATCATTGTAAATGTAACATTTCTCTGAAGAAAACTAAACACATATCTTTCGCAAATAAGATTAGACGCATATCTAGTATTATAGCTATGGTCCACATCTAAATGCTTCAAACAAATCCTTATTATTTCTAAAAACAAACAAAACACACTCCATAATGTACAAACAAGTGACAGTCAAAATTTGGTTACATACAAATACAGGCTTACATGACTCTATCAGACTCATAGAAAATATATTTCGAATACAACGCTTCTGCCAAATCAATACCCTTTTTATATCTCTGAAGTTACCCCAGAAAATCAAGTCATATCTGATTTTAGAGTCGATGTAGTCATGATAAGCAGTCAACGCTGCTTCGATTCCCGCTCCTTCGCTCACTATCCTTAGCGCATAACAATAGCGACTCAGGCTAGCAGCAACCTCCCCAACATGCACTCCCCAGTCCATGCTGTCATCAATGTTAATACGCAAAAAATTAATATGTTTTACAGATGTTATGTTTTCCGAGTTGTAAGTCAAATGGAACTCATTGTGCGTTCGATTACCAAACAAAATGCCGTGCGTTTTAAGAATATTTAAGACCAAGTCATTATTGCAAAAATAGTCATTCAACCTGTTTATAACCGTTTCAACAGAAGTCAACATAAGTTCACCGTTTTTTTTCGCTAAAAATTGGCGTAGTATTATCCGCATATAAGTCTGTGTTTTCCCCAGAAACAGCGACTAGATCATTTGTATAAATAATATAAAGGAGTGGCCTCAGTATGCACCCCCCTTTTAATGCCAATTTTATTAGATTTTAATAATTGCCCTTCATGATCACGTTCTACTATCTGCTGCGTTCTACACGTCAAGTATGACTTGATAAGCTCATGTGCACGACCTCTAATCCCATATATTTCCAATAGTTCTTTATGATTTACGGTATCGAAAGCTTTTGATAAATCTAGACATAGACATCGCTAATGTATGTTTCTTCTTGTTTAGCGAAGAAAACACATCCGACAGTAGTAGTAGACCTTTGTATCACTTTCGTATTGAAAGTTTTTCTCTAATACTAAAAATAAAACTTGTATTGGGGTGGTCTATATTCAATCAGTAACCCTGTACATTATTCCACACTACATTTTGCATTATGCTATTCACAAATCCTCCACACTTATTTTTTTTTTTTGGTTTTGACGACGTAAATAAGACAACTGGGTCATCCAAAACTGCACGCGATTATTTGATGAGGTGGATGACCTAACAGTAAATAAGATACTGCACATCAAGGTTATTGAAACCATTTCTGTCAATTTAATAATACAGTTTAATAGTTTCTTGTACACATCTCACTAAATTTGTAATAGTATATTAAGTATCAAGAACAGTAAGTAAGCATTACTTATCAATGACAAAGTTTGGATGAAAAATCAAAATCATATGCTTTACTTCCAATGTTACTTATCTATTAGGTATCAATCTGGTTCCAACTACCATGTGTCACTATGACAAATCTAAGAATCAGAGAGCCAATTAAGGGTTCAAAGTGACATACCGCGGAAGTCACGGAAGTTTGGATCCATACCAATTTCAAGACAAGATTTATTGGAATTTATTGATCCTCCAACAGTTACATTGAATTTGGTCAGGACTACACCAGATATTACCGTCACAGAAATAGATCAAGATCATTTGGATGACATTGATGAAAGAATGTAAGCTTTTGTAGTATACATAGCAGGTTATGCTGCTCACGCTGCAATAAAAAAAACAAAATGTGAGTATTGCAAAGTCTATTAAATTTAAAAAGAAGAGGACTGTTCCATTAATTTTATGAATAGTGGGCTTTGCTACCCCAACAAAGATGTAGTACTGTATACAGATTTTACATATTTAACCCTTAAAAGTTTAGTAGAAGAAGTAGAAGCAGAATATTTTTTTTACTTGTAATTCTGAAAAATCCATTTGAACTACATATACTTTGTTAAACTTATCAAATATTTGAATATTTGAGAGGCATAGCTGCAATACACATAATTGTGAATATAATTTAAATATTTTATTAAATTCATTGACCAATATCTTTTTTAAATAACTACAGTAAAAAACAAAATGATGTACCTAAAATTAAAAATTAAAAAGATTCTTGGTGATACTAAAAATGAATGATCCTCCCTTTTGAATAATTAAAACTTGTACTTACAGTTTAATTTTAAATAAGAATAAATAAAATTTAGTACTATATGTATTAGATAGTTTACATGTCCCATTGGTCTCACAAAATTCTTAGTAATAGTCTGAAAAAACTTATTTTTTTTGAACTTTAAGAAAACATGTATTTACCGTTAACTAGAGGGTCTACTAATGTGTTCTGTAAATGTATATTTTAGTTATTGTGTACATTGTATGTATACATACATACAAACAAACAAATCTCTAAACATGTATTACATTTGCAATTTAATGCATACAATACTAGTTTTGATTTGGTGAATCGTGATAATGTATGCAAGGAAGAATTATATGACCATTTATATTATTTTATCATTATAATATTGTTCTTCAGACGTTGCACCGTCAGCATTTACTGTAATCTATATAAATGATGCAGCACAGCATTACATTTTAGTCATAATTTCATAGTTTTTTTGTGTCGGAGTGCAACGATAGTTTTGTGCTGTGTTGTGTTCGGAATTATCCATCTTGGATTGCGGAGTGACCTGTGCCTTCTGTTTCAACAGTTAAGAAAGGAATCACCCTTGTGATAACCCCTGCGGAGAGATAGCTTGTGACTCCTGGCAACATCGCTCTTGGTCAACCATAACGAGATAGCCAGCCTGGACAAATTGGCCTATGCTAGTGTCCACTGCAACCAACCTAGGGAGTGTATCTTCTTAGCGACGTCCCGTTTGACACAGGAAGAAGACTTGAAATCAATCCGTGAGTTGATTGTTTCTTATAGTTGTACAACCTGTTATTTAGGAAGTGAATTTAAATGTTTTAATGAGCAAATTTAAAGCTCAAACTAAAAGAGTTCTAGAGGAAATCTCTTATACAAAAAACACAAGTAATAATTTAAGTTCCAATTCAGAAGCTTCAACTTCAAGTTCTGATATTGAGAAAATTTATTCGGATATTTCTATAAATTATCCATTACCTATAACTAACGTAGATTTTAATTTAGACAGTAGTCCTCAAACTAATTTAAGACCAACAAACATGGCCGACGCTTTGAGATCAACTGTTACGCTATTAAAAAACTTTGACGGAACACCTTCCAGATTGGAGTTCTTTTTAAATCAAATTGACACTTTTCATAGCAGATATTTTAATAATGATTTATCTCAGCAAGAGTATGTTATGCTCGCTATTAGATCCAAAATTGTACAATCAGCCGAAGACTTTTTACTAACTCGACCAGATTTAAAAACCTGGCCTGAAATTAAGTTAGCATTACAACAAAAGTTCAGTGACCCGATCACTAGAGCAAACTTACAGCAACAATTAATTTTCTTGTCAAGGAAGAATGAATCTACTCAAGATTACATTCAGAAACTCAAAGCCTTAGTCACGAAAGTAAACACTAAGATTTGTACCGAAGTTCAGAATGCTGAAGCACGAGCAATTTTAATTTCTCAAAATGAGTTAACAGCAACTCAAAATTTGTTAGCAAATATTTCCAGTGAACTGAGAACCTTATTGATAGTTCAAAACCCTCAGAATTTGGAAAACGCAATTGAGATAATTAATAATTACGAAGTGTTAACTAGTCAAACAAATTTCAAAAACAATTACATCCAAAATCATTCCAAATTTAATAATAAATCTTCTAATCAAACAACGCATAATCCTTTCACAAAGCCAATGCAGCATCCACACGTTTCAAACTTTGCAAAACCATTTAATGGGCGAGAAAATCTACACAATTCCCCAATGTTTCAACCCAGATTTCAATCGCAACCTCAACGAACATTCAAACCACCAAATCAGCCTTCAACTTCAAATCAGCAAAGACCACCTTTCAAACAATCGTTTCCACAACCAATGTCTGGAGTGAGTACGATTAATCGAAATTTGCCACAAAAATCCAATTTTGCACCCCAAAGACCTTTTCAATCTCATTTCTAAAAAACCGGAAATCCGAACTTCACTTTTCAAGAGCTAACTCATGTAGAAAGCGAGGAAAACCGTGATTGTAAAAATTTGTTATTTAATCCAAATGATGAATTTAATGAGAATTATTACCCTGAAAATTTTGATGATGAATCATCAGAAGAACAAAGTCTTGTAGAACAGATGGAAAATTTTCAATTACAAGCCTCGGAAGAAACCAATGTTGTTTAAGCTTAAATAGCTTACAAATCAATCAACTACCATATGTCGAAATCCCTAGTTACAATATTCGATTATTGATTGATACTGGTTCACATGCATCCCTTCTTAGACCCTCAATAGCCGAAGAACATTTTTCTGAAGCAATTGTTACTCACACGAGCACTTTACAAACTTGTGCAGGATCAAGAAAAGCTACACAAAAAGCAAAAATTCTATTATTCTTATGCTACGGTATAACAGAACCAATCGAATTTATTCTTTATCCCTTTCATGAATACTTTGATGGAATTCTTGGACTAAATGATTTGCGAAAGTTGCAATTAAATATTGATTTAAAAAATAATCAACTAATTAATCACTACTTGCAAATTCCGTTTCAATATAGAAAAGACTTTGATCATTACATGATTGAAATTCCACCTAAGACTATTCAACGGACAACCTTTAAAACCAAGTTACCAAATGACACCACTTGGACTATGCCCTATTATCGTGACAATGAAATTGAAATTCAACCTACTTTAGTGACGATTAATAACCAAAGCTATACGCTAGATGTTTTTAATTATACGAATAAAATTCTTACGATAAATTGCGATATAAATGAAAACATGCCCTTAGAACCTATTAATCTTGAAAATTTTGAAATTTTTAATTTTGAAATATTCAATCAATCAATACAGCAAAAAAACATTTCTTGTAATATTGATTTTAATAATTTAATAAGACATGACATCAAGAAGAAAAATTTAAACTTTTTAAATTAATGAAAAATTATGAATCAATTTTACATAAACCTGGAGACAAATTAACATTTTCAAATCAAGTAAAACATGTAATTAACACTACTGATGAAATACCAGTACATGCCAAAAGTTATAGATATCCACATATACATAAAGACGAAGTGAATAAACAAATTAATCAAATGTTAAATGACGAAATCATACGACCATCTAACTCACCTTGGAGCTCACCAGTTTGGATCGTACCAAAGAAATTGGACGCTTCTAATCAAAGAAAATGGAGATTAGTAGTTGACTACAGAAAGCTAAACGAAAAAACTATTGATGATCGCTACCCCTTACCTAATATTTCTGACATACTAGATAAATTAGGAAGATGTCAATACTTTACCACCATCGATTTAGCAAGTGGATTCCACCAGATTGAGATGGACTTAAAAAGTATCCCTAAAACAGCCTTTAACGTAGAACATGGACATTACGAATATAATCAAATGCCATTTGGACTAAAAAATGCACCCTCTACATTCCAACGTGCAATGGATAACGTTTTACGCGGTTTTTAGACATAATATGTTCAAGCTATTCATTGCTAACATTCTACTCGAAGATGTTACAAATTCGAATGATCAAAAAGAAATAATCGAAAGGTATCATACAACCAAAACATCACATCGAGGAATGACAGAGAACATTAAAAACATAAAACCAACATATTATTGGCCTAGCTTAGAAAAAGATGTAATAAATTACGTCAGTACTTGTGAAGTATGTCAACGTACAAAATACGAAAGACACCCTTACAAAGTAATTTTTAAACCAACACCGACAGGAACAAAACCATTTGAACACATTTACATGGATACATATTCTGTATCAGGACAAAAGTTCCTAACGATAATTGACAACTTTTCTAAATTTGCTATGGCATACCAAATAAATGAAAATGCTATACAGGGTAATTCAAATTCGACCCTCACCATTGGGATCTCAGAAACCATAAGAGATACGAGAAAGTTTAAATTGGGGCAAAGTTGCGCAATATAAAGCTCAACCAAATGCTGTTTTAAAAATTTTGATTTTCCGAGTACTTCCGAAGATATCCGAAAAAAACTGAAAATTTGATTTTTTGTTTTTATTTATTTCTAACCTTATTTGAAGAGATATCCCAAAACTAAAAGCATCTTTTCATTGCCACTTTTTCCTAGCTATTCGATGATGGATTCAAATTTGCCACACGACGTTTCGTTTTCTGTCAGTCATCATCAACTTTCTTTTTTCTTATGGGCGCCATATTGGATTTTTAGCCCACCAAATAGTACGTTTTATTCTGATTTTAGTGATGTATAATAACTTATGATTTGCTTCATAAATAACAAAATAATTTAATAAAAACTATTTTTACTTTAGTTATTGGCTTTGAGTTAATGGGCCGTTTTAAAAAATGTCATTGTTTGACAGTACTTGTCAAACACGATAATTCGGACGATCATTAGAGCGTCAATCATAGTTAAAAATGTATCTAGAAAAGAAACCCCCGCAGAAAATGTTATTATTATACAAGCATTGCTGAACTATTTAGGTTAATCAGAAAAAGAGATTTGTTAGCATTATCTCTAACTTAAAAGGCTTATTTATGTTTCCATCATTTTAGGAACTTCATTTTTTGCCAAATTTCAATTTTTTATAATGTTAAGTGCAAGTTTATAGTTATTTATTTTGGAAGTGACAAACCATTTTTTATTCATTCATATTTATTCGAGTGAATAAACCGGTTTAACTCACGTGTCTTATACAGTATTTTATTAAATTTCGACTTCTTATATTAAAAAAAAAACTAAAATTAAAGTTCTATTAAATTTGCACAGCGCCCCGTAGATGTAACATTGATGTTTGTTTGTTTACATCTGTAAATAGGCGAATGTCATTCAGAGTGATTTAATAGTTACTTTGCAGCAAGTGACTTATACCATTCTTTATTCACGAAAAGAACAACTAGGTCCACAAGCGTAGCGAGTGGCCTAAGCTCTTCGAGTGAATAAACCGGTTTAAGTCACGTGTACACCTTTGTGACTAAGTATGTTCAGGCCAATTGCGTGTGACAAGTACTACCAAGTAATCTTCATAAAACGTCTCATTAACTCAAAGTTAACTAAGGTAAAATCTCTAAAAGCTCTAATGATCGTCCGAATTATCGTGTTTGACAAGTACTGTCAAATAATGACATTTTATGAAACGGCCCATTAACTCAAAGCCAATAACTAAAGTAAAAATAGTTTTTATTGAATTATTTTGTTATTTATGAAGCAAATCATAAGTTATTATACATCACTAAAATCAGAATAAAACGTACTATTTGGTGGGCTAAAAATCCAATATGGCGCCCATAAGAAAAAAGAAAGTTGATGATGGCTGCCAAAAAACGAAACGTCGTGTGGCAAATTTGAATCCATCATCGAATAGCAGAGAAAAAGTGGCAATGAAAAGGTGCTTTTAGTTTTGGAATATCTCTTCAAATAAGATTAGAAATAAATAAAAACAAAAAATCAAATTTTCAGTTTTTTTCGGATATCTTCGGAAGTACTCGGAAAATCGAAATTTTTAAAACTGCATTTGGTTGAGCTTTACATTGCGCAACTTTGCCCCAATTTAAACTTTCTCGTATCTCCTATAGTTTCCGAGATCCCAATGGTGAGGGTCGAATTTGAATTACCCTGTAGAAATATGTCAAAACTTAATCAAGTTCTTTTCACATCATGGAACACCAAGTAAGATAACTACTGACAATGCACAATCATTTAAAAGTCACTTAGTACAAGACTTATGTAAAACATATCAAATTGAGTTACATTTTACTACACCCTATAATCCAAACTCTAACTCACCAATCGAACGATTTCATTCGACACTTAAAGAAAGTCTTGTCGCCTTAAGAAATGATCATCGGAATAAAACAATTCAAGAATTAGTTGATATTGCTATTTTAAATTATAACAACAGTATACATTCTTCACAAGAATATACACCCTTTCAAATAATTAAAGGAAATCTAAATTATCAATTGAATTTTGAGAAAAACCTAAATCAAATCAAACTGACTATGTTCACGAACTAGCGGAAACATTTAAAACACTTAATGAAAACATTACGTCAAAATTAAATGCAAAAAAGGCAAACGTTTTGAGTAAATTAAATGAAAAACGCGAAAATGACCCTGAAATACCCGTAGGTACTAAACAACTAATATCTAAACCAGTAAAATTGAAAAAGAAGTTACAACCTAAATATACATTAACAGAATTTAGAAATCAAAGGCATCCTAAAGATGCTAAAAGAAAATTGTAATTTCAGGAAATGAAAAATGGACTATTCTTCATATTTCTACCGTTACTCACCAACGCTCAGTACCGGATTGAAGAATTAAATAATCCATTACTACCAATTTCGCAAGGAACTAGTTATATAGTGATAAGTAATTACCATATTTATTACCATATCAATCTCACCAACATTAAAGAATGTTTAAGGACAACTGAAAAAACACTTTTACAAACCAACAAAACCTTAGACAATTCAAACAAACCTTTGTACAACCTTTTAAAGATTAGAATTAACGATTTGTTTGATCAAGTGAATTCAATTAAATCATTTGTAAATCACTATACTACTCCTAGTAATAGAAGTAAAAGAGGTTTATTCAACTTCCTAGGAAAAGCTCACAAATATCTGTATGGTACATTAGACGCAGATGATGGAGACCGATATGACAAATATATTAACATTCTTCATGAAAATCAATTAACAATTGATAAAGACATAACTGCCACGCAAACTATAGTTAAGCAGCTGACTGAAGACGTTGACTCTAAGTTAAGCGACAAAAATAAATCAGCAAAATATACAAATCAAGATTAACGAATTATCACGTATGACACAGTCTACAGGTAGGGTAAAGTAGGGTGAGATGGCCAGCCGGGAGAGACGGCCAACGGCTAAATTCGAATAAAAGGCGTCGTGCGCGGGCGCGGTCTGCATTCTCCAGCAATAAACGTTTATGTTTGCGCACGGTCAATGTGTTTGCGTTTACCTCGAAGTGACACTGAAGCGCTCAAAAAATAAAAACGTTATTACGTCGTTCGAAAATTTTAGAATAGTTTTTTCTGCGGTCTACTGTGAGTGTATGGGAAGAAATCTACTGCCAATATCAACGTATTAGGTGAGTACAATAAGTATTAAGTAATTCTAACCTCAAAAACCAGTTAAAAACATGCTGTGAGTTTTGTTTGTCACGTTGGCCATCTTTCCCTAACATTTTGGGAGAGATGGCCACGAGATGGCCACCAAATAGTGGGGATAGATGGCCAGATGTTTGTAACATCTATTTTTTTACAGTTTGATGTCCTTTCCAATTTTCTGCGGAAAATGCCAACAAAGTATAAAAGAAAGAACTCAAATCGTGGTAATTATACTGAAGAAAATTTGAGGCTAGCAATTGAAGCTGTTAGAAACGATTCTTCTATGAACGGCGCCTCAAAAAATTATGGCATTCCTAGGAAAACCCTTGAAAGGAAAATAAAAAATAATATTTTTACCATTGGTAGAATGGGACCTGATAGTATGTTGGGGGAAGCAAATGAAAATAAATTAGTGCAACACATTATAAAGGCCCAAAAATACGGGTTTCCTATGACGGTACCAGATGTTCGAAAGCTTGCCTATAATTTTGCTGAATGTCTAAAAATCAATCACAAGTTCAACAAAGAAAAAGGAGACGCTGGTTCGGATTGGTTTAGGTCGTTTTTGAGAAGACTTGTCTATTCGCAAAGCTGAGGGTGTATCTCTAGGCCGAGGTGAGGGCATGAACCGTGTAGATGTGGGAAATTATTTTAAACTGCTACAAGAAACACTTGAACAAAATGAGCTTTTCAACAAACCTGGGTGCATCTATAATGTTGCTGAAACAGGTCTGCAATTAAATAATCGACCTGGCAATGTTTTAGCCGAAAAAGGAGCGAAGGATGTTGTTACAGTGACGTCGGGGGAAAAGGGTGAGACGATCTCGTGCATAGCTTGCTGTAATGCCGAGGGTTTTTTTTTTACCGCCAGTCTGCGTATTTAAAGGGAAGAATTTAAAGACCGAATGGACTGACTCAATGCCACCCGGTTCACATATCGTGATGTCACAAAAATCGGCCTATTTTACTGCAACAATTTTTTTGGATTGGTTTAAAAACCACTTCTTACCACGTAAAGGCGAAGGAAGAACACTATTAATTCTTGATGGGCATGCATCTCACTGTTCTTCTGTTGAACTTTTAGAAACCGCTGAAACAAATAATGTCGTTTTATTGTGTTTACCTCCACATACTACTCATTATTTGCAACCATTAGATAGGGCTTTTTTTAAGTCCCTTAAAACCTTCTATTATCAATCTTGCAGAGAATGGATGCAGAGCCACCCCGGAAGGAAACTAGGACGACTCCAATTTGGAGAACTTCTAATGAAAAGCTGGGGAAAGTCAGCAACCGCTGGAAATGCAATGTCCGGCTTCAGAGCAACTCGAATATTTCCCTGGAATCCAAATTCTGTACCCGACCATGCTTACACAGTTTCTGATCGAATAGAAAACAGTGACACCAGAGAAGGCCAGGGAACAGTCACAGAAGTAACAAACAGTCACAGTTTCAGCTCTCAAGTGAACAATGCTAAAGTAACACCAGAAATAACTCACTCAAGTAATTCGATGGATGATGAAGTGCCATCTTGTAGCCATGCTGATCCTATAGAGCCTCGATGTACAACCCCAGTGAATGAGAAATCTATTCCAGACCTGACACCTGAAAAAGTTTTAGAACAAATTAATCCCACGCCCAAATTAGTTGTTTCTGCAAAAAAACGAGCAAGGGCTGTTGCTACCCTATTAACTTCTCCCGAACATATTGCAACCGTGAAAGAAAGACACGAAAAGAAAAATAAACAAACTAAGAACACAACAAAAAAGCAAATTCCAAAAAAAAAAATTCAATAAAGAAAACGCTCACCTTCACCAAGTTCAGATGAGGAGCAGAATATACAAGTTCCGTATGAAGAGGAAAGTGATACCCTTTCCGAAGTGGATAACACTGAATGTGCAGGATGTGGAGAAAGCTACAACAACACGAGAAAAAAAGAAGATTGGTTGCAGTGCATAATATGCCAGAAGTGGTTTCACGAAAATTGCTCATCTTACGTAAACACTTGTCAAAATTGTGGTAAAACTGCTTTTAAAAAGAAGCAAAAGTGATGTTAAGGATTAATCTTTTATTTTGTTTTTATAAGAAGTTGTGTGTTTTCAAATTTTTCAATATTATTTTCTTATTTTTATGTTTTGGCCAACTAACCCAGCCGATCGGGGATAGATGGCCATGTGCAGCTTTTGGTTGGTAAATAATAATTACGAAAATTAAAATTAATTTGACTGTATTTATTTACCCACCTGTTCGGATAATAGTTAAGCAATGACAAAAAAAAAGTTGCAACGCCTAACCCCCACCAAAAAAATTACAGGCCTTTGCTACGCAAAACGGTGGCCATCTCACCCGACTTTACCCTACAACATTATACGTTATCACGTTACTTGATAATATTGAAAACAATCTTCACGTGCTAAATGAAATAAAATCCAACGTTCAGACCGCGATCAGTTTTGCAGAAATTAATATAATGCATCACAGTATATTCAAGTATCAAGAACTGCAAAGCATAATTTCAAAATTGGAACAAAGAAATCGTATCCCTTTTGATAACATAATCAAGTATTATGAAGTTGCTTATACAGACGTGACAATAAAGAAAGACTTAGTTATTTTCTATATTGCAATTCCTTTAATTTCTGGAAATCCATACGAATTCTATCAATTGTATCCAATCCCAGTTAATAATCAATTAATGACCTTAAAGAATCGTTATCTTTTAAAGTCATTAAACGATTTTTTCAATTCAAAGGAAAATTGCCAAAAGATTGAAGAAATAACCTTATGTCAAGCAAGTCAATTAAACAAAAATGAACCATGCTTTTTACAGACCATGAACCTTACCAGTCATTGTCCAAAGGTGCGTACAGACTTAGCGAGACGCGCGCGAGACATGCCAATTCTCAATGTGTGGACGGGGCTCGCGAGAAGCTCGCGAGTGTCGCGTTGCAGGCGCGTTGCTATCCGTCTTGTGTCGGTTTTTCCGCGAGACATCAAAGGAAAGGAGGAGCTTAGTCTAGACGGAATCGGGAAGTTTGCATTTTTGGTTAGTTTTAACGGCGGTAGCGTTGTGTGAATTTGAAGTTGTGTTGTTGTTGTGTGAAAGTTAAGGATTTTATTAAAACATGGATGACTGGAATGATGAGTTACAGCTCCGTATGATTGAGCTGTATGAATCGAAACCAATTCTCTGGAACCCAACCGATCCAAACTATTTCAGAAAAAATAAAAAAATTGACGCTTGGGTTGAAATAACCCAAGCTTTAAATTTAAATAAAACTTGGGAAGAAGTGAAAAAGAAGTGTAATTCGCTATTGGCAACCTATCGCAAAGAGAGGAAAAAGGTCAAGGACCGTATTACAACGGGATCAGGTAAGTGATATTATTTCTTAACAAACACTTATTAATCTGAGCACTGTTTAAACAAGAATATTATTATTCATTATTAATATACTTTACATTATTAATTTCAGGCGCAGACGACATATACGTAAGCCGCTGGTTTGCTTATGACGCATTTGCGTTTATTGAGCATCGGGATCAACCCAGGGATAGAATAAATACGGTATGTTTTTTTTTAATCTGTTTATTGCACATGAAAAGTATATACATATAAAAACATAAAATATATACTAACAACCAAGTACTTATACCGGATGTTCATTTTTTATATCAGACCTTAGTTTTTTTCTGTACCTGTTACTGCGTTATTTGTTAAATTGATAATTAATATAATATTTGTTTGTTTTTTTGTATATAATGATAAAAAATCTGATATAAAACTACGAACGTTCTGTATATGCTAGTAAAATGTACAAACTACTACATAATTAAAACATTACATTAACAAAAACCTGTTCATATCAACTATGCGTGTATTGTTTGCCAGTCTACTGCGCCTTCGTTAATACAGTAATCTGCAATTTCGTCTCTAAGTTTCATTAGACAAGCAGAAGATCTTTTAGGTATGTTTTTTAATGAAATCATAGACGTACAATTTTTCTCATTTCTCCATGCACCAGGCACTACAGTTCCATTATTTTCATGATCTAAAGCCATAGGCGGAGAGTAAACATTAGGAGAATGTTTCCTTAGGTAATTATGTAAATAGATAGTGGAAGATACCACTAACTCTGCTTTATTGGGCTCTAAAAGCATAGGCTTTCGCATTACTCGAAAAACAGAACTTACGATTCCAAATGCATTTTCAACAACTCTACGTGCCCGACTGAGCCTGTAATTAAAAATTCTTTTAGAACTTTCTTTTAAATGATCTCCTCCGTATGGTTTCATTATATTTTCATGTAAAGCAAAGGCACTGTCTGCTGCGAAAAAATACGGAATTTTTTTTGTACGACCAGGAAGTTCTTTAGAAGGAGGTAAATTGAGCATGTTAGTGGACATCATTTCGTAGAATTTAGTAGCCTTAAAAACTCCACCATCAGAAATTCTACCTTGGGATCCGACGTCAGCAAAAAGAAAATTATAATTTCCTTCAACAACAGCTAACAAAACAATACTAAATTGTGATTTGTAGTTAAAAAAATCACTGCCTGAATTTATTGGGTTCTGCATAAGAATATGTTTTCCGTCAATAGCTCCTACACAATGTGGGAAATTCCATAGTGTTTCAAATGTGTCTGCTATTTCCAACCAGGCAGTCGGTGAGGAGGGTATCTGCAATAATAATAATAATATAATATATACAGTGTGGAACAGCCAAATGGAATAAATTCGATAACGAATAAATGAGAGCGTGTTGGGAAAAACGCTTGGACACGTCGATTTGTATTTTTAGATGCGCATTTATAAAAAAAAATAAAAATTATATAGGGTGTGTCATGTGACAGTGGCCGATACCAACTTTCTTATTTTAAATACAACCCCCTGTATATTATTAGTTTTTTGGATTCTTCAGAAAATTCTAGACATAATTCATGTACAATGTCCCATACCTATCTTCAACTGTTTCGGAAATATTAAGTGTTTTCAGATGTATTACAACAATTAACATTAAAAAAAGAAAATTATTTTATTTCACAAATTCGCTACATTACACTCAATACTTATTTTCACGAACATTTTGAACATCTCTTACATTGAAATTAATGTTTTTTTGTTTTTTTTTACATTATTTGTGAAATAAAATAATTTTTTTTTTTTAATATTAATTTTAGTAATACATCTGAAAACACTTAATATTTCCGAAACAGTTGAAGATAGGTATGGGACATTGTACATGAATTATGTCTAGAATTTTCTGAAGAATCCAAAAAACTAATAATATACAGGGGGTTGTATTTAAAATAAGAAAGTTGGTATCGGCCACTGTCACATGACACACCCTATATAATTTTTATTTTTTTTAATAAATGCGCATCTAAAAATACAAATCGACGTGTCCAAGCGTTTTTCCCAACACGCTCTCATTTATTCGTTATCGAATTTATTCCATTTGGCTGTTCCACACTGTATATAGATACATAACTTTTGCGAAGTATCGACGCAATATCTTAGCAAACATTTTATTACATGTAACAAACTAGTTTATACGAAACCTCGTACGAAAATATGGCAAAATTAAAGTAAAATGGGATGACGTAACAAGGTTGTTTCTTTATTTGTCACATTCAAAACATTTACTTTTCTCTTACATTATTACATCATCTACTTTTACTTTTGTTTTCGCCATAGTAGGAGTAGTATTGGCAGGCAATTTATCAACATTTTCCAGTTCAAAGAAATTATTTCTGTACACAGGAAGAAAGTACGCCTCCTAATGATGAACCTGTCCATTCGATGGAAAATATTGCTGGCTCACAAAACATCGTGGAATCAAATGAAGTACAATCCGTTATCCGTAATACTTCGGTTCAACCCCCCCGCCCATCCAGTTCTAAATCAAAAAGACCCAGATGCCAAAATGCAGTCATTTCGGAGACATTGACAATGATGAAAACCGCTACTGACGTATTGAGAGCTCGACAAACTGAAAACCCAGCATCAACAGAAGTAGCAGCATTTACCAATTTTATTGCTTCAAAAATGATACAATACCCGAGTAACATTCGGAAAATGCTAGAATATGAAATTATTGATGTATTTAAAAGGGCAGATTTGCAAAACTATTCTAACACTTTCAGTCAGGCATCATCTTCTACGTCAACGTCGTTTCCTCACCTTTCCACAAGTTTACCTCATTCAAATATTCATTCGTTCTCTCCTCCTCAAGAAATTCCTATCAATACATATCCTCCACAAGCTCCTATTAATCATTTGACTTCTCCTTCTTCTGTCAGTTCAATTTCTTCCTATTCTAACTTTGTTCATAATTCCCCAAACACATATCAGGCACAACAACATGAATTAACGCGAACGGTTTGCATTCCATCACCCTCTCCAAACTCTCAATCATCCCAAACCGGATCACAAAGTTCTGACAGATATTCTCCTCACAATTCTGTTCCATCTCGTCCATCTTCCTCGCCATTTGAGTTTTCCCAAGAATTCCCTAGTTTCCCATAAAAATTTCACACTGTGCATGCACTTTTAGTTACTTTTACTCATATCGGTACAATGATACATATCTTCTTCAATATACTATACAATAATTCTATTTATTCTTTATTTCTTACCTTAATGTATTCCTTCAGTTCTTCTATAAGTGCCCTGCAGACTTCGGGAATAATGGTAGAGATTGCTTGCTTGGATATTCTGAAAAGGTACTGTAAACTACTGAAAGAATCTCCTGTTGCCAAAAATCGCAAAGTTACAGCCAATCTAAAATTGTTTTATTGATATTACAACTTGTATTCCTTTTGTTTTTGACACCACTATATATTTACCGATCTTGAGCCGAAATTGGTTGTCTTAACCACGTTTCCTGCTTCGAAATTTTCGGTCCAATCTTTAGAAGAAGGTTTTCGAAGTCAGTTGGAGTCATTCGCGTAAAGTTCTTATAATGTCCGCTAATATGTTGAAACTTTAAATCGTTCATTAATCCATGACCAACCTGCTTTTCGTAAAACTTGGTTCGCCACCATCTTCGTTTCTTTTTTTCATTCTGCATATCTACCAACATTGCACTACCGCACAACAGAACCGAAATCGCAACTTGCTCCTCTGGGTAAGACATATATGTGGATAAATCAACTTCTAAATGGAAAATAAACTCCTTGTGTCGTCGAAGTTTTGCAATTGTAAAAAGCGCGCGAGAGTCTCGCGAGGTGCTCTTTAGTCAAAAGTATCGTACGAAGCTCGTCACGAGCGCGTCTCGCGCGCGTCTCGCTAAGTCTGTACGCACCTCAATGATGTTCGTAAAGTACGAAAAAACATCAATTACCCAATTAAGAGATAATTCAGTGATAATAATTCCAACCTCATCTGAAAATATCTACTTTGGGACAATCATTACGATTCTCAGAGACCAAATACTGTTAATCTAAGATTGAAATTGCCATCAATTAATATCGATAAAAATTTGATTAAAAATACAGAACCATTATTGTTAAAAGAGATCAATTTGGAAAATATTCACAATGACATAGAATTAGCGAAAAAATTGATTGTACACCCTTTAAAGAACATTGATGTTGAAACAACGAGTGTATCTGTATTTACTACATTATTAATTATATTGGTAATATTAGGAATTATAGTTTTAACTTACTATTATTGTAGAAAACCTAAAAAGGATGTAAAAGTGGACATACAATTAAAACCCCTCGAAAATGAAACCCCATTTTCTCAGTCTTAAGGAGGGAGGAATTATATGACCATTTATATTATTTTATCATTATAATATTGTTCTTCAGACGTTGCACCGTCAGCATTTACTGTAATCTATATAAATGATGCAGCGCAGCATTACATTTTAGTCATAATTTCTGTCTTAACCAGTGCGGTAATACACATATTGCTTTTCGTAATTTCGAGTTTTATTTTTTAAAAACGCTAGTTACCGAAAAGTAAATAAAATTACCGTTCAAGTTGTTTACATGACTAATTTTGTTCGCGCAGTGCATACACGGAAATCCTTGCTTTACAGCATTAGAGAAATAAATTTCATACGTTCCATTTTTCATTTTTTAGGAATGGAATGTGGATCGTACATACTAACACATAAATAAGAGTTAAAAATGATGCTAAAAATAATTTTGTTATAAGACATGATATTGTATATTAAGCCTTAAGTTGCACATATTAACCTTTGTTCTTATATTTCATGTAACACTGAGGACTATATGAGAAGGAAGCCAAAGCAGACTATGATGAGCTATTATCGTTATTGGAATTCACGATGGGCCTGTACGTTGATGCTGAGGTCCAAGCTAGCCGAATCATCGATTGAATAATCGACCCACACCACAAACATTTATGCGAAGTTTTGCTCATAGGACTAAGCCGCTATTAAACTTTTCTCAGTGTTGCAGTATTTTTGTTGTTCTGCCATTGCCAGAATCGGATAGATTTAGGGTAAATAAAAGTGCATAATGTTGTTTAGGTATAGTTACTGGAAAGGAAAGATTTTATTAGGTTTCTTGTTAGAATAAGAACTAACTTATTATTAAGAAATGATTGTAACCAGTGTCCTTGGACAAACTTAACTGAGTACTATGTAATACTCATATGTAAACCTACTAACCATTTATTATAATGTCTTCGTATTTATTAGGTAAACGATATATTTTTATTTTTGTTAAAAATTTTAATTATTGTTCATATAAAACTGGGGACCAGTTTTTCTGGGGCGGAGGCATATGTCACGAATGGAAAATCCATTAATTCAAAAGATGGACTTATTGACTTAAAAACATAAGAATATTCGAGGATTGCGAAATATTAAGCGCAAGTTATGTGACGGTCCTGTACGAGTTCCGCTGAATAAGCCAGATGCTGACAATGCAGTTATATTGAATAAAACCATTTTTATGTTAATTATTAAGGGACTTCATTTTTAGCTCTAAGACTAGTTAGATGTTAGATTAACCACAATAAACGTAATTAGTAAATTTTAGTTGTTTTTAAAAACGGCCTTGCCATATCGAAATAGTTAGGCACAGTTTTGTACTGGCGCAGTCGGTAGAATCTGTCAAGGTCCATCTATCGAAGAGTGACTTTTCGTTCAACGATTTATTGGCAGATCGATTTGTTCGCGAGTTCGGTAATTAACAACTTGTTGTTCGAGAGCATATCGACCGGGTTTAAACATTACTGGACAGTGAATCGTAATAGTGGTTTGTTTAATCGATTAACAAAACCATTCGTGGAAAGTGTCACCAAATTGGACATTTTCGCAAGGACTACAATTTTTGGAATGGACCACATCGCCATCCAGAAACTTGGGACCTTATAGTATTGATATGGTCAAGTTCGCCGTAATTTTTATGTAAGTGCAATTTATTTCATGTCGCATTTAGAAACAATAATTGAAGAGTTAAGTAATTTGTCAATTGAAGGCAAAGAGAACCCTTTAACCGACTCTACTCAAAGATCCAAAAAATTACTTGAAGTTCCATTAGTAACTAAGCAAGAAGTAAATAGTTTATCAATTAAAATTTTAAGTAGTTTTAATATGGCACATTTTAAGCCTGAATATTTAAAATGCGTACCCGAATTTGATGGAAACCCCAACGATTTAAACCGTTATTTGTCAACTTGTCAGAGTTTAATAGACAATTTTTATAATACCGCTAATCAGCGTGATTTTCAAAATGTCTTTTTATTGAATAGTTTAATAGGTAAACTAACAGGAACTGCTAAAATAATCGTTAATATTCAAAATGTCACGACATGGGACGATTTAAAGGCAGTATTGCATCGAAATTTTGCAGATCAACGTGACAAATCTTGCTTAAACAGAGACCTAGTAATGCTAAAACAAAATTCGAATGAAAATCAGAATCAATTCTATGATAGAGTATTACATCTATTGAATTTGCTTTGTTCGTACATAGATAGTCATGAAAACTCTGATGCTGGCAGAATTTTAAAAAAAGGTTTATACAACGATTTAGCTTTAAAAACCTTTCTGTCTGGTTTAAAAGAACCATTAGGCACTACTATACGCTGTATGAAACCTAATAGCCTAGCTGAAGCTCTTCAATATGTCACTCAGGAGCATAACAATAATTATTTCCAAAACTTTGCCAAAAATCAATCCCAAAATTTTAATAAGTCAAACTCAAGACCACAACCGGTTCAACAGTTTAGAACTCCTTTCTTGACCCAACCTCAACATCATTTTTCTTCATTTAATTCTCATACCCCTCATAATCTATTTACGCCCAGACCTCAAATTGCGCAAACTTCGCAATTTCCTTCACAACCTATAAACATTCGCCCTAATTTTAATAAAATTACCCAACGATTTCCTACTAATTCTCATGTATTTGGTCGACCAAACCAATCAAACGTTTCCAGACCAAATCAGAATAGACCACTTTCCAACCCACAACCTATGAGTGTCTGTACGTCAGGGCCAAAAGGACCTTTAGTTCCAACTAATAGATTCCAAAGGCCTAATCCTCAAAACAATCAACCAAAATATCTAGTGGAAGAATTATATAATACAGAAATGCAACCTAATTTCGACTATGATCAATACGATCAATTTAATCAATACGGGTTATCGGAACAGTATTCATCAGGAGTTACTGATTATTACGCAAATCCAAGCACACTTGCTAATTCTTGTGAAAATGACGGAGAAAATGCTGAATGTACGTATTCGCAAAATTTTCTGGAAAATCCGACCTTAGACAACAATACCAATGTCATCGACCCCCGAGAACAAAACACCACAAATTTTCAAGTAACGCCTCAGATACACAATCAAACATAGCAATTTCCCTAAATTTAACAAACACCAGTGAACTGTCTTACATTACTCTACCGGAACATAACATTAAACTTTTAATCGATTCAGGATCTACAAAATCTTTTGTGAATCCCGAAATAGCAAACAAATTTTATAGTAACTGCATTGCAGCTGACCCATTTATTGTTAGTACTGTATTCCAAAAATCAGCTCATCGATATAGTGCTTCAATACCTGCATCAAACATTTTCAAATTACCATCTAATCAAAATTTAAAATTTTATTTGTTTAAGTTTCACAATGTATTTGACGGTCTTATTGGTCTCGACAATTTGAAATTACTACAAGCAAATATTGATTTTAATAATGGTTATCTTATTACACCACATACAAAAATCAAACTTATGTATTACCAAACAAAACCTGAACTGAATTGTATAACTATTTCTCCTCGTACCGAACAAGTAATAAAACTAAAAACTACTATCAATAAAGGTGAAATAATTATACCTCATCAAAAAATACACAATTGCGAAATCCCTGAATGTTTGACTGTTGCAAAAGATGGATTTGCATTGACCACAATTTTAAATAGTTCTTGTATGCCTGTCACTTTAGATTTTCGGAACCAATACTAGTCAAAAAATTTAATCGTAAAGAAATTGAAAATATCGATTTAAATAATTTTGATGAAACAGCAAAACCGAAATTAGACTTAAACAAACTAAGACTTGATCACTTAAATTCAGAGGAAAAAGATGAAATATTGAAATTATGTAAAGAATTTTCCGACGTTTTCTATCAGGAAAATACATCACTCACTTTTACTACAAATATTAAGCATCACATAAGAACAACTGATGAAGTGCCTATTTACACCAAGTCCTATAGGTACCCCTTCATTCATAAGAAAGAAGTGGAAAATCAGATTGGTAAAATGTTGAATCAAAATATAATCAGACCATCAAACGGCCCATGGTCAAGTCCAATTTGGGTGGTACCCAAAAAGATAGATGCATCTGGGACTCAAAAATTGAGAGTAGTTATAGACTACCGTAAGCTTAATGAAAAAACTATCGACGACAAATTCCCTTTACCAAACATAACCGATTTGTTAGACAAGCTGGGGCTGGGCTGGGAAAATGTCACTATTTCACAACCCTTGACCTTGCTTCAGGATTTCACCAAATTGAAATGAATGAGGAGGACATCCCTACGACCGCGTTTAGTACAGAAAACGGACATTTCGAGTATTTGAGAATGCCTTTCGGTTTGAAAAATGCCCCCGCCACTTTTCAACGCGTAATGGATTCGATATTACGAGGTATTCAAAACGAAAAATGTTTGGTTCATCTCGATGATATCATCATTTTCTCCACGTCATTACAAGAACACCTTACAAATTTAAAAGCTGTATTTAAACGACTCCGCGACTCAAATTTTAAGATCCAACTCGATAAGAGCGAATTTGTACGTCGAGAAGTCGCATATTTAGGTCATATAGTTACCCCCGACGGTGTCAAGCCGAATCCAGACAAGATTTCTGCAATCAAAAAGTACCCCATTCCAACTACCACCAAACAAATTAAAGGTTTCCTTGGTTTATTAGAATACTATAGAAGATTCATTAACAATTTCGCCAAAATTACTAAACCTCTCACTAAATGCTTGAAAAAGCAGCCAAAATTCAACATGATAAAGAATTTTTAGATTGTTTCGGAATTTGTAAAAATCTTTTGATAAACGAGCCAATTTTGCAGTATCCGGATTTTTCCAAGCCTTTCAACTTAACGACCGATGCGAGCAATGTTGCATTAGGTGCAGTTTTAAGTCAGGGACCACCAGGTCGTGATCTTCCAGTAGCGTACGCTTCACGTACTTTAAACAATTCCAAACAAAATTATTCCGCTATAGAGAAGGAATGCCTTTGTCTCGTATGGGCTACAAAGTATTTCCGTCCCTATTTGTTTGGACGAAAATTCAACATCATAACTGATCACAAGCCATCACAACGGTTGTTTTCACTCAAAGATCCCAGTTCAAAACTGCTACGCTGGCGCACTAAATTGGAGGAGTATGATTACAAAATATTGTACAAAAAAGGAACATCTAATACGAACGCGGACGCATTGTCAAGAATCGAGATTCATGCAAAGGAAGACGAACCGTTTTCTCTTAAATCCTACATGGAAGAGTTTAACAAGCAGTTAGAAAGAGAAACAGAACAAGCATCTACTTCAGCACAACGTCCGACATCACCCCAACTATCAACATCAAATAGACAAGAAATAGATCAAGCGTCAATGTTAGTCCAAATCGATAATCATCAATCAGAATTTGATACAAACGATGAAAGACAAGATAATCAAAATGATGAACAAGACAATGATACTATTAAAGTATACAAACAACGATCAAGACCCAATAGTTGGAATACCGATAGCCGATATCCCTGTAAATTATGGGGCTAACCAAGTCATAAGATCGCAAACATTACACTCGCCGGTAAACCCAAAGTTATCAATTATATTCGAAAAGAAACGCAGCTTGGTTGTACAGGGGTGGGCATAAGTCACCTGGCAGCCTTGAAAACAGATCATGCGTCAGACCCACCACTCTCGCTCGGATTTCAGGTGCGCGTAGCAACGCGGCCGGGTGGGCATAAGTTAGTATGCTTGTCGACCTGAAGCAAGACAGATCAAACCGGTTTTTTGCGTTGTTAGATTGTAATTTTTGAGTAAAATGGCACAAAACGTTCGAGTCAAGTTTTCATTACAACAGCGTGTGTTTTTGTTGAAACAGTTTTATTGTCTGGATCGCGATTATGGAGCTATTGAAGAGGGTTTTAGAGAAAAGTGGCCTGATACACATTTCCCAAACCGCAATTACATGGTTGAATTAGCCAAAAAGTTTGAAAGGACCGGTAGTGTTGAAGATGCAAAGCGTATTGGGCGTCCACGTTCGGTGCGCACTGAACAGAATAGCATGATGGTAGCGCAAAGATTCGTCGAAAATCCTCGCCGCTCTGCCAAACGGACATCGTTGGTGCTTGAAATACCATCTCGTACACTTCGTAGAATCATGGAAGATATCGGTTTGCACTGTTATCGTCCTCATTTGCTGCAGCAGCTAAAACCGCGAGACCATCTGCCGCGCATGGAATTCTGCGAGTGGTACCTAATTATGAAAGCAGCCGATCCTTTTTTCGAGAGACAAATCTTGTGGAGTGATGAAGCACAATTCAAGGTTGATGGCAGGGTAAATAGGCATAACTGCGTTTATTGGGCCGATGCTCATCCTCATGAGATCCTCGAAAAGGAAGTGAATTCTCCTGGAGCTATGGTTTGGGCCGGAATGAATTATCGAGGGATAGTTGGCCCCTATTTCTTCGACGTGTCCGTTAATTCGGAAACTTACTTAGAGCTTTTACAAGAATTACGCGTCACCTTGGATGAGGACGACAGATTCGAAGGACGGAACATAATTTTGCAGCAGGATGGCGCCCCGCCGCATTTCAGCTTGGAGGTTCGCGCTTTCCTCAACGAGCACTTCCCAGGATGGATTGGTAGAGGTGGTTGCATTGGTTGGCCCCCAAGGTCTCCGGACCTCACAGCGATGGACTTTTCAATTTGGGGCCTAATGAAGAACCGGGTTTATACGCATCCGATAGCAAATGTCGAAGATCTCAAACATTGGATAACAGTCGAGTTCGATATCATCAATGAAGACCTCACGATGCTCGCCCGTATTGTTAATTCGATCGAAAAACGTTATTTGAAGTGTATCGAGATGAACGGTGACCATTTTCAACACCTATTATAAATATTTTTGTGTTATAATGAAATAAAACGAACGTTTCTTAAACTTGTGTTTCCGTTTTATAAAATTTCTTGAATTTTTGCAAATTTGCCAGGTGACTTATGCCCACCCCTGTACAACTTAGTAAAAGTAATTTCGAAAACGATGTTTTAAAGTTAATCAAAGAAAACATTGTCCCCGGTAAACAATATCATCTGTACTTCGAAGAACCAGGCGTATACAAACAATTTTGCGAAGTAGTGAGAAAGTATTTTAGATGGCCTTCTCTAAATCTCAAGAGATGTTTAAAAAAATTACTTGACGTTACAAATAAGTCAGACATAGAAGAAATAATACAAAACTATCATTGCGGTAAGACTAATCATCGAGGAATTGATGAGACTTTATTTAAAATTAAAGAACGTTATTCTTGGCCTAATAATCCTATTTATATTGTACCGTCGTACTCCTTAATGACACACTTTTTGTACAACACTGTATATTGTTTACAAACAATAAACTGACACTGACACTTAACCTCGTAATCTGACAACTTCGACTTCACTACAACCATCAACTCAACAACTAACTAACCAGGCCTGGTTCAGCTGCTTATATAGGCTTCCATGGTTTCTAGAAAATTCCCAAATATTCACGAAATTGACTTTCTCTCTCACACTCATTAAGCTATAACATAAATCTCTCTCTATATAAGCAACGGAGCCAGGATTTTCTAGAACACAGACAAAAGAATGTATAACGTAAACAAAGCAACATAACATACAGGGGTAACAACAAATAACTAAAGAAATCCTAACTAATAATCAAAAGTTCGCTTTGCAACACTGCCCCCCTCCTAGAGTTGATCGTCCCGATCATCAACTTCACCAGCTTTGGGTGGTCGGTAAGGTGCAAGTCGATCCAGGTGAACTATTTTCATTTTCGCCCGATGTCCTCGCTGTATTCTGTAGACGACGTCGTTCAGACGCTTTATAACGTCGTAGGGTCCCTCCCATGACCTCTGTAGCTTCGGTGACTTTCCTTTCTCTCGAGCAGGATTGTATAACCAGACCTGATCACCGGCTTGGAATCCGCTGCTGTTGGCCCTTTTGTCATATCTTGTCTTTAGTCGGTCGCTTGCAAATTTCAACTTCTGCCGGACTTCCTCATGGATCACGTGCAAGCGTTGCGACAATTTTTCCGAATAGCTATCACAAGAGGCTGGGGGTTCTTCCGGTCGTCCAAAAAGAAGATCCATTGGCAAACGAAGCTCCCTTCCAAAGACAACACTAGCTGGTGTTTTGCCAGTGGAATCATGTACTGCCGATCGATAAGCCATCAGGAACAACGGAATGTGCTGATCCCAATCTGTCTGATTGTTATCAACGACTGTCCTTAGGTAGTTGTCTAGTGTCCGGTTGAAACGTTCCACCATTCCGTCTGACTGTGGGTGTAATGGAGTAGTTCTGGTTTTCTTAATTCCCAATCGGTCACACACTTCCGTGAATACTGCCGATTCGAAATTACGCCCTTGATCCGAATGCAACTCCCTCGGTACTCCAAATCTGCAGAAGAAGTTGTCAACCAGAACTTCTGCTACAGTAGCGGCTTCCTGGTTTGGTATTGCGTACACTTCTGGCCATTAAATTATTAGGAATTAGTTTTGGGAAAAGGTCCAGCTACATCAACGGCAATCCTCTCAAACGGAGCTCCGACATTATACTGCTTCATACATCCTCGGCTCCGAGTTTTGGGACCCTTGCTACTGAAACAGTCTGCGCAACGCCGACACCAATCTTCTACATCTGAGCGGCTTTGTAGCCAATAGAACCTTTCCCTAACTTTATTTAACGTTTTGTTGATGCCAAAGTGCCCTCCACCAATTCCATTATGGGCTTCTTTCAGTACGTCACTAACTCGGTTTCTTGGCAGAACTACCTGAAGTCGTTCTTCTTTCCCATCCGGACTTTCCCATTTTCTTTTTAGTAAATCTCCATCAATAATAAGGGACTCCCATAATGCCCAATATCCCTTTAATGTTGGAGACTTAGCGGAAATCTCCTCCCAATTTGGTCTTTCTCCACGCTCTTTCCAGTTAATTATCTGTCCTAAATCGGGGTCTTCTCGTTGATCGGCAGCCAAGTTTTCCCGATCCCATGCGATGTCATTTTTCAGAGCGATCCTTCGACAAGGCTTTCCAAATTCAGCTATCTCCAGGCGTTTACAGTGATTGCAACCTTCCACACAAGGTCTTCGTGACACTGCGTCCGCGTTTCCGTGCAAACGTCCCTTTCTGTGTTCAATCTGGAAGTCATATTCTTGAAGTCTTTGCAACCGTCGAGCTATTTGTCCTTCTGGATTTTTGAATTGAAATAGCCATTTCAGAGAGGCATGGTCCGTCCTTAGTCTGAATCGTTGTCCGTACAGGTATTTGTGAAACTGCTCGACTGTTTTCACTACGGCTAACAGCTCCTTCCTGGTTACGCAATAATTTCTCTCTGGCTTTGATAGTGATTTGCTGAAATAGGCGATCACTCGTTCTTCACCATCTTGGATTTGAGATAAAACTCCGCCTAAACCAATATTACTAGCATCTGCGTCCACAATAAACTCTTCCCCAGGTCGTGGAAAAGCCAAAACTGGTGGAGAACAAAGGGTTACTTTCAGTTCTTCCATGGCTTCCTGACATGTTGCAGTCCATTCGAAGGGCTGGTTATTCTCCGTCAATTTGTGTAGGGGTCTGGCTATATCAGCAAATCCACGAACAAACCTTCTGTAATAGGAACACAATCCCAGAAAACTTCTTAATTCATGCTTGTCTTTCGGAACAGGCCAATTTTTTACAGCTTCAGTTTTCTTCGGGTCGGTTTTTACTCCTTTTGACGATATAACGTGTCCCAAGTATTCGACTTCTTCTTGGAAAAAGCTGCACTTCTTCGGATTTAATTTCAGGTTTGCCCCTCTGAACTTCTTGAAGATTTCTTCAACGTTTTGCAGGTGTTCTTCAAATGTTTTGCCCATAATAATGATGTCGTCTAAATAAACAAGACAGGTTTTCCAAGTCAATCCTCGTAGAACAGTTTCCATTAATCTTTCGAAGGTTGCCGGAGCATTGCAAAGTCCAAAAGGCATGACGTTAAAATGCCACAAGCCATTTCCAGTTGAGAAGGCAGTTTTCTCTTTGTCCCGTTGATCCATCTCCACTTGCCAGTATCCACTTTTTAGATCCAAGGTGGTAAACCACTTTGCGTTAGCCAGAGTGTCTATGGTGTCATCTATTCTGGGCAAGGGATAACTGTCTTTCTTAGTAACTTCATTTAGTCTTCTATAGTCCACGCAGAATCTTGTCGACCCATCTTTCTTAGTAACAAGTACCACAGGAGAACTCCAAGGGCTGGTGGATGGCTCAATGACGCTGCGATCCGCCATGTCCTGTATAAGATTTTCCACTTCTGCCTGCTTAGCCAATGGGAGTCGTCTGGGTCTTTGCTTAATGGGCAAATAATCCCCTGTTTCAATTTTATGCCTCACTAAATGAGTTCTTCCCAAATCCGTTTCATTTAAGGCGAACACGTCCTTGTAGTCGTGAAGCAAACGGCCAAAAGTCTGTTTTTCTTGATCAGTCAAAATTGAGCTCGTCTTTTTCATTAAGTGCACCAAACACTCAGGAAGGTCACTGTCGGGGTTTGGTTTTGTTTCGTGCGACTCCTTAGTCACCATAAGTACTGGTTCGGATTTGGCTATTATATCGCCTTTTTTTAATCTTTGACCACATTCTTTCAAATTGGCGACTTTTACGTATGCTTGACCGTTTTTTCTGCTGGACTAGGGTGCGGGCTACAAGAACTCCCTTCCTCACAGCATCATCTTCCTCTTCATAACTCGGTTCTATCAGCTGAAGTTTGCTCAATTCCGTTTTTCTATCCAAATTAACTTTAACGATGGTCTCTGATCTTGCAGGTAAGTTGACATCTTCTTCCAACGTGACTTTCCTCACACGCATATCTTGTTCGGGTGTCATCATAACAATCTCGTCTTGTCCAGTCTTGATCAGTCTATTCTCCAAATCCAGCTGGAACTTGTGTTGCTCCATAAGATCTAAGCCCATTAAGACGTCATCAGTTATGTTGGCCACAAAAACGGTATGGTTGAAGACATGCCGCCCAAGCTTCACTTCCGCTTCATGGATTCCCAGAACAGGCATTGACTCACCAGCGGCAGTTTCCAATATAAACTTTGTACCAGTGTCGCTAATCCTGCAGTGTTTCACTATGTCCGGCCTTACGATAGTATGACAAGAACCGGTATCAACAACCATTTGGCAATCCCGGCCGCAAATCTTACCGGTCACTATTAAGCTGGTGTTTTCGTGCTGAAGACGGGCTACTTTAATTATGGTTGGTGGGGCTTGACAGTGTTGCGTAGCCAGCTTTTGCCCCGGAAAACTGGCTACTCTTCGTTTTCCTGGTTTGCGACACTGCGATTGAATGTGCCCCTTTTCTCCACAGTTCCAGCATTCCAATGACCGAGTAAACGTGGTGGTTTGAGCGTTTCGGTTGTTCTGACTTCTTCTATTTAACGCTCCCATTAGTTCTTTTCGAAATGTCTCCAGCTGACGATTCAAGTCTGACTGAGTGATTGTGTGATCTGAATTGGAATATCGGTTTCTCGGTTCCGGTGTAAGGCTTCTGACTTGACGCACTCGAGTATGTCCTCGTGATACTTGCTTGACCGCCTCAAACTCCAAAGCGTAAGCAAGAGCATCATGCAATGTTTGGCATCTCGCTAATCGTATTGCTTGCTCTGTGTCACAATCTTTAAGACCTCGTACAAAAGCCCGTACTGCCATTCGCTCTCTAATGTCGTGAGAGGCCGTTGGATAGGCCAGACAAACTAATCGAGCAATGTCGGCTTCATACTGTTGAAGTGTTTCCGTGCTTCTTTGGGTCCTACTAGACAACTGAGCTTCGTATACTTGTTCTAGGTGCTTATTTCCAAATCTCATCTCTAAATGTTGGATTAAGTCGTCGTAGTTTTTGTACTGGCTCTCGTCCAAAGTCTGCAAAACCTCCCGTGCTTCTTCTCGAAGTGACAAAACCAAGGCAGTGGCTTTGTCACTTGATGTCCAATTGTTGGCCTCTGCGGCAGCCTCAAACTGTTTTTTGTAAACCTGCCATGAGGTCTTACCGTCGAAAACTGGTGGCTTAATATTTGAGCAGACACTAGAACTGGCGACTACGGTTGGCTTTGAAGACTTTTCCTGTAGTTTGTCAAATTCCTCTCGCAAGGTCTGAACGGTCTCCTCCATACCGCTTATCCTCTCATTTACCTTTTCTTCCAAAATTTCCATCCTGTTGTCCATTTCTCCTTTTATTTCATTTATTACTCGGTCTAGTTTTTCATCTTGTCGTTGAAACTGGTCTTTAATTTGGTCTTGGCTTGCTTTGAACTGCTCTTGACTTATTTGGCTTGCTTTCATTTCTTCGAACTTTTGGTCTTGGCTCGCTTTCATTTCTTCGAACTTTTGGTCTTGGCTCGCTTTCATTTCTTCGAACTGTTGGTCTTGGCTCGCTTTCATTTCCTCCAACTTTTGGTCCTGACTTGCTTTCATTGCTTGAATCATCTCCATAAGTTGTTTCATTCCTTCATCCATTTTGGCACTTTGTTGTCGTGTACTCACAGGCATTCAACACACCTTCTGCTTTTGTCGGTTTATTCTGTCTTCCTCTGGAACTCTTCTTCGATTCTCCTATCCCACTTCTGACACCAAATGTACCGTCGTACGCCTTAATGACACACTTCTTGTTCAACACTGTATATTGTTTACAAACAATAAACTGACACTGACACTTAACCTCGTTATCTGACAACTTCAACTTCACTACAACCATCAACTCAACAACAACAACTAGGCCTGGTTCAGCTGCTTATATAGGCTTCCATGGTTTCTAGAAAGTTCCCAAATATTCATGAAATTGACTTTCTCTCTCACACTCATTAAGCTATAACATAAATCTCTCTCTATATAAGCAACGGAGCCAGGATTTTCTAGAACACAGACAAAAGAATGTAGAACGTAAACAAAGCAACGTAACATACAGGGGTAACAACAAATAACTAAAGAAATCCTAACTAATAATCAAAAGTTCGCTTCGCAACAATATGAATTGCGATGTGTGTTGTAAAGCTACAAACGCTTTTAAGTTAAATTTTTATTGTTATTGGGAGAAGAAAACCAAAATAATAACGACAGCGCCTTAGAAGACGAAATAGGAGAAGATGTCGTAAGTGAGACGTATAGCTGTTGCACTTATAATCCAAATATTGACGTGATATTAAGAATAAAGGAAGTGAATGATTTCTATGAAGCTCCAGTTGACAAGCGTGTCCAAAATAATACTGGAGATGTTAATCAACGCGATAAGGATTGGGGGTTATGAAATCGTGCTGTACGACATCATGAATCAATAGTGTTTTGTAATTTTCATTATGTTCTTCAGATAAGATATATAAATTTAATTATGAATATTTGCATTGAATGTCATGAAGGTTTTGTTGATGAGTTTTACAAAAAAGTTGCTTATCACTACAAGGGAGTGTCCTTTTTGCTAGTGCATGAACATGACTTTTTTCAGATGAATTGCTATGTGTGTTGTAAAACTACAAACGCTTATAATTTAAATTTTTCTTGTTATTGGGAGAAGAAAACCAAAATAATAACGACAGCGCCTTAGAAGACGAAATAGGAGAAGATGTCGTAAGTGAGACGTATAGCTGTTGCACTTATAATCCAAATATTGACGTGATATTAAGAATAAAGGAAGTGAATGATTTCTATGAAGCTCCAATTGACAAGCGTGTCCAAAATATTACTGGAGTTGTTAATCAACGCGATAAGGATTGGTGGTTATAGAATCGTGCTGTACGACACCATGAATCAATAGTGTTTTGTAATTTCCATTATGTTCTTCAGATAAGATATACAGAGTGTCTATAAAAGAACTCCGGGGTTTAAAAAATTAATATTTTTTAAACTATAAAAGATAGCAAAATTTGATCAATTCCTTTGAAACAAGCAGCTCAAAGAGTTTTACTCATACGAATTGGGAATGTTTCTCTCAACAGTTGGCAGCGCTGCGGAGCGTTGACCTTGAAATGACGTAGCGGCTGCGGCAGGCAGTCAGTGTCGTCTGGACTGCCGCGCTATGGCGACGCCTCAACAAAAGGCTCAGTGTGTTATTTGGCTCATAGAAACTAATTCTGTTGTTACTGTACAAATAAACTTTCGACGTAGCTATGGTGTTGACCCGCCTACAGACAAAACAATTCGTCAGTGGTTAAGTGCGTTCAAGGAAACAGGAAGTGTTTTGAAGCAAAAGTCGCCGGGTAAGCCGCGTGTGTCTGAAGAGAATGTGGACAGAATCCGAGCTTCATGCACTCGAAGCCCTAAGAAATCATTAACAAGACGCAGTCTGGAATTGGGGTTACCAAGATCAACGGTCCATAAGGTAATTTGTAAAAGACTTCGTTTAACTGCCTACAAGATTCAACTTTTACACCATATCAAACCGGCAGACAAGGTTAAGAGATTCGACTTTTCTGTTTCCATGCTGGATAAAATTGATGAAGATAATGATTTTTTAAAAAGTGTGGTTTTTAGTGATGAAGCTACTTTTCATGTGAACGGAACTGTAAACAGGCATAATTGCAGAATTTGGGGTTCACAGCCGCCCCATGAGTTTATTGAGTACGAACGTGACACGACCAAAGTGAATGTTTGGTGTGCTCTTATGCATGACAGAGTCATAGGTCCCTTCAATTTTGCCGAAAGGACCATCAATGGTGATGTCTATTGTAACATGTTAGAGGAGTATGTTTATCCTCAGTTGCATGACATTGAGACGGAGAAAGGTTTAGTTTACTTTCAACAAGGTGGGGCGCCGCCACACTTCAGTTTGCGTGTGCGTGACTCACTGGACGCTCGTTTCGGTAACAGGTGGATTGGAAGGGAAGGACCTATTCCATGGCCACCAAGGAGCCCTGATATGACGCCGTTGGACTTTTTCTTCTGGGGGCATATCAAGAATCTTGTGTATGCAGAGAACATTCGAGATGTTATCCATCTCAGGGAACGAATAGTGAATTGCGTGGCGTCCGTTCCCCCAGACATGCTCGCCAGGACAAGGGAAGAGGTAGAATACCGTTTCGACGTGTGCCGTGCCACTAACGGAGCTCACATTGAACTTTACTAAGTTGTTAAAAAATCTTGAAAATGTAAGCTTTCTAATCATGTATAAAACATGTATGTACGTTTTTTACTTTATTAAAATATTTTGTCTTAAAACCCCGGAGTTCTTTTATAGACACCCTGTATAAATTTAATTATGAATATTTGCATTGAATGTCATGAAGGTTTTGTTGATGAGTTTTACAAAAAAGTTGCTTATCACTACAAGGGAGTGTCTTTTTTGCTAGTGCATGAACATGACTTTTTTCATATGAATTGCGATGTGTGTTGTAAAGCTACAAACGCTTTTAAGTTAAATTTTTATTGTTATTGGAAGAAGAAAACCAAAATAATAACGACAGCGCCTTAGAAGACGAAATAGGAGAAGATGTCGTAAGCGAGACGTATAGCTGTTGCACTTATAATCCAAATATTGACGTGATATTAAGAATAAAGGAAGTGAATGATTTCTATGAAGCTCCAGTTGACAAGCGTGTCCAAAATAATACTGGAGATGTTAATCAACGCGATAAGAATTGGTGATTATGGAATCGTGCTGTACGACACCATGAATCAATAGTGTTTTGTAATTTCCATTATGTTCTTCAGATAAGATATATAAATTTAATTATGAATATTTGCATTGAATGTCATGAAGGTTTTGTTGATGAGTTTTACAAAAAAGTTGCTTATCACTACAAGGGAGTGTCTTTTTTTCTAGTGCATGAACATGACTTTTTTCATATGAATTGCGATGTGTTGTAAAGCTACAAACGCTTATAATTTAAATTTTTCTTGTTATTGGGAGAAGAAAACCAAAATAATAACGACAGCGCCTTAGAAGACGAAATAGGAGAAGATGTCGTAAGTGAGACGTATAGCTGTTGCACTTATAATCCAAATATTGACGTGATATTAAGAATAAAGGAAGTGAATGATTTCTATGAAGCTCCAGTTGACAAGCGTGTCCAAAATATTACTGGAGTTGTTAATCAACGCGATAAGGATTCGTGGTTATGGAATCGTGCTGTACGACACCATGAATCAATAGTGTTTTGTAATTTCCATTATGTTCTTCAGATAAGATCTATAAATTTAATTATGAATATTTGCATTGAATGTCATGAAGGTTTTGTTGATGAGTTTTACAAAAAAGTTGCTTATCACTACAAGGGAGTGTCTTTTTTGCTAGTGCATGAACATGACTTTTTTCATATGAATTGCGATGTGTTGTAAAGCTACAAACGCTTTTAAGTTAAATTTTTATTGTTATTGGGAGAAGAAAACCAAAATAATAACGACAGCGCCTTAGAAGACGAAATAGGAGAAGATGTCGTAAGTGAGACGTATAGCTGTTGCACTTATAATCCAAATATTGACGTGACATTAAGAATAAAGGAAGCGAATGATTTCAATTAAGCTCCAGTTGACAAGCGTGTCCAAAATATTACTGGAGTTGTTAATCAACGCGATAAGGATTCGTGGTTATGGAATCGTGCTGTACGACACCATGAATCAATAGTGTTTTGCAATTTCAATGCGAGGTACGACTTCATGAATCAATAGTGTTTTGTAATTTCCATTATGTTCTTCAGATAAGATATATAAATTTAATTATTAATATTTGCATTGAATGTCATGAAGGTTTTGTTGATGAGTTTTACAAAAAAGTTGCTTATCACTACAAGGGAGTGTCTTTTTTGCTAATGCATGAACATGACTTTTTTCATATGAATTGCGATGTGTTGTAAAGCTACAAACGCTTATAATTTAAATTTTTCTTGTTATTGGGAGAAGAAAACCAAAATAATAACGACAGCGCCTTAGAAGACGAAATAGGAGAAGATGTCGTAAGTGAGACGTATAGCTGTTGCACTTATAATCCAAATATTGACGTGATATTAAGAATAAAGGAAGTGAATGATTTCTATGAAGCTCCAGTTGACAAGCGTGTCCAAAATATTACTGGAGTTGTTAATCAACGCGATAAGGATTCGTGGTTATGGAATCGTGCTGTACGACACCATGAATCAATAGTGTTTTGTAATTTCCATTATGTTCTTCAGATAAGATCTATAAATTTAATTATGAATATTTGCATTGAATGTCATGAAGGTTTTGTTGATGAGTTTTACAAAAAAGTTGCTTATCACTACAAGGGAGTGTCTTTTTTGCTAGTGCATGAACATGACTTTTTTCATATGAATTGCGATGTGTTGTAAAGCTACAAACGCTTTTAAGTTAAATTTTTATTGTTATTGGGAGAAGAAAACCAAAATAATAACGACAGCGCCTTAGAAGACGAAATAGGAGAAGATGTCGTAAGTGAGACGTATAGCTGTTGCACTTATAATCCAAATATTGACGTGACATTAAGAATAAAGGAAGCGAATGATTTCAATTAAGCTCCAGTTGACAAGCGTGTCCAAAATATTACTGGAGTTGTTAATCAACGCGATAAGGATTCGTGGTTATGGAATCGTGCTGTACGACACCATGAATCAATAGTGTTTTGCAATTTCAATGCGAGGTACGACTTCATGAATCAATAGTGTTTTGTAATTTCCATTATGTTCTTCAGATAAGATATATAAATTTAATTATTAATATTTGCATTGAATGTCATGAAGGTTTTGTTGATGAGTTTTACAAAAAAGTTGCTTATCACTACAAGGGAGTGTCTTTTTTGCTAATGCATGAACATGACTTTTTTCATATGAATTGCGATGTGTTGTAAAGCTACAAACGCTTATAATTTAAATTTTTCTTGTTATTGGGAGAAGAAAACCAAAATAATAACGACAGCGCCTTAGAAGAAGAAATAGGAGAAGATGTCGTAAGTGAGACGTATAGCTGTTGCACTTATAATCCAAATATTGACGTGACATTAAGAATAAAGGAAGTGAATGATTTCTATGAAGCTCCAATTGACAAGCGTGTCCAAAATATTACTGGAGTTGTTAATCAACGCGATAAGGATTGGTGGTTATAGAATCGTGCTGTACGACACCATGTATCAATAGTGTTTTGTAATTTCCATTATGTTCTTGAGATAAGATCTATACATTTAATTATGAATATTTGCATTGAATGTCATGAAGGTTTTGTTGATGAGTTTTACAAAAAAGTTGCTTATCACTACAAGGGAGTGTCTTTTTTTCTAGTGCATGAACATGACTTTTTTCATATGAATTGCGATGTGTGTTGTAAAGCTACAAACGCTTATAATTTAAATTTTTCTTGTTAATGGGAGAAGAAAACCAAAATAATAACGACAGCGCCTTAGAAGACGAAATAGGAGAAGATGTCGTAAGTGAGACGTATAGCTGTTGCACTTATAATCCAAATATTGACGTGATATTAAGAATAAAGGAAGTGAATGATTTCTATGAAGCTCCAGTTGACAAGCGTGTCCAAAATATTACTGGAGTTGTTAATCTACGCGATAAGGATTGGTCGTTATGGAATCGTGCTGTACGACACCATGAATCAATAGTGTTTTGTAATTTCCATTATGTTCTTCAGATAAGATATATAAATTTAATTATGAATATTTGCATTGAATGTCATGAAGGTTTTGTTGATGAGTTTTACAAAAAAGTTGCTTATCACTACAAGGGAGTGTCTTTTTTCCTAGTGCATGAACATGACTTTTTTCATATTGTACCGTCGTACTCCTTAATGACACACTTCTTGTTCAACACTGTATATTGTTTACAAACAATAAACTGACACTGACACTTAACCTCGTTATCTGACAACTTCAACTTCACTACAACCATCAACTCAACAACAACAACTAGGCCTGGTTCAGCTGCTTATATAGGCTTCCATGGTTTCTAGAAAGTTCCCAAATATTCATGAAATTGACTTTCTCTCTCACACTCATTAAGCTATAACATAAATCTCTCTCTATATAAGCAACGGAGCCAGGATTTTCTAGAACACAGACAAAAGAATGTAGAACGTAAACAAAGCAACGTAACATACAGGGGTAACAACAAATAACTAAAGAAATCCTAACTAATAATCAAAAGTTCGCTTCGCAACACTGCCCCCCTCCTAGAGTTGATCGTCCCGATCATCAACTTCACCAGCTTTGGGTGGTCGGTAAGGTGCAAGTCGATCCAGGTGAACTATTTTCATTTTCGCCCGATGTCCTCGCTGTATTCTGTAGACGACGTCGTTCAGACGCTTTATAACGTCGTAGGGTCCCTCCCATGACCTCTGTAGCTTCGGTGACTTTCCTTTCTTTCGAGCAGGATTGTATAACCAGACCTGATCACCGGCTTGGAATCCGCTGCTGTTGGCCCTTTTGTCATATCTTGTCTTTAGTCGGTCGCTTGCAAATTTCAACTTCTGCCGGACTTCCTCATGGATCACGTGCAAGCGTTGCGCCAATTTTTCTGAATAGCTATCACAAGAGGCTGGGGGTTCTTCCGGTCGTCCAAAAAGAAGATCCATTGGCAAACGAAGCTCCCTTCCAAAGACAACACTAGCTGGTGTTTTGCCAGTGGAATCATGTACTGCCGATCGATAAGCCATCAGGAACAACGGAATGTGCTGATCCCAATCTGTCTGATTGTTATCGACGACTGTCCTTAGGTAGTTGTCTAGTGTCCGGTTGAAACGTTCCACCATTCCGTCTGACTGTGGGTGTAATGGAGTAGTTCTGGTTTTCTTAATTCCCAATCGGTCACACACTTCCGTGAATACTGCCGATTCGAAATTACGCCCTTGATCCGAATGCAGCTCCCTCGGTACTCCAAATCTGCAGAAGAAGTTGTCAACCAGAACTTCTGCTACAGTAGCGGCTTCCTGGTTTGGTATTGCGTACACTTCTGGCCATTTACTGAAGTAGTCCATTGCGACCAAGACATAGCGATTTCCGGAATTAGTTTTGGGAAAAGGTCCAGCTACATCAACGGCAATCCTCTCAAACGGAGCTCCGACATTATACTGCTTCATACATCCTCGGCTCCGAGTTTTGGGACCCTTGCTACTGAAACAGTCCGCGCAACGCCGACACCAATCTTCTACATCTGAGCGGCTTTGTAGCCAATAGAACCTTTCCCTAACTTTATTTAACGTTTTGTTGATGCCAAAGTGCCCTCCGCCAATTCCATTATGGGCTTCTTTCAGTACGTCACTAACTCGGTTTCTTGGCAGAACTACCTGTAGTCGTTCTTCTTTCCCATCCGGACTTTCCCATTTTCTTTTTAGTAAATCTCCATCAATAATAAGGGACTCCCATAATGCCCAATATCCCTTTAATGTTGGAGACTTAGCGGAAATCTCCTCCCAATTTGGTCTTTCTCCACGCTCTTTCCAGTTAAGTATCTGTCCTAAATCGGGGTCTTCTCGTTGATCGGCAGCCAAGTTTTCCCGATCCCATGCGATGTCATTTTTCAGAGCGATCCTTCGACAAGGCTTTCCAAACTCAGCTATCTCCAGGCGTTTACAGTGATTGCAACCTTCCACACAAGGTCTTCGTGACACTGCGTCCGCGTTTCCGTGCAAACGTCCTTTTCTGTGTTCAATCTGGAAGTCATATTCTTGAAGTCTTTGCAACCATCGAGCTATTTGTCCTTCTGGATTTTTGAATAGAAATAGCCATTTCAGAGAGGCATGGTCCGTCCTTAGTCTGAATCGTTGTCCGTACAGGTATTTGTTAAACTGCTCGACTGTTTTCACTACGGCTAACAGCTCCTTCCTGGTTACGCAATAATTTCTCTCTGGCTTTGATAGTGATTTGCTGAAATAGGCGATCACTCGTTCTTCACCATCTTGGATTTGAGATAAAACTCCGCCTAAACCAATATTACTAGCATCTGCGTCCACAATAAACTCTTCCCCAGGTCGTGGAAAAGCCAAAACTGGTGGAGAACAAAGGGTTACTTTCAGTTCTTCCATGGCTTCCTGACATGTTGCAGTCCATTCGAAGGGCTGGTTATTCTCCGTCAATTTGCGTAGGGGTCTGGCTATATCAGCAAATCCACGAACAAACCTTCTGTAATAGGAACACAATCCCAGAAAACTTCTTAATTCATGCTTGTCTTTCGGAACAGGCCAATTTTTTACAGCTTCAGTTTTCTTCGGGTCGGTTTTTACTCCTTTTGACGATATAACGTGTCCCAAGTATTCGACTTCTTCTTGGAAAAAGCTGCACTTCTTCGGATTTAATTTCAGGTTTGCCCCTCTGAACTTCTTGAAGATTTCTTCAACGTTTTGCAGGTGTTCTTCAAATGTTTTGCCCATAATAATGATGTCGTCTAAATAAACAAGACAGGTTTTCCAAGTCAATCCTCGTAGAACAGTTTCCATTAATCTTTCGAAGGTTGCCGGAGCATTGCAAAGTCCAAAAGGCATGACGTTAAAATGCCACAAGCCATTTCCAGTTGAGAAGGCAGTTTTCTCTTTGTCCCGTTGATCCATCTCCACTTGCCAGTATCCACTTTTTAGATCCAAGGTGGTAAACCACTTTGCGTTAGCCAGAGTGTCTATGGTGTCATCTATTCTGGGCAAGGGATAACTGTCTTTCTTAGTAACTTCATTTAGTCTTCTATAGTCCACGCAGAATCTTGTCGACCCATCTTTCTTAGTAACAAGTACCACAGGAGAACTCCAAGGGCTGGTGGATGGCTCAATGACGCTGCGATCCGCCATGTCCTGTATAAGATTTTCCACTTCTGCCTGCTTAGCCAATGGGAGTCGTCTGGGTCTTTGCTTAATGGGCAAATAATCCCCTGTTTCAATTTTATGCCTCACTAAATGAGTTCTTCCCAAATCCGTTTCATTTAAGGCGAACACGTCCTTGTAGTCGTGAAGCAAACGGCCAAAAGTCTGTTTTTCTTGATCAGTCAAAATTGAGCTCGTCTTTTTCATTAAGTGCACCAAACACTCAGGAAGGTCACTGTCGGGGTTTGGTTTTGTTTCGTGCGACTCCTTAGTCACCATAAGTACTGGTTCGGATTTGGCTATTATATCGCCTTTTTTTAATCTTTGACCACATTCTTTCAAATTGGCGACTTTTACGTATGCTTGACCGTTTTTCTGCTGGACTAGGGTGCGGGCTACAAGAACTCCCTTCCTCACAGCATCATCTTCCTCTTCATAACTCGGTTCTATCAGCTGAAGTTTGCTCAATTCCGTTTTTCTATCCAAATTAACTTTAACGATGGTCTCTGATCTTGCAGGTAAGTTGACATCTTCTTCCAACGTGACTTTCCTCACACGCATATCTTGTTCGGGTGTCATCATAACAATCTCGTCTTGTCCAGTCTTGATCAGTCTATTCTCCAAATCCAGCTGGAACTTGTGTTGCTCCATAAGATCTAAGCCCATTAAGACGTCATCAGTTATGTTGGCCACAAAAACGGTATGGTTGAAGACATGCCGCCCAAGCTTCACTTCCGCTTCATGGATTCCCAGAACAGGCATTGACTCACCAGCGGCAGTTTCCAATATAAACTTTGTACCAGTGTCGCTAATCCTGCAGTGTTTCACTATGTCCGGCCTTACGATAGTATGACAAGAACCGGTATCAACAACCATTTGGCAATCCCGGCCGCAAATCTTACCGGTCACTATTAAGCTGGTGTTTTCGTGCTGAAGACGGGCTACTTTAATTATGGTTGGTGGGGCTTGACAGTGTTGCGTAGCCAGCTTTTGCCCCGGAAAACTGGCTACTCTTCGTTTTCCTGGTTTGCGACACTGCGATTGAATGTGCCCCTTTTCTCCACAGTTCCAGCATTCCAATGACCGAGTAAACGTGGTGGTTTGAGCGTTTCGGTTGTTCTGACTTCTTCTATTTAACGCTCCCATTAGTTCTTTTCGAAATGTCTCCAGCTGACGATTCAAGTCTGACTGAGTGATTGTGTGATCTGAATTGGAATATCGGTTTCTCGGTTCCGGTGTAAGGCTTCTGACTTGACGCACTCGAGTATGTCCTCGTGATACTTGCTTGACCGCCTCAAACTCCAAAGCGTAAGCAAGAGCATCATGCAATGTTTGGCATCTCGCTAATCGTATTGCTTGCTCTGTGTCACAATCTTTAAGACCTCGTACAAAAGCCCGTACTGCCATTCGCTCTCTAATGTCGTGAGAGGCCGTTGGATAGGCCAGACAAACTAATCGAGCAATGTCGGCTTCATACTGTTGAAGTGTTTCCGTGCTTCTTTGGGTCCTACTAGACAACTGAGCTTCGTATACTTGTTCTAGGTGCTTATTTCCAAATCTCATCTCTAAATGTTGGATTAAGTCGTCGTAGTTTTTGTACTGGCTCTCGTCCAAAGTCTGCAAAACCTCCCGTGCTTCTTCTCGAAGTGACAAAACCAAGGCAGTGGCTTTGTCACTTGATGTCCAATTGTTGGCCTCTGCGGCAGCCTCAAACTGTTTTTTGTAAACCTGCCATGAGGTCTTACCGTCGAAAACTGGTGGCTTAATATTTGAGCAGACACTAGAACTGGCGACTACGGTTGGCTTTGAAGACTTTTCCTGTAGTTTGTCAAATTCCTCTCGCAAGGTCTGAACGGTCTCCTCCATACCGCTTATCCTCTCATTTACCTTTTCTTCCAAAATTTCCATCCTGTTGTCCATTTCTCCTTTTATTTCATTTATTACTCGGTCTAGTTTTTCATCTTGTCGTTGAAACTGGTCTTTAATTTGGTCTTGGCTTGCTTTGAACTGCTCTTGACTTATTTGGCTTGCTTTCATTTCTTCGAACTTTTGGTCTTGGCTCGCTTTCATTTCTTCGAACTGTTGGTCTTGGCTCGCTTTCATTTCCTCCAACTTTTGGTCCTGACTTGCTGTCATTGCTTGAATCATCTCCATAAGTTGTTTCATTCCTTCATCCATTTTGGCACTTTGTTGTCGTGTACTCACAGGCATTCAACACACCTTCTGCTTTTGTCGGTTTATTCTGTCTTCCTCTGGAACTCTTCTTCGATTCTCCTATCCCACTTCTGACACCAAATGTACCGTCGTACTCCTTAATGACACACTTCTTGTTCAACACTGTATATTGTTTACAAACAATAAACTGACACTGACACTTAACCTCGTTATCTGACAACTTCAACTTCACTACAACCATCAACTCAACAACAACAACTAGGCCTGGTTCAGCTGCTTATATAGGCTTCCATGGTTTCTAGAAAGTTCCCAAATATTCATGAAATTGACTTTCTCTCACACACTCATTAAGCTATAACATAAATCTCTCTCTATATAAGCAACGGAGCCAGGATTTTCTAGAACACAGACAAAAGAATGTAGAACGTAAACAAAGCAACGTAACATACAGGGGTAACAACAAATAACTAAAGAAATCCTAACTAATAATCAAAAGTTCGCTTCGCAACAATATGAATTGCGATGTGTGTTGTAAAGCTACAAACGCTTTTAAGTTAAATTTTTATTGTTATTGGGAGAAGAAAACCAAAATAATAACGACAGCGCCTTAGAAGACGAAATAGGAGAAGATGTCGTAAGTGAGACGTATAGCTGTTGCACTTATAATCCAAATATTGACGTGATATTAAGAATAAAGGAAGTGAATGATTTCTATGAAGCTCCAGTTGACAAGCGTGTCCAAAATAATACTGGAGATGTTAATCAACGCGATAAGGATTGGTGGTTATGGAATCGTGCTGTACGACACCATGTATCAATAGTGTTTTGTAATTTCCATTATGTTCTTGAGATAAGATCTATACATTTAATTATGAATATTTGCATTGAATGTCATGAAGGTTTTGTTGATGAGTTTTACAAAAAAGTTGCTTATCACTACAAGGGAGTGTCTTTTCTGCTAGTGCATGAACATGACTTTTTTCATATGAATTGCGATGTGTGTTGTAAAGCTACAAACACTTATAATTTAAATTTTTCTTGTTATTGGGAGAAGAAAACCAAAATAATAACGACAGCGCCTTAGAAGAAGAAATAGGAGAAGATGCCGTAAGTGAGACGTATAGCTGTTGCACTTATAATCCAAATATTGACGTGACATTAAGAATAAAGGAAGTGAATGATTTCTATGAAGCTCCAATTGACAAGCGTGTCCAAAATATTACTGGAGTTGTTAATCAACGCGATAAGGATTGGTGGTTATAGAATCGTGCTGTACGACACCATGAATCAATAGTGTTTTGTAATTTCCATTATGTTCTTCAGATAAGATATACAGAGTGTCTATAAAAGAACTCCGGGGTTTAAAAAATTAATATTTTTTAAACTATAAAAGATAGCAAAATTTGATCAATTCCTTTGAAACAAGCAGCTCAAAGAGTTTTACTCATACGAATTGGGAATGTTTCTCTCAACAGTTGGCAGCGCTGCGGAGCGTTGACCTTGAAATGACGTAGCGGCTGCGGCAGGCAGTCAGTGTCGTCTGGACTGCCGCGCTATGGCGACGCCTCAACAAAAGGCTCAGTGTGTTATTTGGCTCATAGAAACTAATTCTGTTGTTACTGTACAAATAAACTTTCGACGTAGCTATGGTGTTGACCCGCCTACAGACAAAACAATTCGTCAGTGGTTAAGTGCGTTCAAGGAAACAGGAAGTGTTTTGAAGCAAAAGTCGCCGGGTAGGCCGCGTGTGTCTGAAGAGAATGTGGACAGAATCCGAGCTTCATGCACTCGAAGCCCTAAGAAATCATTAACAAGGCGCAGTCTGGAATTGGGGTTACCAAGATCAACGGTCCATAAGGTAATTCGTAAAAGACTTCGTTTAACTGCCTACAAGATTCAACTTTTACACCATATCAAACCGGCAGACAAGGTTAAGAGATTCGACTTTTCTGTTTCCATGCTGGATAAAATTGATGAAGATAATGATTTTTTAAAAAGTGTGGTTTTTAGTGATGAAGCTACTTTTCATGTGAACGGAACTGTAAACAGGCATAATTGCAGAATTTGGGGTTCACAGCCGCCCCATGAGTTTATTGAGTACGAACGTGACACGACCAAAGTGAATGTTTGGTGTGCTCTTATGCATGACAGAGTCATAGGTCCCTTCAATTTTGCCGAAAGGACTATCAATGGTGATGTCTATTGTAACATGTTAGAGGAGTATGTTTATCCTCAGTTGCATGACATCGAGACGGAGAAAGGTTTAGTTTACTTTCAACAAGATGGGGCGCCGACACACTTCAGTTTGCGTGTGCGTGACTCACTGGACGCTCGTTTCGGTAACAGGTGGATTGGAAGGGAAGGACCTATTCCATGGCCACCAAGGAGCCCTGATATGACGCCGTTGGACTTTTTCTTCTGGGGGCATATCAAGAATCTTGTGTATGCAGAGAACATTCGAGATGTTATCCATCTCAGGGAACGAATAGTGAATTGCGTGGCGTCCGTTCCCCCAGACATGCTCGCCAGGACATGGGAAGAGGTAGAATACCGTTTCGACGTGTGCCGTGCCACTAACGGAGCTCACATTGAACTTTACTAAGTTGTTAAAAAATCTTGAAAATGTAAGCTTTCTAATCATGTATAAAACATGTATGTACGTTTTTTACTTTATTAAAATATTTTGTCTTAAAACCCCGGAGTTCTTTTATAGACACCCTGTATAAATTTAATTATGAATATTTGCATTGAATGTCATGAAGGTTTTGTTGATGAGTTTTACAAAAAAGTTGCTTATCACTACAAGGGAGTGTCTTTTTTGCTAGTGCATGAACATGACTTTTTTCATATGAATTGCGATGTGTTGTAAAGCTACAAACGCTTATAATTTAAATTTTTCTTGTTATTGGGAGAAGAAAACCAAAATAATAACGACAGCGCCTTAGAAGACGAAATAGGAGAAGATGTCGTAAGTGAGACGTATAGCTGTTGCACTTATAATCCAAATATTGACGTGACATTAAGAATAAAGGAAGTGAATGATTTCTATGAAGCTCCAGTTGACAAGCGTGTCCAAAATATTACTGGAGTTGTTAATCAACGCGATAAGGATTGGTGGTTATAGAATCGTGCTGTACGACACCATAAATCGATAGTGTTTTGTAATTTCCATTATGTTCTTCAGATAAGATCTATAAATTTAATTATGAATATTTGCATTGAATGTCATGAAGGTTTTGTTGATGAGTTTTACAAAAAAGTTGCTTATCACTACAAGGGAGTGTCTTTTTTGCTAGTGCATGAACATGACTTTTTTCATATGAATTGCGATGTGTGTTGTAAAACTACTACAAAGGCTTATAATTTAAATTTTTCTTGTTATTGGGAGAAGAAAACCAAAATAATAACGACAGCGCCTTAGAAGACGAAATAGGAGAAGATGTCGTAAGTGAGACGTATAGCTGTTGCACTTATAATACAAATATTTGGCAGAAAGACCGGTAGGTCGATAGCCTTTTTCCTCGGAAATAAAGATGGTTTATATACAGGGTGGACCATAAGTAATGGGACATAGAGCTACAGCATATTCCTGACATCAAAATAAAACGATTTAGCGAAATTGTTCTATACCGAAAATTAATATTAAGGAAGATACAGGGTGTGAAAGTTGAAATTTTATTTTTGTTTTTTTATCATATCTTCACGGTCGTTTGATATAAATTACTGAAAGTTGGTATAAAGGGGTTTTGGCAGGCGTTAAATACGATGCTTTCATTTGTTTTGTAGTAGCTGATAGGGGGCGCTAGCTGCAACCATATCCGTTCCTTCAAGAGACTCTAACTTTTTTTTACGCAACTGAAACGACCATATGCTCTCAAAACATGATTCTAAGATGTTTTCTATGTAAAAAAGGTATACTTGTTGTAAGTCTTAAAAGTTGACTGTTTTCGAGTTATTTAATGTTTTATTATTGCATGCATTGTCGTATGTTAATACGATATGTGCTGTATACCCTTAAGTTACACACATAACAGTTTCTGTATGTAAATTTGACCGTTTAAAAAATGTTTGTAAACTTTAAAATAAAACTAGTTGTTATGAACGCCCTTTTTGTTTTTGTATCAAATCCTACTTAGAATTAAAAAAAAATAGTAATTAAAATCTGCTGTACATGTAAATGCATGCAATAATAAAAGATTAAATAACTCGAAAACGGTCGACTTTTAAGACTTACAACAAGTATACCTTTTTTACGTAGAAAACATCTTAGAATCATATTTTGAAGTCATATGGCCGTTTCAGTTCTGTAAAAAAAAGTTTGAACCTCTTGAAGGGACGGAGATGGTTACCGCTAGCGCCCCCTATCAGCTACTACAAAACAAATAAAAGCATCGTATTTTACGCCTGCCAAAACCCCTTTATACCAACTTTCAATAATTTATATCAAAAGACCGTGAAGATATGACAAAAAAGCTAAAATAAAATTTCAACTTTCACACCCTGTATCTTTCTTAATATTAACTTTCGGTATAGGACAATTCAGCTAAATCGTATTATTTTGATGTCAGGAATATGCTGTAGCTCTATGTCCCATTACTTATGGTCCACCCTGTATATATATACAAATATTGACGTGACATTAAGAATAAAGGAAGTGAATGATTTCTATTAAGCTCCAGTTGACAAGCGTGTCCAAAATATTACTGGAGTTGTTAATCAACGCGATAAGGATTCGTGGTTATGGAATCGTGCTGTACGACACCATGAATCAATAGTGTTTTGTAATTTCAATGCGAGGTACGACTTCTTGAAGCAATAGTGTTTTGTAATTTCCATTATGTTCTTCAGATAAGATATATAAATTTAATTATGAATATTTGCATTGAATGTCATGAAGGTTTTGTTGATGAGTTTTACAAAAAAGTTGCTTATCACTACAAGGGAGTGTTATTTTTGCTAGTGCATGAACATGACTTTTTCATATGAATTGCGATGTGTGTTGTAAAGCTACAAACGCTTATAATTTAAATTTTTCTTGTTATTGGGAGAAGAAAACCAAAATAATAACGACAGCGCCTTAGAAGACGAAATAGGAGAAGATGTCGTAAGTGAGACGTATAGCTGTTGCACTTATAATCCAAATATTGACGTGATATTAAGAATAAAGGAAGTGAATGATTTCTATGAAGCTCCAGTTGACAAGCGTGTCCAAAATAATACTGGAGATGTTAATCAACGCGATAAGGATTGGGGGTTATGGAATCGTGCTGTACGACATCATGAATCAATAGTGTTTTGTAATTTTCATTATGTTCTTCAGATAAGATATATAAATTTAATTATGAATATTTGCATTGAATGTCATGAAGGTTTTGTTGATGAGTTTTACAAAAAAGTTGCTTATCACTACAAGGGAGTGTCTTTTTTGCTAGTGCATGAACATGACTTTTTTCATATGAATTGCGATGTGTGTTGTAAAACTACAAACGCTTATAATTTAAATTTTTCTTGTTATTGGGAGAAGAAAACCAAAATAATAACGACAGCGCCTTAGAAGACGAAATAGGAGAAGATGTCGTAAGTGAGACGTATAGCTGTTGCACTTATAATCCAAATATAGACGTGATATAGACGGTTTAAACAAAGACCACAAATCCTCGCGAAGTCACCGCAGGTTGGCGAGGCGGTTGCCGTCGCTTATGGCAACAGAATGATATTCAACCTTGTCACAAAAGAAAAATACTATCAGAAGCCGACTCTAGGAACAATGGCGGCTGCCTTGAAGTCTATGGCAGAGAAAGCAAAGAAACTTGGCATAAAGAAGATTTCCATGCCCAAGATAGGATCAGGATTAGACAAATTGTCTTGGAATCTTGTTGCTAATTTGATTGAATTGCATGCTGGTGACATCGAGATTGATGTGTATAGCGGATCCAGAAGAGCAATAGGAAGAGATTCCAGAAGAGGCAAATTCGTCATCGAGAAAGAGCAGACGAAACTGGAGACAAATCATGTCACTGTTGTGAGGCGTGGTGAGGAAATCATCAGAAGACCGTTCTCTGATGCCTTAAAAGAAAACCTTGGTCCCATCGTTGACAACGAAAGGCATCTGTTTCCTCGTCAAGAACATTACTTAAATGGAGAGAGAACAGTTTTTAGTTACGATCGAGAGAAGAAGACGGTAGTTGGTTGGAGCGAAGGGAAACTGGTGGCTGGTGTCCGTCACGGGTTCAGTTCAGTGATGTATTTATTGGCATAGACGACGTTATGGGAGTGGGTGAGTTGAAGAACTTACCTGATGAAATTGCCGTCAATGACAAGAAATTTGCCTTATCTGACAAGTCGATTTTCATCAATGGAGAGATGGTGCCATCTTTTCTTTATGACGGATATTTGCATAGTGGGACTCCTGTCTTATTTCAGAACCAGGTGGTCTCTTTGATCACCTGTTCTGCTGTTATTGATGGAGGTCTACACTATGCTCTCTTGAACGCTCGTCGGCTTTCGATCAGGAGTGAACCAGCCATGTTTTGGCATTCTAATAGAGCGGAATACTGACGAACTTTACTTGGGAAGATCACCGGCCGATCAGTGTGCTGTTGGAAAGGCGTTAATGTACGAATCTGAAGACGGTACCATCACAACATCTATGAGTGAAAGAACGGAACGTTGCACCATCGCTTGCTTGACGCCGATGAGGAGACTTGTAATGATTGAGCAACAGCCTGACTTTGTTAGGTGCATATGCCCTTTGCTTTATAGTTTTGCCGGGAATGTTCAATATCTGGAAGAGAAACACTCAGTTGTACACCCGCAGGTTCTCGTATATAAACATCAAATGGTTGTAAGAACTAAGGCTTATAAATTGACAACAATTTATGATTTCAGCGGAAACACTCCATGTAATTGGGGTTTAGCCTCACCAAACGAGAGATCCGAGACCATTGGGGTGTTTGTTTGTAAAAAAGGATTGTCTTTGCCGACTCCGCAATTTAGACTGCCAAATTTGCCTAACATCAATGCAGCTAGAGTGATTGATTGGTTTATCTGTTTACTTATCTTTATCATAGTAGATAGAATGGGTCATGGATTTTTGGGGTTGATAATCACCGTCTTGATGGCTATCTATGTACCTATCATGGCCGATACTTGTTCTATGCAGGGCTTTGTTGATGTGATGTCACACGTTACCACAAATGGAACTCATGAGATCTACAGAGGTAATTTCTTGGTCAGACCTGGGTATTGTACATCACTGGGTGGTCACACCTTGATCACTTTTAATAAGATAGTCGTCGAAAGGCAATATGATAGAGTGGGAGTTATACCATTGAGAAAGCGGGTCGATTGTGTCCAGTTCGACTGGAATTGCCCAATGACATCTTCTTTGGCATGCACACAGCCCCGAGTTTCATGTAAGAAGGAGTGTGAAAAGGATGGTGACTTCTTCTTTGAGAAGTGTGAGTCGCAGAAGACATGGTCCGGGGATACTTGTTTCAGTAGTGGAGCTACTGAGACTCATGTTGACACCTGCATAAGCACCGGCAAAAAGAGCGTTGATTATTTTGGACTTTACTCCTTAATAGAAACATCAAGGAAAATTAAGATCTTAATGACCTATAAACGTGGAGCAAAGGAATATCAAGCTGAGTTACTCTCAACTGAGTTAAATGTTATCACTGATCTTGATATAAGAGGAATCGAGATCCAACCTGTGTTACCAACTTTTTACTCACAGGTAATTACTCACACCGATGGGGAGCGGTGTTCTATGCTTGGAACTTACCCCGAAAAATATTGCCCAGGAGCTTATGAGAAGGACAAGTTTGTCCCTTTCAATAGGGAATGTTTAAGACCGGAATTTGATTGGCAAGAAGGACATTATGTAGTCAAAAATTATGAAAATAACGGGCAAGACTACTTTTCTAATAGTTTCGTTGAATGTCCTGCTGATGTGGAAATAGTAAATCCTTTGGAATGGGAGGAGTCACTAACAGCGACTTACAATTTGAAGAGTGCACTGCTAACACTAACTGCTACAGTCCCGATAAAGGTTAATAAAGAACATACCTATTGCAAGAACATGTCTGGACTGATAGAGAAATACACTCCAGGAATAAGATCGTACTACAAACACACCGTAGTAACAGTGAGACAAATAGCAGATGAAGAGTGTGTATTCAAGATCATCGTGTCTCCGTGTTCAGTGTCAGGATCTGCGGAAGCTGCAATCTCTAAAGGAAAAGTGGTTTCTTTCTTTGTGTTGTGTGGAATTTCCACACCATCTAAGATTGATTTGGTTGGAGAAACCTTGTCATCAAGATTGGTTAAAGAATCATTCAGTCGAGATCTTGACTACACTGTATTCAATAAGTTCGTGAATACTATTAATTTTGGAAATAACATTACATCCACATTAGGAGAATGGTGGAATTCAGTACAGAAAGCCATGCCTGAATTCATGAAAGTAACATCGTCTTGGTTCGTAACATCTAGGCTGATGACGATTGTCATCGCCTTAGTATTTGGGTACTTCGCCTTTCAAGCTGTATTGTCTGGTGCTTACATAGTGGCCGGCGTTTTGATCGCTGTTGGCGCTGTGTGGTTGTTGCCTAATGTTAAGGCCTGTGATCCATCTGATATAATTTTAACAACCACCTGTTTTGGTGCTAGATGCTACGGATATATGGTTTTTTGGAACATCTTGGAGAGTGTTGTGGATTGGCAGCAGTTTTTGTTCGTTGCTGGAGCCATTTTAAGTGTGAGCTTGGGTGGATTGGTTGCCTGTTTTTGGTATACTTTGTGTTCCTATTTTACATCACAGAGCAACCTGTTCTATGTTCTTTGGATCAATTTGGTTTTGAGAGTGTGAACCAATCCACAGTAGTGCGACCAGCTGAACCAGGAAGTCGAGATGTCGACTCTCCTCGGTCAAGAAGATCAAGTTAAGTAGTCCATTCTTCAAAATTGTTCCAACACGGAAGTGACCAAGCCAGCCGCCAGAAAATGCTAAGTCCTTAGCGTATGAATTTGTGTAAGTACCATTGTTGAATTGTTAATTGTTAGTGTGTTTATGACCGTATTGTGCAGACCCATTTGTGTATACTGTATTTAATAGAAAACTCAGTGTTTGATTCCATCCTTAAAACTGAGATCCCGGTAAGACGTTTAACGTCGTGAGTCAGTTTAATTAATGAATCCGAAAGGGCTCATAAATTAAACGTGACATTTGGTGGCAGAGAAGACTTGAAAATTTGAAATTTGATTCTGGAATCTTGCATGAAATATTTTTATTTTTAGAACTAAAAGTAGCATCCTTTGGACCACATGAGAAAGACTGTGTGTTGGTTATGGATGAAATGGCAATCACGCCAGGTACATCCTATGACACATCTCTTAAGAAATATTTTGGCAATGTAACTGCCTGATCACTCTGGCCTGGCTACTCATGTATTAGTATTTATCTTGATCTTCTTGACCGAGGAGAGTCGACATCTCGACTTCCTGGTTCAGCTGGTCGCACTACTAGATTTTAAGCTTGTTTTAAGGTAGTTTTAATTTAGAATAACAATTTTTATTATCTTTTAATTTCATTTATTTCTTTTTAATCATGACTATGTCCGTTGCACGAATGCAACTTCGTGGGTTGGTACGCCAACTTCACACCGCTAACGCTGAGCTCTTTGAGCTCAAAGATGAGGAGAGAAAGGCTTGCCTTTCTAAAATCTCTGAGATCTCCAACTCAATCAAGGAGATCAAAAAATTGATCAAGGAGGACCACTCCCCAGTGAGTGAGAAGTGGTGGCAAAATGCCACTATTGCTGAGTTGAGGGACGAGATCTCTCGTCTCAAGTGGGGCAAGCAACTGCGTCCCCAAGTAGCTCGCGTGCTACAAACCCGCCTGTCATCATGTGTGGGTTTTAGACAACAGGCCTGGGAGATCCAGGAGTTTTGTTCTTGCCCGAAGAGAACCAAGTGTGTCCATCGGGACTTGTCGGCCTACCTTTGGGCCGAATTCAACGACCGCGTCGAAGCGGTTAAAAAGATCTTGATTGCGGCTAACACCGCAATGTTTGAGAAGAAGGCCCAACAACAGGCCAAGAGAGCGACTCGCTTTGTCGCAGACGTCAACATTTGGTTGGCGTTGAAAGGATACACCTGCGTTTTGCAGGTTGATGAAGACCATCCCACCCTCGTGAGACAGGGCCTGACCGGTGGCCAGAAGCGGCGCTGCAATGAGCGCGCTGCCTCTTACCTGCATGGAAACTTGCAGGAAAACATGATTCCCAACAGGTACGCCATGTTGGTTTGTGACGAGGAGGGGGACAGCGAACCCCTGAGATTTGTCGCGCGTTTTAACAAGCGCGCTTTTGTTCGCAAAGTGCGAGGTGAGAAGCGGCAGAAAAGAGCCGCTTACATCAAGCGCACGGTGTCGGAGGCCGTCCAAAGAAACGTCGATCTCGCCAAGAAATTGCGAGAGAAAATTGAAAACCTCAGGAATCCTGGGTTTGCTGTCGACTTCGTCCCTGATGGAGGGCCGGACTGGACATCTCACGTAAGAGACTGGGAGAAGGGGTTGGAGTCAGCTGCCCCTTTGGTTGTAGAGAAGCCGAAAGGCAAAAAGAACCAGAAACACCGCCTGGCAGAGAAAAGAAGAGTCATCGAACATGGAGAAGCCATCATCAAGGAGGTTTCTCAAAGTGAACTTGGTGTTTCGTTCATCAGCGAAGAGATGGTGTACAGGGATAAAAAATCAAAGGCCGTCCGAGTGGAAGAGCCTACTCCCGTCACAATCAACAGTTCCACGATCTCAGACGAACTGTGCAGGCCCAGAATTGAGAGAGACAAGCAGGTTTGTCTCGAGGAATTAAGAGCGCTTGAAGCAGAGCGCAAACAGAAAATAATGGTCGTTCAAGTTAAGAAGAGTAGTCCTCGGAAGACCATAAACTACGTCGACGACGACTTGTTCGTTAGTCAGGGGCATTTGGCTCACTGCATTTCAGCGGACGCCAAAATGTCGGCTGGAATTGCTCTTGAGTTTGGTAGACGGTTTAAACAAAGACCACAAATCCTCGCGAAGTCACCGCAGGTTGGCGAGGCGGTTGCCGTCGCTTATGGCAACAGAATGATATTCAACCTTGTCACAAAAGAAAAATACTATCAGAAGCCGACTCTAGGAACAATGGCGGCTGCCTTGAAGTCTATGGCAGAGAAAGCAAAGAAACTTGGCATAAAGAAGATTTCCATGCCCAAGATAGGATCAGGATTAGACAAATTGTCTTGGAATCTTGTTGCTAATTTGATTGAATTGCATGCTGGTGACATCGAGATTGATGTGTATAGCGGATCCAGAAGAGCAATAGGAAGAGATTCCAGAAGAGGCAAATTCGTCATCGAGAAAGAGCAGACGAAACTGGAGACAAATCATGTCACTGTTGTGAGGCGTGGTGAGGAAATCATCAGAAGACCGTTCTCTGATGCCTTAAAAGAAAACCTTGGTCCCATCGTTGACAACGAAAGGCATCTGTTTCCTCGTCAAGAACATTACTTAAATGGAGAGAGAACAGTTTTTAGTTACGATCGAGAGAAGAAGACGGTAGTTGGTTGGAGCGAAGGGAAACTGGTGGCTGGTGTCCGTCACGGGTTCAGTGATGTATTTGGCATAGACGACGTTATGGGAGTGGGTGAGTTGAAGAACTTACCTGATGAAATTGCCGTCAATGACAAGAAATTTGCCTTATCTGACAAGTCGATTTTCATCAATGGAGAGATGGTGCCATCTTTTCTTTATGACGGATATTTGCATAGTGGGACTCCTGTCTTATTTCAGAACCAGGTGGTCTCTTTGATCACCTGTTCTGCTGTTATTGATGGAGGTCTACACTATGCTCTCTTGAACGCTCGTCGGCTTTCGATCAGGAGTGAACCAGCCATGTTTTGGCATTCTAATAGAGCGGAATACTGACGAACTTTACTTGGGAAGATCACCGGCCGATCAGTGTGCTGTTGGAAAGGCGTTAATGTACGAATCTGAAGACGGTACCATCACAACATCTATGAGTGAAAGAACGGAACGTTGCACCATCGCTTGCTTGACGCCGATGAGGAGACTTGTAATGATTGAGCAACAGCCTGACTTTGTTAGGTGCATATGCCCTTTGCTTTATAGTTTTGCCGGGAATGTTCAATATCTGGAAGAGAAACACTCAGTTGTACACCCGCAGGTTCTCGTATATAAACATCAAATGGTTGTAAGAACTAAGGCTTATAAATTGACAACAATTTATGATTTCAGCGGAAACACTCCATGTAATTGGGGTTTAGCCTCACCAAACGAGAGATCCGAGACCATTGGGGTGTTTGTTTGTAAAAAAGGATTGTCTTTGCCGACTCCGCAATTTAGACTGCCAAATTTGCCTAACATCAATGCAGCTAGAGTGATTGATTGGTTTATCTGTTTACTTATCTTTATCATAGTAGATAGAATGGGTCATGGATTTTTGGGGTTGATAATCACCGTCTTGATGGCTATCTATGTACCTATCATGGCCGATACTTGTTCTATGCAGGGCTTTGTTGATGTGATGTCACACGTTACCACAAATGGAACTCATGAGATCTACAGAGGTAATTTCTTGGTCAGACCTGGGTATTGTACATCACTGGGTGGTCACACCTTGATCACTTTTAATAAGATAGTCGTCGAAAGGCAATATGATAGAGTGGGAGTTATACCATTGAGAAAGCGGGTCGATTGTGTCCAGTTCGACTGGAATTGCCCAATGACATCTTCTTTGGCATGCACACAGCCCCGAGTTTCATGTAAGAAGGAGTGTGAAAAGGATGGTGACTTCTTCTTTGAGAAGTGTGAGTCGCAGAAGACATGGTCCGGGGATACTTGTTTCAGTAGTGGAGCTACTGAGACTCATGTTGACACCTGCATAAGCACCGGCAAAAAGAGCGTTGATTATTTTGGACTTTACTCCTTAATAGAAACATCAAGGAAAATTAAGATCTTAATGACCTATAAACGTGGAGCAAAGGAATATCAAGCTGAGTTACTCTCAACTGAGTTAAATGTTATCACTGATCTTGATATAAGAGGAATCGAGATCCAACCTGTGTTACCAACTTTTTACTCACAGGTAATTACTCACACCGATGGGGAGCGGTGTTCTATGCTTGGAACTTACCCCGAAAAATATTGCCCAGGAGCTTATGAGAAGGACAAGTTTGTCCCTTTCAATAGGGAATGTTTAAGACCGGAATTTGATTGGCAAGAAGGACATTATGTAGTCAAAAATTATGAAAATAACGGGCAAGACTACTTTTCTAATAGTTTCGTTGAATGTCCTGCTGATGTGGAAATAGTAAATCCTTTGGAATGGGAGGAGTCACTAACAGCGACTTACAATTTGAAGAGTGCACTGCTAACACTAACTGCTACAGTCCCGATAAAGGTTAATAAAGAACATACCTATTGCAAGAACATGTCTGGACTGATAGAGAAATACACTCCAGGAATAAGATCGTACTACAAACACACCGTAGTAACAGTGAGACAAATAGCAGATGAAGAGTGTGTATTCAAGATCATCGTGTCTCCGTGTTCAGTGTCAGGATCTGCGGAAGCTGCAATCTCTAAAGGAAAAGTGGTTTCTTTCTTTGTGTTGTGTGGAATTTCCACACCATCTAAGATTGATTTGGTTGGAGAAACCTTGTCATCAAGATTGGTTAAAGAATCATTCAGTCGAGATCTTGACTACACTGTATTCAATAAGTTCGTGAATACTATTAATTTTGGAAATAACATTACATCCACATTAGGAGAATGGTGGAATTCAGTACAGAAAGCCATGCCTGAATTCATGAAAGTAACATCGTCTTGGTTCGTAACATCTAGGCTGATGACGATTGTCATCGCCTTAGTATTTGGGTACTTCGCCTTTCAAGCTGTATTGTCTGGTGCTTACATAGTGGCCGGCGTTTTGATCGCTGTTGGCGCTGTGTGGTTGTTGCCTAATGTTAAGGCCTGTGATCCATCTGATATAATTTTAACAACCACCTGTTTTGGTGCTAGATGCTACGGATATATGGTTTTTTGGATCATCTTGGAGAGTGTTGTGGATTGGCAGCAGTTTTTGTTCGTTGCTGGAGCCATTTTAAGTGTGAGCTTGGGTGGATTGGTTGCCTGTTTTTGGTATACTTTGTGTTCCTATTTTACATCACAGAGCAACCTGTTCTATGTTCTTTGGATCAATTTGGTTTTGAGAGTGTGAACCAATCCACAGTAGTGCGACCAGCTGAACCAGGAAGTCGAGATGTCGACTCTCCTCGGTCAAGAAGATCAAGTTAAGTAGTCCATTCTTCAAAATTGTTCCAACACGGAAGTGACCAAGCCAGCCGCCAGAAAATGCTAAGTCCTTAGCGTATGAATTTGTGTAAGTACCATTGTTGAATTGTTAATTGTTAGTGTGTTTATGACCGTATTGTGCAGACCCATTTGTGTATACTGTATTTAATAGAAAACTCAGTGTTTGATTCCATCCTTAAAACTGAGATCCCGGTAAGACGTTTAACGTCGTGAGTCAGTTTAATTAATGAATCCGAAAGGGCTCATAAATTAAACGTGACATTTGGTGGCAGAGAAGACTTGAAAATTTGAAATTTGATTCTGGAATCTTGCATGAAATATTTTTATTTTTAGAACTAAAAGTAGCATCCTTTGGACCACATGAGAAAGACTGTGTGTTGGTTATGGATGAAATGGCAATCACGCCAGGTACATCCTATGACACATCTCTTAAGAAATATTTTGGCAATGTAACTGCCTGATCACTCTGGCCTGGCTACTCATGTATTAGTATTTATGCTGGGTGGTATTACAAGCCGCTGGAAACAAGTTGTAGCATATTATTTTACCAGTTACTCTGTAAATGGGGACATATTGTCACGAATGGAAAATCCGTTAATTGGGAAGTTGGACTGATTAACTTAAAAAACATAAGAGTATTCGAGGATTGCGAAATATTAAGCGCACGAGGCAAGGTCGCATCACGATGCACCGAATGTGTCATGCACCGAGTGCACCGTATCGGTGATGAGTCACCACCACCTGCTTTGCAGAAATGTGAAAAACAAGCGACAATAACAAACTGCGTCAGCCGATCAATCGGGTATAAAATACGCCGATTTTAGCAGTATAGGATAAGTGTGAACCGATCAACGGTAGTGCGACCAGCTGACCCGAGAAGTCGAAATGTCGACTCTCCTCGGGAAAAGATCAAGTTAATTAGTCCGTTCTCCAAAGTTGTTCAAACGCGAAGTGACCAAGCCAGCCACCAGGAAATGCTAAGTCCTTAGCTTGTGACTATGTAAGTACAATTGTGGAATTGTCAACTTTTAGTGTTTATAACCGTATTGTGCAGACACGTTTGTGTATACCATATTTAATAGATTTAAGTGTTATATGAGAAAAACTCAGTGTTTGATTCTATCCCTAAAACTGAGATCCCGGCGCGACGTTTAACGTCGTGAGTCAGTTTAATTGGTGAACCCAGAAGGGCTCATAAATTAAACGTGACATTTGGTGGAGGCGCCGGTCTGTTTTGGGATGGATAAAAAACAATAGTTGAGTTTTTTATTTTTATTTTTTGGGGATGATACCGAAATTTTAGGTATTATTATCTTTTGGCTAGGGATAGTAACGTTGATTTATTCAGTGATTTTTTGGGGGTTACCTTTGCTATTGAAGCGTTCATTTGAGAAAATTTTGGTTTAATATGGGTGGTACATCTTCAAAAGAGGAGGAAATTATTATTTCCCAAGCGGGAAACAGTGGAGGTGTATCAAATAGTTCAGGAAAAGATAATTCATGGTCAGCAAAGGAAATTTTGATTATTATTTTTCTGTGCATGGGGGTATTAATGCTTGTGTATTTTAGCGTCAAAAAAATTATTAGTTTGATGAACAAGCAAATTCGCAAAGAAATTGCTAGGAATAATCAAATTGTTTAAAAAAAAAATCGTTTAAATTTTGACCGAAAACTTGAAAAATCGGAATAATTAAAAATAATGCCAAACATTTCGTATTAAACTTTACATGAGTGAACCAAGTGACAAATCACGAGTACGAACTCGCAGTAGAGCTCAAAGTATATCAGACAAAGAAAAATTTGTTTTGCAACAAGCACTAGCCCAAGGAAAAAACCCCGAAAAAGTCTTAAAAGAGTTGAGAGAGTTTAAACCCGCGCATCATAGCTCAACTGTCGGTTCCTCTGTTTCTGTGCAGGCATCGATATCTGCAGGTGCCCCAGAAGTTGACAGAACAACTTTTATTCACAGTTTAACAAGTAGTGAGGACGAGAACAGCCCTTTCGAAAAAACTGTCGTAAGTGCTCAAATTGAAACCCCGCGAATTCAAACAACCAAAGCTTCGACTTCCCGAGTTCAGAAAGCTAAAGATTCCAAAGCAAGATCACGATCCCCAGAACAGTTTTTTAAGCCAAGAGCTTCATTGAGTAGGACTCCGCCTAAACCGCGAGAATCAGAAGAGTTCTGGCAAGAAAGTCCCTTAGAAGTGGTAGTGCCAGAGCCTACCTCATCCCGCCCCACGGATTTATTACAAGGTTGTAATAATCCTTGCCCACCCCCTGTAATTCGAAAAAGAAACCGTGCCATACGTCCTAACAATACTCCAGTAATGGCTAACATGACTTTACAAGCAGCTTTGGCTGAGCCAAAAACTCCGGCCACCCCAAAGTTTACATGCCCATCTACATTTAACCCTTCCATTGACTCTCCCAGTATTTTTATAAATAAATACGAAAAAGCAGCGATTGTGAATAGCTGGTCAGAAAATCATAAAATATCCTATTTGGCTAATTTTTTGGAAGGTCCAGCCCATACGTGGTTTAGTAATTATATTAGTGAGCCAGAGAATCAGATGAAAACATGGCTAAATATTAAATCAGATTTTTTGAAAGAGTTTTCAGGAGAACAGCCACTCCGACAGTTAAAATTTAGATTAAACACCCGCAAACAGCAAGACGTCGAGGATATTAAAAAGTACTATTATGATCTATTGGCAATCGCAAACGAGATTGACCCAGAAATGACTTTTGACGCGTTTAGGGATCATTTTGAAAATGGTTTACATCCGTCTTACTATGAGATGTATTATTTGCTTAGTTCTAGCAATAGAAATTTTGACGATTTAAAGCAATTGGTGATTAAAATAAGCGATATAAAAGAAAGGACATTGGTAAACCAAATGACACAGAGTACAGCTTTATTGTCAGTATCTGCGGCAGTGAACAGTAACAGTGGTAATAACCCAACAAACCGGCAAAGGACCTGGAATGACACCAGGCCACGGACATTTTTTAATAGGAATTTTTCAAATACGGTTCAAAATCAGACACGAAATGCCTATGTTCCAAGGGTGAATAATTTTAGACCAAATCAAAATAGTCCGAGGAACAACTCATTCAATAGGGGGCGACAATTTGTAAGAAACAATTCGCAACAACCCCGGAACCAGGATACTTTTAATGGGAACAGAAATCAGTTTTCTAATCAGAACTGGAGAAATAATAACAACAATAATTATTTGCCTCGTACGAGAACGCACGACGGCCGGGTTATTTGCATTGATTGCCGTAGGCCCGGTCACGTGTCTTGTAATTTCAATAACAGGCCTTTCCAAAGGAATGCACCTCAAGGCCGAAGAAACCCAAACGACAGAGGACAGTTTCAAAATTAAGAAGCCCGAACGAAATTGTCCAATTATCATCTACGGGCACCAGTAAGACATTAATAGTACATATCACGGTTAACGATAAAGATAACGTCCCTGTTTTACTTGATACAGGAGCTTGTAAAAATGTAGTCGACATAGATTATATAAGTAACATGAGACGGTTACGAGACAATATACAACTGATAACCGCAGGAAGCTATCCAGTTCAACCTCTCGGTAATTCTGAGGTAATTATAAAAGTGAATGGCACAATTATTTCCATTGAGGCACTAGTGGTGCAAAATTTATCAAAAGCCTTAATTTTGGGACATAACTTCTTGGCTAGTAAAAAATCATTAATTGACTATAATACCAATACTGTGACATTATACCATGAACTTGACCCATTGATTTTATATTTTGGCAACAATGTCAACAACAACATAGGGAAAATAGAACAAATGGAAGATACTAATAAGGTATTTGCGAACGTTGAGATTGAGTCAACCGCGCGAAGTTTGAAGGTTACACTTGAAACCGACTACATGGTCGAGGTTGGTCGCGAGATAACGGTACGACTGAACTGTGCCTTATCTCCGCACGAGTTCACGAAGTACTGCTTTATCGAGAACGATAAATACCTACGACCAAGAGGATTGATTTGTTCAAATATTTTTGTAAGAAATGGCAAATGGTACATCAAAATTAACAATATGAGGTTTAAAAAAGTGTTCATATTAAAAAATTCCACAATCGGTTATTTAGAGAAAAATATAGAAATGGATATTGTCACGAATAGCATAAATTGCACTATGTGCCGTTACCTAGTCGGGCCCCGGTCTCCCCTAGTGCACTGTCTGAATCAGCAAGACCGGCAAATTGGGGTCACGATGTGGGTATTTAATCAGCGTCTCAAGCCATCGAGGATTACCGAACTCTGGGGTCATCCCCAGAGGGAGGTCACGAGCGACAGTCCGAACTTTCTAGTGCCCGGACGGCTCGTTACACTTGGACGGCTTGGCGACACTTCAGAAGGGCTTACGCACCTAGACGTACACACCCACACACCCCCTCTTGGTCAGTGTTCACTGCCTAATAAAGAAGACATACTTAAGCTACAGTCTTGTTTCTCTTCCTACGCCACCCCCCTAAACGTGACATGGTGGAGGCGCCGGGTACAATCCCCGTCTATTAATCTTCATATTGATAGACACACCCTCGCCAATTGAAGCCAATTAAGTCACGGGAAAAAGATGAAGGAATAACAGAGAAGAAAGAAGAGAGGCAAAGACCAGAAGAGAGACAAAGAGAGAGAAAGAAAGAGAGATCAGGAGGACGACACAACAATGCCCACCCCAGAAGAATCAAGCGAGTTTTGAAGGACCAGCCTGCAGGTCCGCAGTTGCTTGAACTGAGTAGGGCAATATCAAGAGCGGCCTGTAGGTTGCCCTAAACATTTTAGTGTATAGGAGCACATTTTAGTTTGTAGTGTATTGGGTAAGATAAAACTAAACTTTTGATAACTAGGTTTCATAAAATAAGTGTATGTATAGTTAATGCAATAACAATATCTCGATTTCTAGACCAGTGACGCCATTCCCGACCTAGGTACTTTGCTGAGGTAGCAAAATCGCGCAAGTATAAGGTGTTTTGTTTATAAATACATGTTGTCTGTTTATGTTATTGGAGTCGGGCTTGTTTGCTAATTAATTGTTGACTTTAGGGACCACCTAATTACCTCGTTGCGTCCATCGACAAATTGACCTGATTAAAGAAGCGAGAAGAAGAGGAGCAAGCCTAGGAGAAACCAGCATCTTCGGATGGGTTCCGCACCGTCGGTTCTACAGCCGCGTGCACCCAGAGTCCCTTAAATGACGGGCTGAAGAAGGTTCTCCAGATGGGCTTAGAAATGATGTATAGTAGTCCAAAGCAACGTGTGCTAAAAAGAGAGCACGCAATGGACCAAAGATGTCGAAGCTAAGCGATGGATTTCCGCTTAGACAATGTAGTGCCGAGAGAAGGTACTAGAAGATGGTGCCCGATGCAGGGGACAATTTACGCTTAAATGAGAAAGCAAGAAGATGGACGCAACAACAAGGTTGAAAGGTGACCCAACGAAAGGAATAAGTGTTTTTTGGGTATGCAAACATGGCAACGTTTAAAAATCGACAAGTAGTTAAGATATTTGTTCAATAAAGTTTTTCCACCCCTTTTCTAGAAGATAAGTAACATGTGTTAGTTTAAGAAGTAATATTTGATGATAGGTTGGTTTAAATAAAGTACTCCCCCACCTGCATTAGAAAATAAGAATAGAAAATAAGTGAGTTGATTTTGTAAACATGGACTTTTAGTGTTCGGGGCGAACACTTGTTGGAAGGGGGAGATGTCACGAATAGCATAAATTGCACTATGTGCCGTTACCTAGTCGGGCCCCGGTCTCCCCTAGTGCACTGTCTGAATCAGCAAGACCGGCAAATTGGGGTCACGATGTGGGTATTTAATCAGCGTCTCAAGCCATCGAGGATTACCGAACTCTGGGGTCATCCCCAGAGGGAGGTCACGAGCGACAGTCCGAACTTTCTAGTGCCCGGACGGCTCGTTACACTTGGACGGCTTGGCGACACTTCAGAAGGGCTTACGCACCTACCACTAGACGTACACACCCACACACCCCCTCTTGGTCAGTGTTCACTGCCTAATAAAGAAGACATACTTAAGCTACGATCTTGTTTCTAAAAAAATTCCAGTTCATTGTATTGATGAAACTGAAGATGATGAAGAAATGATTACCATGAATGACCATAATCTAAGCAATATAACGAACCCAGAATTGTGTAACAAATTGCAGACATTACTTTCAGAATATGGTGATGTTTTTTCAAAAACACCAAAATATATGGGAAAAACCGATGTCATTGAACATGAGATTGATGTAGGGAATGCTAAACCTATCAAACAGAAACCTTACAGAGTGGCACAAAAAGAAAGAGAGATAATAGATGAGCAGATAAGGGAAATAAAACAATACGACATAATAAGGCAAAGTAACTCGCCCTGGGCAAGTCCCGTCGTATTAGTGAAGAAAAAATCTGGAGAGACACGATTTTGTGTGGATTATCGCAAGTTAAACAATGTGACAGTAAAAAATTCATGGTCAGGATCTAATATTGAGGATATTTTGACGTACTTAGGAAACGCCAAATATTTCTCATCGTTAGACATGTATTCAGGTTATTGGCAAGTCAAAGTAAACGAAGAAAGTAAGCCACTTACTGCCTTTACAGCGCCAGGTCACGGTTTATGGGAATTTAATGTAATGCCTTTTGGATTGTGCAATGCCCCGGCAACATTTCAACAGTTAGGAGATGTAGTGTTTAGAGATTTAAAATGGAAAGAAGTTTTAATTTACATGGACGACATTATAATTTTTTCTACAATAGATGAACATTTGGAAAAATTACGTAAAGTTTTCAATAGACTCCGGAGTGCAGGCTTAACACTAAAACCTAAAAAATGTGAATATTTAAAAGAAAAAATTAATATTCTTGGTTATACAATTTCGAAAGACGGAATTTTTCCTGATAAATCGAAATTAGTTTCAATTGAAAATTTTCCAAGGCCAAAAAATGTAAAAGGTGTACAAAGTTTTTTGGGACTTTGTAACTACTACCGGAAGTTTATAGAAAATTTTGCAAAAATTGCACGTCCTTTACATGATCTAACAAAGAAACAAAATAAATTTGATTGGCAGGACATACATGACAAAGCATTTGAAACACTAAAACAAAAATTGATTAGTGAACCAGTTTTGGCACATTTTCAACCAAATAAAGGATGTGAATTGAGGGTAGATGCATGTAAAGATGGAATCGGAGCAATATTATTGCAGGAAGATCATGAAAATGCGTTACACCCAATAGCATATGCAAGTAGAAGCCTCAGTAAAGCTGAAAAGAATTATTCGATAACAGAACTTGAAGGGTTAGCAGCTATATGGGCGCTATCCTATTTTAGACATTTTATTTATGGAAAACCTATAAAAATAGTGACTGATCATCATGCGCTATGTTGGTTAAAAACCTTGAAAGAGACTACTGGACGTTTAGCGCGTTGGGCGTTAAAGTTATCAGAATTTGACTACACAGTACATCATAAATCAGGAATTGCTCACAGAGATGCAGACTGCGTAAGCAGATATCCTGTTTTGCCAGCAAATACGAAAGTACAAGAAATTGACGAAATACCAACCATTTTATTGGATATGCGTAACATTGCAGAATTGCAAGCAAAAGATAAAAACATTTTGGAAATAATTCAGGCTATAAAACATCCTGAAAAAGCTACAATTGGTATACGCAAGCAAGCGAAAAATTTTAGGCTTGAATCAGAAGTTTTGTACCGTATAAACCCGCATGGAGTGGGCCGGACTAAACTTTTAGTGATACCGCAACAGTTAATAGGGGAAATTTTGTACTCCCACCACTCAGAACCGCTGAGTGGCCATTTGGGATTGTCAAAGACCCTAGCGAAAATAAAACAAAGATACTATTGGCAAGGGTTGCAAAAGGACGTGGAACGTTTTGTAAAAGGATGCCCGGATTGTCAGGCCAGGAAAGGCCAACAAAATCAAAAGCCTATCGGTCTGTTACATCCTATCCCAGTTGGCACCCCATTTGAAAAAGTGGGAATAGATTTGTTAGGTCCGTTTCGCAGAAGTAGCAGCGGCAAAACCATGATAGTGGTAGCGACAGATTACGCCACAAGGTGGGCGGAGACTGACGCATTACCGAGCGGCAAAGCCGGACCTGTAGCGAAGTTTATACTAGAGAGAATTATTACAAAACACGGTGCACCTAAGGAATTGTTAAGCGATAGAGGAAAAGTTTTTCAATCCGAATTGGTTACGGAATTGCTAAAAAAGATGGGGACAACGAGTCAGTTTACTACTGCATATCATCCCGCAACTAATGGCTTAACAGAAAGATTTAATAAAACTTTAGCCAATATGTTATCTATGTATACTAATACTGATCAATCAAATTGGGATGAATATCTTCCACATGTGACTTTTGCGTACAATTCTGCAAAACAAGATAGTACTAAATTCTCACCATTCATGCTGGTGTACGGTCGTGAACCTATTTTACCAACAGAAGCAAACTTGTTGCCACCCTTAGAAAGTAGTAATAGCGACCAAATTAGAGACATTGGTTTAGCAGTCAGAAATTTGGCAGTTGAAAATATAAAACGGCGTCAAGACATAGATAAATTACGTTATGATTGTAAACACCGCCATGTTGAATTTGAAGTAGGGGACCAAGTAAAAGTTTTCACCCCTATCAGGAAAGTAGGAAAAAGTGAAACATTACTGCTTAGATGGTTTGGTCCTTATTACATAAACCGGAAAATGTCTGATGTGGACTATGAAATACGAAAGGGCATTTCGCCAAAATCTAAAACTGAAGTGGTCCATGTAAGCAGAATTTTACATTACCATGACCCATGGACACCAGAATGAACCCCGCAGCAAAAATAATACAAGCATTTCGGTTAATAATTTACTTTTTCTTTATTTTAAAAAAAATAAAAGTTCACTGTTTTGGCATTGCTGCCTATGGCTTCAACAGCCAAACGCGGCGCCACCGCTGTTGAGGCGTCGTTGACGCCGCCTTCCTCTTCTATTTTCTCGTCTTCTGGGGATGCTGGAACCCCAGGAGGAGCCTCCACCTCACCTGCCACTTGAGGGGGAGCCTCCACCTCGCTGGTCGCAGAAGGACCAACTTCCACTCCAGGCCCCAGTTTGAGGCTGGCCGCACCCACGGTGCGTCGGGCCCGCTGGGCAGCCAATAGGGCCATCAGACGGGCACCGCGGCCCCGGCCCTTTTCGGTGTCGACTTCATTTCCAGGTTCCATCTGAAAGGGAAGATATTGTTAACATTGGATAGCGAAACAAAGAGAATTTTTCTTTGGAAGGAAAAATATATGGAAATGATGAATAAAAGGAAAAAAAACCACTTATACTTACTTTTAAAAATGACACAATGCACTACAAAAGACTATAAATGCACTATAAAACACACGACAAAAATGCACGGTAAAGTTTCGTGTGGGTCAGAGGACGAACTGTGGAGAATGTGATAAGAAAACCGTATAAATACAATTCAGATCCCTCTCCACCGGAAAGCCAGGATGCTAAAATTAGCAAATTACTTCCAGACGATGAACTTGTCAAATGTTAAGGTTATCAGAGAAATGTTTTCCCAACAGTTAAATGGTGCACCATGCTTAAACCCATGGGATTCGCTGATTTGGCCAGTTCGGAATAATATCTTAATGAGACCAGACATTGTTCAGTGCAGACCGATTAATGCATAAAATGCAAAAATGCAATTAAGCATAATGTTTAAACAAAGTAACAATTATAATGTACGGCTCCACATATTGAGCTATGTACCTATTTTTACAGGGCCCAAGGATTTTATTCTGTTATCTGCGTCTGAATTTTTATTGCGCAAATTCTTAAAATTCAAGAACAGATATCAGTTTAATTTTCCCAGTTACATGTAATGGAAGTAAAAACATTGAATATTGTTATTGTGATGTAGGTACCTACAAACGAATAAAGATAAATAATGATGTTGTCGGTGTAATAATCACCTTGACCATATAGTTGTTTATGCATTTGGTAAAGAAAGCAACTAATTCGCGAGCGATAAGACAAATTTGATTCATCGCTACGCGCAGTTATGAATAATGACTAATTACTAGATTGGTTTAAATAAACCCGAATGGGACAACAATTTACAGTGTCATTTTAGAAATCGGTCGTGAAGTAACACTTGGGTGAAGTTAACCTATAATTTTCGCGAAAGTGCCAAACATGGAATGGATTGTGAATTTCTTGTTTTACATTAGGTGTGTTACCGAAATAAACACCAAACTGTATTTATACAAATTGGCACTGTACCACTTGTGGGAACTGCACGGAGAGTTTGATCGAGTGGTACCAATACAATTGTTGGGGATTACAAAATCTCTACTTGGCCTGTGGACTCAGATCATTCATACGGAGTATACCATACTTCTACTTGGCGAAAAAGTACGTCAAGGGGGCACTCCGTTTTCGACATGTGATTGTGCAATTTGCATATCACCCCAACAACCTCAATATCGACCTGAGGATTTTTGGCGAGCATGGGAAAATGTATTTGTGCAAGGATGTCCTTGTGCTACATGTGTGTACGGGAGAACTCAATTTTTGAGTCAACCAGGTCATCCGCCATATCCTCATGCTTATGTAAATGATATGACATATCAGTTTCGGGTACCAGTAGTGCCCCAAACACAAGAAAGGGATGAAACATCAGAAATCAGTTCTGCTGGCACATCTTCTGGAGGTGCATTTGGACCTCCTGGATCACACGCAAGTCAGGTCGACCGCAATCCGGCACTATGCCCGAATCCGGAAAACCTGGCGCAGGTGCAAGAAGGGGGGCCCATTATTCAGCAACAAACTGAAGAAGTTCTTAGACACGCGGTAACACAGCCGTTTATCGCGCAATTAGAACCGTTTGACGACATGGGGCCATATGCTACTTATCAGCAGCTATGAGGTCTACAATTTAATTTATGTTACCTTATTATTGTTTTGTATTTTAATGGCTATATATATATGCATATGTTGATACAGACGTGATATACACAAGTGGATGATATATAAAAAAAAGTATATAATAAAAAAAATTTTGGAATGTATGATGTCATATTATCCCCAAATGGCGAGTATAAGTCATGAAATTAATCCAATTATTTTTTAGCGCCATGAACTAATAGGTGTGATAAAAAATGTTTCGCTGAAGAGGCGAATATTCCTGACACGACGCCCCGACAATCTTGTTGGTTGATAACGAGCTACTAACATAAAAGTTCGACGTTGTTTACATGACTAATTTTGATCACGCGGTGCATACACGGGATTCCTTGCTTTACAGCATTTGGAAAATGAATTTCACACGTTCCATTTTTTATTTTTTAATGGAAAATGGATCGTACATACTAACAAATAAATAGAGGTTACAAGTGATGCTCAAATTAATTCTGTTATAAGACATAATATTGCATATTAAGCCTTAAGTAGCACATACTAACCTTTTGTCTTATATTTCATGTAACACTGAGGGCTATGTAAGAAAGAGGCGAACTATGATGAGCCATTATTGTTGTTGGAACTCCCGATGGGCCTGTACGTTGATACGGAGGTCCAAGCAAGCCGAATCATCGATTCAATAATCGACTCACACCACAAACATTTATGGAACAGTGATCACAATGGTGTTCAGTGATGTGAAATGCGAAGTTTGGCTCATAGGACTAAGCCTCTATTAAACTTTTCTCAGTGTTGCAATATTTTTTGTTCTGCCAGTGCCGGAACCGAATAGATTAAAAGTGCATGATATTGTTTATGTATAATTGCAGGAGAAAGTACTAACTTATTATTAAGAAATGATTGTAACTTAACTGAGTACTATGAAATACTCACATATGTAAACCTACTAACCATTTATCATAATACCTTGGTATGAACACATGTAATTTTTGAATTTATGTTAACGATATGTTTTTTCTATTGTTTAAAGTTTTTATTATTGTTCATATAAAACGGGGGACCAGTTTTTCTGGGGCGGAGGCATATGTCACGAATGGAAAATCCGTTAATTGGAAAGATGGACTGATTAACTTAAGAAACATAAAAGTATTCGAGGATTGCGAAATATTAAGCGCACGAGGCAAGGTCGCATCACGATGCACCGAATGTGTCATGCACCGAGTGCACCGTATCGGTGATGAGTCACCACCACCTGCTTAGCAGAAATGTGAAAAACAAGCGACAATAACAAATTGCGTCAGCCGATCAATCGGGTATAAAATACGCCGATTTTAGCAGTATAGGATAAGTGTGAACCGATCAACGGTAGTGCGACCAGCTGACCCGAGAAGTCGAAATGTCGACTCTCCTCGGGAAAAGATCAAGTTAATTAATCCGTTCTCCAAAGTTATTCAAACGCGAAGTGACCAAGCCATTGCCAGGAAAAGCTAAGTCCTTAGCTTATGACTATGTAAGTACAATTGTTAATTGTCAACTTTTTGTATGTTTACAACCGTATTGTGCATCCATTTGTGTTACCGTATTTAATAGATTTAAGTGTTATATGAGGAAAACTCAGTGTTTGATTCCATCCCTAAAACTGAGATCCCGGCGCGACGTTCATCGTCGTGAGTCAGTTTAATTGGCGAACCCAGAAGGGCTCATTAATTAAACGTGACAATATATTTGCATTTTTGTCTGTTTTTCGACGCGGGCAGTGCATATAGAAGTCGCTAAGGACTTAACGACACATAGTTTCTTAAATTGTCTAAAAAGGTTTATTTCCAGACGAGGCAAACCTTCTAGCATTCATTCCGACAATGGATTAAACTTTGTGGGCGCAAATAACTATTTTCTAGATCTGTATAATTTACTTAATGACACGAAACATAATGAGACCGTTGCTACGTTTCTAGCTGATGACCAAATTAGCTGGAAATTTATCCCAGCTCGTTCCCCTCACATGGGAGGATTGTGGGAGGCGGCCGTAAAATCAGCTAAGTTTCACCTCAGAAGAGTTCTAGGAGAATCTGTATTATCCTATGAGGACATGTACACGCTTCTCGTGCAAATTGAGGCTTGCCTCAACTCTCGACCGTTACAACCTCTCTCTACGGACATAAGCGACCTGACCCCGTTAACCCCGTCCCATTTCCTGATCGGCGACTCTCTACTCTCCCAGCCTGATGAAAATGTTACGGATGCTAAAATATCTTCCCTGGAAAGATACAAATTGCTTGCTAAAAAAACTCAGAGATTTTGGCAACGTTGGTCGAAAGAATATCTTTCCACCCTACAATTAAGGACGAAGTGGAAGAAAGACTGCGCAACTTCTCTACAACTTGGCAGTCTGGTTGTTCTGATGGACGAAAACACTCCGCCCCTACGGTGGGCAATGGCTCGAGTTGTCACTCTACATCCTGGAGCTGATGGAGTTATCCGAGTGGCAAACGTTCGGTTACCAAGTGGAAATGTGGTAGAGAGGACCCTATCCAAGATCTGCCCGTTACCAGTGGAAGTTTTGGAAGAAGACTTATATGGAAATGGCAACCAAGGCGATGTTGAGAAAAATGCATCCGCCTGATTAGAGTTTGAAACGCCCAGCCTTTCAACGGAGCCGGCAATGTTCACGCAAAAACATTTAGTGTGCTAATTGTGTGTGCTAAACAAAAGTGGCAACACCGCGCGCTGCTTCCAGACAGACTGTGGTGGCGTGATGTGGTGGCAGCGTTGTAATTCTCGCGTTACTCTCTCTCGCGAATGCAGACAATACACGTTCACGCATTTTATTTACTTAGTTGTTGTATGTTTTTCAACTTTAAATTAAACAATTTTAATACAGTCCACTCTCGTATATAATTCAATTTCACGACCAATCCACGATTCTACATATCCACGTCAACAATAATCTTTTTAGATAGCGACGAATCTGAATCTGAAGTGGAGTGCGAAATTCCGTCAAAACCAGAAAATGAACCACCTCCAAAAAGGAAAAAGAAAACGCCTTCTACGACGTACAATTGGACAAAAGAAGACATTCCACATATAAATAGAGATACAACTTTTGAGCCTTCTAGTAATAGTGAAGTATTGGACCCACTAGAATACTTCACAAAATTTCTATCATTAGATATAATAAATGATATTGTTGATCAGACTAACATCTACAGCACCCAAGCAATGGGTAGGTGCCTTAACACCAATCCTAAAGAAATTACAGATTTTTTTCTATATTGCTTTTTATGGGAGTCATAAATCTGCCATCTTATGAAGATTATTGGGCAAGTGACACTAGAATTGAGCAAATAGCAGAGTTGATGCCAGTGAAGCGCTTCAAACGTCTAAGACGGCTCATTCACTTCAACAATAACGATAATATAACAGAAGATACCACAGATAGATATTTCAAGATTCGCCCATTTATTGAAAAAGTGAGGCAAAATTTTCGGAGACACCATACCGAAAATCAATATTCCATAGATGAAACAATGATCTCCTATAAAGGGACTCGGGCTGGAAATCTTAGGCAATACATAAAAAGTAAGCCTGATAAGTGGGGGTACAAATTTTTTGTTATTGCGGGTGTTTCCGGTGCCGGTACATTCAGGGAACTAAAGGGAACAGGAAACGAACTCTCACAATCTGAATGCGACATGGGTGTTGGAGCTGGAATTGTCATTGCCTTGTCGAAGTCCCTTCATGATGCAAACAAAGCAACTGTCTTCTTTGATAACTACTTTGCTAGTTTGCCACTTTTCACATACTTGAAGAATAACATGAATATATACAGTTTAGGAACATTACGCAGCAATAGAATTGCTGGATGTCCAATCGAAACACACAAAATATTACTCAAGCAAGGAAGGGGTCAATATGATTATAAGACAGACAAAGGCAAGGGTGTAATCATAGTAAAATAGGTGGACAATAAAGCGGTTCTATTAGGTAGCACTTTATATGGTATAGAACCTAAGGAATCCGTGAAAAGGTACAGTAAAACTGCTAAAGCAAAGATAGATGTACACTGTCCGGCAATTGTGAAAAACTATAACAAACATATGGGAGGGGTGGATACTGCTAATGCCTTGATGGGTCTACAAATACGAGTAGAAATAAACGTTGGCTAGACGAGACGTCCAAATGCCGTTTGGGCATTATGGATAGTTCTTAGAAAACACACGTGATTAGCATTAATTCTTCGATATAAATAGGAGCTGAGCAGACACAAAAAGTTAAATTTGCTGTAGGATGTTAATCAGTTGGAAAATAAATTGTACGTTAGATAGATATGAATGACTGATTGCTGGTCCTTGTTCACTCCCAATGTCAACTTCTGCACAGTTACTCAGTTCGCCATGCATAGATTGACATTTAAAGGAATGACAATATTTCTAATACTTCAGCATTTAGTTGGAAATTAAAGGAAAATTATTCGGCCAGATATTGTGGATAGAACAATGCTGCATATGGCATAACAGCAAATCGAAATCGCAAATAAAACTACACACCACCCGCGCCCCAATCTTTAGTTTATTATTAAAATAAAAAAAAATTCCAAGATTGACCTGGATGACTTTTTTTTTTGCTTCTTGCTTCACCGGGAGAATATCTGAAACAAAAAAAATAATATTACCACGAGAATATAAGAAATGTCAATGTGTTTTAAGTTTGAACTCGGTTTTAACCAATGTTAGCTGAAGCTTGATTTTATATTGTAGCATAAAATCAGTATAAAAATTCATTATACATTGAATGGTAATCTAGCACACAACTTAATGTATAATGTCAGAAATTCACTGACTTTAAAAAAAAAAGATTTTATGCAAAACACGTATTTGTCAGCGTACGAGAACACCCACCAGTTAAAAAGAGCGCACGGGAAATGGGCACTTTCCAGCGTCCTCACGGAAAAGGTACATTTTTTAAACAAATCCACCAAAAAATAGGTAGTTTTCAGACTAGAGAGAATAATGAAAAAAACCTTTCCTACTCAGGTGCGGTAAATGCACTTTTACACACTTATTTGAGTGCGGTAAAGAATACTTTTCCGCACCGGATGCGGTAAAGTTACTTTTCCACATTGCAAAATTAATTTACAATAAATGTAGAATTTTAAAGGTAATATGTGTAGAGAATACCCACTTGCACCAACCTTTTTATGAGATGCTCAAGCAAATAAAAAAATTGAAAAAGTCATTAAACATATTGTCTGATTCGTGTAAAACTGGTCAATTGTATAATTCTATGTTATATAAAGGACTGCAGGAATTTAATATGTTGCCGAATCATATTAAAGATTGTAGCAACCTCGAGAATTTTAAAAAATTAATTAGAGAACACTTTTTGTAGTTTTTAACATTTTATATTGTGATGCCTATGTATTTTTTAAATTTATTTTAAGTTTTTTATACCCTTATGTAATTGTTTTTGTATATAGCATTATGCTAAATAAATCATTATTCAACAGATAACAAACGAAAGACAGTCCACAATATTCAGACAGGCTTTAGTTTAAAATTATCTAATTACTCCCTAGGTAGTGAAAGTGATATTTTCATCTCTCAAATGAGGGAGAAAACTTTTATTTTCTATAGAGGTCGTAGAAAATAGTTATTTGCGCATAGTTAAAAGCAGCAGTTAAATATTATGTTAATACCTGGTTGAAGAAGGTGTTGTTACTAAAGATATGTTTGTCAATTTGTCAAGAAAGTGACAAACTGTCTTTAGACAGCAAGACTTTTACGGGTGGCACTTTTCCTCCCTTTTAAATTAAACATCCTGTTTCTATTCTTTTTTTTTATTATTTGCAAGAAGGCTAGTAATTATTCTTAATACTTCCCTATACCTATTTTGCACCGGTTCCTAGATGTTCCATAAAAATGGTGGCTTTGTCAGCAAAACGGTAGTCTAAACATTAATTAAATTCTCAAGTCCTGAAAGGCTTGCCGATGTGACCTTTTGTCCTCAGTTAGACAATACTACATATGGTTGAAACCCCAGACACAGAAAATGAAAAAAACCTACCGGACCTACAGACAGATATAAAAACTGCCAAAAGTTCGTTTTCTTTTAAAATGATTCATCGGTGTTTTATGGTTTGTAATAAAATAATATTAAACTTAGAACAAATCCATGTAAACATTTCCTTTACCTAACTTCAACCGTTTCTGACTTATTAACAGTGTTTCCTTAAAGGGTGCATACAATCGTGTCATACCAATCTGAATACGGACACCTGCTTGGCCTTAATGACTAGTTGTCGTTTCTATAACGACATGTTCTGACAGAGATTTGTCAAATACAAAACTGGTTGAAACTTTAGCACAAGCAGGGGTCCGTATTCAGATTAGTATGTATTACGATTTTATACGCACTTTAAGGAAAAACTGTTATTAAGTCACAAACGGTTGAAGTTAGGTAGAGGAAGAGTACACATAGATTTGTTCCAAATTTAATGTTCTTTTTTCACCCTGTAAATTTTTGACATTTTTCGTCTCTGGGCTTTTCAACCATGTGGTATTGTCTAACTGAGGACAAAAGATCACACCAGCAAACCTTTCAGGACTTAAAAATTTAATAAATGTTTAGACTACCATTTTGCTGCCAAATCCACCACTTTTATGAAATATCTAAGAAACGGTGCAAGATAGGGAATAGAATAGGATAGCGAAGTATTAACATTAATTACTAGGCTTCTTGCGAGGAATTCAAAAATTAGATTAGAAACGGTGTATTCCATTTGAAAATTAAAAGTTGGTGTTCTTTCCGACTGATATGGCAACACTTCAAAGTCCAAAATATTTTACATAGAGAGTTTGGATAGGCTACAAATTTAAACGAAAAATATTAATTCGTTCTCTAGATACTTCTAATATACCATCAGCGTGAATCACCCTGTATCTTACATATTATATTAAAAATAGACATTTTTTAAAATTATATTTGATTATGAATTCCATTTAAAAGAAGAAAGTTATGTCAATTCTTGAGAAAACTGAACGCAGTAGCTAAAAACTAAACACGAAACTGAAATCACATCGAAAAAGTGCCTTAAAAATGTTTGTGTTTTACTCCGATATTTTAATAAACAAAAAAGTTGGGTAAAGTTTTTAAAATGGGCGAAATTCGAAAAACGGCCTCTAGCGCCTCAATCTGACAAGATATCGAAATACGGTTTTTGCCATAACACCGTATCTAGCTGAAAAATGGGGTTTTCCTGTCAAAACACTCTAAATCCTAACACCCTGTACAGGTGATTCAATGATAAAGTTCATTATCTCGTTTGATTTGAGAAATAGAAAAATAATGTTAAATACAAAAGTTTTAGAGAATATTGATATTTATAGTTTAAAATTACTTTTGAATATACAGGTTCTTAAAGACATGACAGAAAGCATTAGTTTTTTTAAATATAATTTTTTTAACATTTTTTCCGTCGACTATGTATTGACAGCCTTTTTTGATGGACGATAACGAATCAATATTGAGTTCCATTAATGCATGATTTTTCAATTGTTTTACTTTAATGCATGATCAGCTCAGATTATCAGGCAATCAAATACGCTCATAGTATAGTTCTATCCTTTTTTATTTGTATGAAACAAAGAGAAATAAACACACATTCTTTAGTTGACATCCACCATTACTGACAAAAAAAAACTTTGTAGGATTTTATAATCCTTTTATAACCTTTATTATAAACTACAGATGACGGAAAAATGTTGTAACCAACTTTTATATTAATAAGCGATTAATAATCTCAATTTTAGTAACGCGTTCACTGCGTTAAACCATTTCGATTATTAATCGCTTTCATTAATACACTCGTTCGTTAAATAACTATTAAATTCTTCATAACAATTTAAAACTTTTTTGTTAATAATGTCAGATTATTTAATTTTTCTATACAAATATTACTTTTTACTATGATGTAAAATTGACTGTATTGCCATTGTTTCTAAAAGTAGAATACTCATATTTGGTATGAACGTTCTACAGGAACGACAAAAATGATTTATGCAAATAAATCGTATAATAATTGCATTAGATGCTACAGGACGTGCAATTTTTTAAAATATATTTTGATTAATTCAGTTTCGACTTTTATAAATGGAACACCCTGTACATTATTTATTTTGTCTGATAGGTTTTACGTATGTCATGTACCAAATTTGAGTAGATTGCAATTTATTTATGGTTTTTAATTTTTACCTTCGATTGAAGTTTAAGTTTAGTTTAATTTAAGTTTATAACTAGCTTACGACAAACTAAAAATGCAGGTGTTGTCAACCGTTGGTAGAGTTACAGCATATTCCAGACATCAAAATAAAACGATTTAGCTAAATTGTCCTATACCGAAAGTTAATATTAAGAAAGATACAGGGTGTGAAAGTTGAAATTTTGTTCTTGTTTTTTTATCATATTATCTAGGTATTTTGATATAAATTACTAAAAATGTGTATAAGGGGATTTTGACAGCCGGTAAATATGATGGTTTCATATATTTGCAGTAGCTGATAGGGGGCGCTACCTGCAGCTTTTTTATCTGCTTAAAAGGACTAATACTTTTTTTCTACGCCACTGAAACAGACACACGACTTCAAAATATGATTCTAATATGTTTTCTACGTGAAAAAGGTATACTTGTTTTAAGGCTTAAAAGTTGACCGTTTTTGAGATATCCACTATTTTGATATTGCATGTAGCAACTTTCAAATTGGTAAATATTTATTTTATGAAAGTAAGTTTTTATTTTGCCTTTGTAGAATACTTGTTGTCCAAAAGAAACCTTTTTTTAATGTTAATACTTTAATTTCCAGTGGTTTGTGGTGTAAGTTGTTTCACCAAATTCACTGAAAATACGTAAGGATTTTTCATTTATTTTTATCAGTCTTTTTGTTGTGTGATTTAGCTAAAAGATATACCAATTAGTTTTTTTAAGGCGTGTATAAATTACGTAAATGTACTTTACCCTTTAACCATTTAACCGTATTAGCAATGCAATATTAAAACATTAAATATCTCGAAAACGGTCAACATTTAAGATCTAAAACTAGTAATTTTTTTTAAATAGAAAACATATTAGAATAATATTTTGAAGTCATATGTCCGTTTCAGCTGCGTAAAAAAAAGTTTAAGTACTTTTAAGCAGCTGAAATAGTTGCAGATAGCGCCTCCTATCAGCTACTGCAAAATAGTAGTAGTAATGCTGTAGCTCTTTGTCCCATTACTTATGGTCCACCCTATACAGGGTTATTCACGTTATTTGACACGGAAGATTGTGACTAAACTATTCACTTTCAAAAAAGTTATAGACCTATTGAAGGTATCTTTTCAAAATATTTTCAAGATGTACCGGTTGTCCCAAATGCCGAAAAAGTATCAAAGTCATGTTTTTTCAAATGTAACACCTGGTATATTACTTTATTTTCAGAATCTACGTTGAAAATAAAAATTAATTTCATTCATGTTTGATAGGTCTAAACTTTACAGTTTCTCAGATATTCCTTAATTTGTAAAAATGTAGAACAAATATTAACATTTAAACATTCAACCTTCCTTTGAGATTAATTGACCAAAATTGGTTTGGGCGATGATAACAGATTAAGTTTTATGATCCAAAAGTGATAAATTGTCTAGCTCATATAGGGGGGGGGCTCAAAAAATTATTTAATCAAAAACTAAATTTTTGAAGTAGTATAAACTGGTCAAAATCAAATGGAACCACAATTACAGTATATGCAAACTTAATTACCTATCGAAAATTATTAAGGTTTCATACCTCTAATTGTTAACGTTTTCTTGGATAAATCGACATTTCCTAAAGTAGAGCTGACTGACTGATTTTTAATATCGTTCAAAGATCACTTGGTATCTTTTCGAATTACATATCTATCATTCTAATCTAAGTAAAGCTTAGAATAAAATAGTGGCTTAATACTTTGTAAATTTGCTATACAAGTAATTCATAAAAATAATTAAATAAATCATTCAAACAAAAATAATTCATAAAAATGTTTAAAACGGCGACAATTCGACTACAAACTACTAGAACTAAACTTAACATCCAACTAGTCCGTTTTTGAGTCCTTCAGCAACATTATTAAGTATCTTAATGGATATACTCCTAAAAATTTCGCTAATTCGCTAATCTGTGGTCATTTCTCAAGGGTATCAAAAATGACTCAAAATCGGTGCGAGTTCGAGAAATGAATGATGAATTGACTTTCCAAGAAAACGCGAACATTTAGCCATAGGAGACCTCAATAATTTTCGATAGATAATTAAATTTTGCATCTACTTTAATCATAAAATAGGTGGTGTTCAATTTGATTTTGACAAGTTGTTAAAGTTTAAAGGTTGCAATTATTGGGAGAAAAATGTTGAGACATCCTGTATGAGCTAGACAATTTCTCACCCATGGATCCTAAAACTTGATCTCTTAGTAGGTCCCAACATTAAAATTTGTTCTAAACTTTTACAAAATAACGAATATCTGAGAAACTGTAAAGTTTAGACGTACCAAACCTCAATGTCATTCATTACCTTTTATTTTCAACGTAGATTCTGAAAATCAAATAAAATACTAGGTATTCCATTTGAAAAAATATAACTTTGATACTTTTTCTGCATTTGGGACAACCGGTACATCTTGAAAATATTTTTAAAAGATACCTAAAATAGGTCTATATCCATTCCAGAATCAAAAGTTTGTTGAAGGTGAATACTTTAGTCACAATTTTCCGTGTCGAATAACGTGAATAACCCTGTATAATTGATAAGAAAAACAAATGTTTTAATTTTGTATGTCATTAACAACAATTTAAAATGTTTATGGTTCAATTGAATTGTTAAAGACAATTTTCAGATTATAGTTTAGTTAAGATAACAAAAAATGCAGGTAAAAGTTAAAACATATAAATAAATCGCAGACATTTAAATTAGGTAGGTATATGACATATTTCACAAAAGTTGAATTGTAAAAGCTATCAGAAAAATAAGGAATACACAGGCTGTTCCATTTACAAAAGTCGAAATTACTTAAGCTGAATTAGTCAACACGGTGTTTCATGGTAAATGCGTTATACAGGATGTGTCACGATAAATGCGTCATATTTTAGGGTGTGATTAAAGGTCAAAAAATAACTCTAGTTTGCTAAACCATGGTCCAAAAATGTTTCGTTATGTAGATACAGGGTGTTAAAGTTTGGGTAAAAAAATCTAAATTTACTTATTTCATCAAAACAATAAGAGATATTTTCGTAAAACTTTTTGGGTGTCAACGATAAAGTTCGTTTTGCCATTAAAAAATATATTTTTGATATTTGCCAGTGGCGTCCAATCAAACAAGTTATTGACCATTTTTGCCAAAAAAATATGTACGCCACTGTTTTTCCAAAAAATGCAAATCAGTTCTGAATTACTTATTCAATTTAACACAGAAAAGGTATCTAGTAACTTTTTGGTACGTCATCTCGTTTTCGAATAAAAAATCCTGCAAAAGTACCATTACAATTAATACTAAATTTTCGAATTTCGCCTCTATTCAATTTTAAAATTTTGATTTATTCAGTTTTTTAAAGATAAAATAGGAAGTTACTGCTTGTTCCTATCGAATAAAAATTTTTTTAAAAAAAGTAAATTAATAAAAATTTAGATATTGATTAATAAAATAAACAGTCGACGATTTAGTATTGATTTTATGGGTACATTTTTATGATTTTCAATTTTTTATTGGAAAACAGAATGGTGTACCGAAAAGTTACTAGATAGCTTTTCTGTTCTAAATTGAATGGGGAATTCGAAATTGATTTGCGTTTAATGGAAAAAGAGTGGTGTATACATATTTTTTTTGCAAAAAGATTCAGGAACGTGTTTGATTGAACGCTACTGGCAAAATTAAAAATTATGTTTTTTATTGCAAAACGTGCCTTATCGTGGACAGTTGACACCTACAAAGTTGTATAAAAATATCTGAAACCGGTTTGAAGAAATAAATAAATTTAGTTTTTTTTATTCAAACTTTAACACTCTGTATATACATAATGGAACATCTTTGGCCCATGGTTTATTTAGCAAACTAGGGTATTTTTTTACTTTTAATCAAAACATTGTAAAAAAATTGAACGCCCTGTAGCATCTAACGCAAATTTATTTGCGTAAATCTAATTTGTGGTCCCTGTGCAAACAATGGTAATTGGTAATACAACCAATTTTATATCAAAGTAAAAACTAATATCTTAAAGAATTAAATATTAGTAAAACCTTGAGGAAAACTATCAGGTTGAAGTATAGACAACACAAAAATTTTTAAAATTCTACCTAGTATCTACAAATGTATTAAAATATATAAGGTTCTATTTAAAAAAAAAACTAATGCCTGGTTTATACCCCCAAATTAAAAAAAATAATTAAAGTTAATTTAATTTAAAATAAATGTAAATTTATACGGTTTATGCCCGGTTTATACCTTCAAATTAAAAAATTAATTTTAATTTAAATTACATGTAAAATTGAATGAAAATTATTGTGGTTTGTAATTTTCAAGAAATGCTAAATTAAATGACATAGATTTGTTTTTGACTTTGACGTATTGTAGACATATTTTAACCTAAAAAGGGTGAAAGAGTTTAGCTATAAAATAATCATTTGTAAAGTTAAAAATATTAAACAAGGAATGAAGTTTTCTTTGGCAGTGGTTACCGCAATAATCGGAATTGGTGTATCTTTGATAAAACGATGAAAAAGAAATTGGAGATATGGAGTAAAACCGATAAACAGAGAATGAGAAAAAACACAAATAAAGTTTCACATTTTATCACAACGAAAAGTGATAAAGGGTTTACAAATTAGCCTCAATTTCACCCAATGGTGAAAGTTCGTTGACTTTTAAGTTAACATTAGTTTTAGTTTTGTGTAAATTTTAAGTACAGCATGTCATATACAAATGTGTAGCTTTAACTTTGATAAAATTAAATTGACTATAACGAAAATATAGTTTAATTGTTAATTTGGAGGTATAAACAGGGGACAATGTCTGGTTTATACCTCCAAATTAACAATTAAAGTAAATGTTCATTAAAGACAAATTTATCACCCGGTTTATACCTCCAAAGTAACAAATTAAACTAAAAAGTTAAATTAAGTTAAGTTTTAACTTAAATTTAAAAAGTTATAGCCACATGTTTGCCAACTTTAAACTAAGGGCAAATTCTTGAAACCTTCGTTGTGATAAAATGTGAAACTTGATTTGTTTTTTCCTTCATTCCCTGTTTATCAGTCTTACTCCATATCTCCAATTTCATTTCCATCGTTTTGTCAAGAATACACCGATTCCAACTAGTGTGGTAACCACAGCCAAAGAAAACTTCATCCATTAGTTAATATTTTAAATTTTACAAATGATTATTTTATAGCTGAACTTTTTCATGAATTTTTCACCCTCTTTAGGTTAGAATATGTCTAAAATACGTCAAAGCCAAAAACACATCTATGTCATTTAATTTAGCATATCTTGAAAAGTATAAACAACAATAATTTTCATTCAATTTTACATGTAATTAAAATTTAATTTAATTTTTTAATTTGGAGGTATAAACCGAGCATTACATGTAATTAAAATCAAATTAATTTTTTAAATTTAAAAGTATAAACCGGGCAGGGATGTGCAAATGACCACTTTTTTTGATTTCGACCAGGGCAGTGGTCAAAACTGGTCAAAATGGTTGAAACTGGTTAAAACCAAAATAAAAAATGTATTCCTAGAATAAAAAATTAAAAAATATATAAATTAGGTGTAGAAAAATGTAACAAACTGATTTCTGTATATAGAATGTTAAATTTAAAAATAAAACAAGATAAAAATGTTGAAAGGTAGGAAGACAATGATGACTTGATGTAGGTATAATAGGCAGGTTTATAATTTGTTGGCTTTTTGTTGTTTAAATGTTTCTTTTTGTTTAAAATAATTTTTTTTTTATTTTGAGTACAAATGTTTGTATATTTTGAGGTAAAACATTTCTTAAAAAATAATTAAAACAATTTGATATATATATTTTTTTAATTTTGAACTTTTTGGTTTTGACCCGTTTTGACCACTAAAGTTTCCAAAACAAATTTGACCAGGGCAGTTTTAACCGGGTTAAAACCAATGGTTTAAACCACTCTGTCCAAAACTTGCCAACCATGAAACCCGGCAAAATACTTTTCAAGTTATGTTAAATTAGATAGCATAGATGTGTTTATGACTTTGGACATATTCTAACCTACCAAAAAACTAAGTGTTAGTGTACAATGATGATTATTGTGTTAAAGGTAAAATGAAAACTGTATTGTTTTTTATTTTTGTTAATGTTACTATCATTAAACTGGATTCATAGTTCTAGTTCCGCAAGAAGAAGTAATCAGTAAGCTGTAGTAAAAATAAATAATATACTTGTAACACTCTAATTCATAGTTTGACAAATAAGTGCAAGCCACATTAACCGCAAGCAGTAAGCAGCAAGAAATGAATCATTTTCATTTCTTACCTTGCTCCTTACTGCTTCCATCATAGACTACTGGTCTTTACCCCCATTCATAGATTTTTGGAATATCATTTGACAAATACTTTCTTTTGCTTTTGCCCAAAAATGACAACCCACAAGATAATAAATAAAATTTTGATGGTTTATAAGACTTTGGGGTTATGTTATTTCCTTCTTACTAAAGTCGAACTATGAATTGACATGGCTACTACTGCTTGCTGCTTACTTCTTGCGGAATTAGAACTACAAATCTAGCTTTAAAACAGTTAACTCACCTTAAAACTTGCTTTTTAATCCACTGTTGTACCTAATGTAGATAGTTTAATATATTGCACACAATTTTTCTTCTTCAACTTGACTTGATTGCAGTCCCTGGGAAATGTAGTCACTTTCTTCATAAAAGTTGTGCTTTTTCATCCACATGGAAAAGTAGTGATGTATGCAGCATATACCAGTTGCAGATCTGTAAGACTAGCCGAATTAGTTACTAGAACCACCCTTAAAAAATGTTTTTTACAAAAATGTATAGTAATGATGCATCAGCATTAGCATGGTTTATTACATAGGTTAGGTATGAAATTGTCATTGTAATCTTACCTGGGCCAGCAGCTGTTGTATCCATTATGTCAATCAAAAAATATACATTTACTTGATTTTAGTGTATAATCTTCACCAATTAAATTGTTAGATTTTGTTGTTCAGTCGCGAAAGAAGAGGAGAAGAAAAGGGTGACAGCCGAAGAGCAAGTGGACGTGAACTTAACCAAACAAAAGTGACATTGTTTTTAGAAGTGTGTTTTTCGACAGATTCCGGTCGGAGATACATATATTTTGTCTAAAAAAGCATGTGGTTTGACCATTGTTGGTGTGTTGAATAAAATAATCAAAAAAATGATATACAGTCCACTTTTATTTAATCACAACTAAAAAGAAGAGAGAAAATACTGGGTCTAGCCTTTGGATTCAACATTTTGGTCCTACGAGTCGGATTGAGGCAGAAACAGAGCACCTCCAGAGTTCGAGTTGATAGCTGCAGCTTGTTTGTACAAAGTTACCAGAAAGTTGCCGTATTATCCACATCGTAACCTTGAGTAAGTCCGTTCCATATTAGCCTTTTATTTATCTGAATATTATTTGAATTGAGTTAATCTGAATCAATACATGTTTTTATTTGGCTTTATTTGTAGTTTGTAGAGCATACCTTCCAATATAAGTGAGGTGACATTGAGTTGCTTTATAATTACAGCCAGGTTGCATGTTTTTTCTGTATTCGACAATAAATATTTTTGATTATTTGTTTGCAAGTCTTCAGAGTGAAGGTGCACCCCTTTAATTGATTAAAATATAGGTTTGAGTGATTATCTTGATCTTTAAAATGTCTGTAAAAAAGAATAATAGTGAAATTATAAAACTGCAAACACAAAAAGCTACTTTAAATGGGCAGTTGACCAGATTTGATAAATATTTGTGTAATATAAACTTATCATCTTTAAATTTGTCGGAGTTAGCTACTCGCTTAGAAAAAAATGAAGATATTTTAAGTAAATTTGAGGATTGTCAACTACAGTTAGAAATATTGGGTGAGGATGATGATCATGAGTTGGAGAGGGAACATTTTGAAAATTTTTATTACATGGTCATATCGAAAGCTCGCTCACTGTTGAATGGTCAACAGATTGGTCAGGTTAATAGTAATGAATCACAGTCTAAGCCTGTAACGAATGAACCATTGGTTAATATCAAACTTCCACCACTTAATTTACCTCATTTTGATGGAAGTTTTGATAAATGGTTGCAGTTTTATGATGCCTTTAATAGTATTATACATGTAAATACTAACTTATCACCAGCACAAAAGTTTTATTACTTACTTTCAAGTTTACAAGGTGAAGCAAGACAGTCTATTCAATCACTACAGGTAAGTGACAATAATTATTTTGTAGCTTGGGAATTGATATGTGATAGATATCGAAACTCCAGATTAATAATTAATAGTCATTTGAAAGCTCTTTTTGCTATTCCAGCATTAATAAAAGAAAGCAAAGATAGTTTGCGCCAATTCATTAATGATTTACAAAAAAATATTCGTGCACTTGAAAACTTAGGTCAACCAGTGTGCTCATGGGATTCTATCATTCTTTTTCTCATGTCTTCAAAACTTGATGATAAAACCCGCAGAGAATGGGAGTTATCACTTAGTGATAGTAAAGAATTGCCGTCTTATGATGATTTTATTAAGTTTTTATCGAAACGCAGTCAAGCATTGGAAATGATAGAATTTAAATCAAAAATAGGAAGTAATGAGAGCAATCATAGTAATAAAAAGTATAATGAACGTTCTTATTCTCATTTGTCAAATCAAGGAGCAAAGTTTTGTAACTTTTGTAAAGGTTCACACTTGATTTATTACTGTTATAAATTTTTAAAGCTATCAATAAATGAGCGCATTAATGAAATAAGAAAATTACAACTTTGCACCAAGTGTTTACGATCAGGCCATCCTAATAAGGATTGCAAATCAGAAGATTGTCGTAAATGTAAAAAGAATCATAATACATTACTCCATTTGGATAAAACGAGTCATTCTGAATCATCATTGCCTGCTGATGTTGTTCAACAAACTAGTAATGATAATAAGCATCAAGTTAATAATTTTCTTTGTTCAAATAATGATTCGCAGCAAATAATAAGTGCAAGTAGCTCAGATGTGACTTCTGATTCAGTGACAATATTGGCAAATCAGAATTCGAATCCTTTTATTTTGCTTTCTACTGCTAATGTATTTATTAATGATGCAAATGGTAAACCTGTTTTATGTAGAGCACTTTTGGATTCAGGTAGTCAGTCAAATTATATGACTTATAATTTGCTTAAAAAATTGAATTTAGAAAAATCAAAGGTAAATATATTGGCTAGTGGAATTAGCAAAAATAGCATACATATTGAGCATTCTTCTCGAGCAAAAGTCTTTTCTACTTACAACAACTTTCAGATTGAAACAAATTTCTTAATTTTAAATAAAATAACAGGTAATTTGCCAAATACATCTTTTAATAAGGAATTTTTGAATATACCTAACAACATTCATCTTGCAGACTCTAATTTCAATGTTCCTAATTCTATAGATATCCTGTTGGGTGCAGGAATATTTTGGTCTTTGTTGTGTGTAGGCCAAATTAGCCTTGGAAAGGGTATGCCAGTTCTCCAAAAATCACATTTTGGATGGATAATTTCAGGTTCTTTATGTCCTCTTAAATTTCAGACTACTTCTTGTCATTTGAATATTGAGCATATAAAAATTCAAGAACAACTTGAAAAATTTTGGAAAGTGGAGGAGTGTCTTCCTGTTTCAAGGTTTTCCAAGGAAGAGTTGGAATGTGAACGTTTCTTTGTTGATACAACTAAACGAGATAAATTTGGCAACTTTATTGTCAGTCTTCCAACTCGAGAGAACATTCAAGATTTAGGCCAGTCTAAAGATTTTGCCTTTAAACGATTGATTGGCATTGAAAAGCGACTTTCAAATAACGAAAATCTTAGAAGGCATTATCATGATTTCATGCAGGAATACATTGATATGGGTCACATGTCCTTAGTTGAATCAGATGAAGATGAGGCAAGTTCTTCTCGAATTTGTTATTTACCTCATCATCCCGTTCTGAAAGTTTCTAGTTTAACCCATTAGCGCCCACGGATACCATATGGTATCACAAATCATCTCCCTCTTCTACAGCGCGCCGTAGTGTCGTTTGAAGTAAGTACCTCGTGTGGCCGCGTTTTTTTCGTTTCGTACACAGTCTGTTTCACCTCTCAGCTGCAGGCAGAGCCCTTGGAAACAGTTCTGGTATTGGTGTGCACGTGTTTTGCATCGGCTGATTTTATTGTGCGCGTAAATATGGACATTCGATGGGCGTAAGTACTTTTTTATGTTCCCTGTTTTATTTTATATTGCATGTAATACATTATGTTATTGCTTATCAATGACACAATACTTCTGGATTGGAATTAAATAAATTTCCGCAACATATTGTGAACTATAGGGTCCTAAAGATCACTGATACCATATGGTATCTGTGGGCGTTTTGGGTATAAATAGTGACATGTTTCATAATTGTAAAACTGTTATTATTTTTTTATTTTAGAAAAGGTTTTTCACTCTCGCAAGCTTTGGATATGATAAATGAAGATGATGACTTGCTTCAGGAAGTCGACGAAATATTTCTGGAACCGCCAGAGCCTACTGTCGACACAGACCAGGATTCTGCGGACGAAGACGAAGGGGGCATGCTTTATAATCTCAGTGGTAATATAAATTTATTACTTTTTATAATTATTCTTTTTCACATTTCGCATATTTCAGGTCGTCAATTGCGAGCTCCTGCTGAAATAAAATTACTGAACAATGACAGAGTAGGTGGAACCAGTGTAAATGACGAACCCGAAAATGTAGGTAAAATTTACATAACATAAATTTAATACTCAAGTAATTTCTTTTGTTTTCAGGAAAGATTGAGAGACCCAGTAAATGTAATGCCTTCAACTTCAGCAACAACAGATAATGTTTTGTTACATCCTGGAAATCGGGAGTGGATTACAGATCGCCTATCTCAAAAACCCATTCCAAAGTGGATTTCTGGTGATATACAACCAATGAATCGGCAATTTCTTGAGTCAGATTATTCGATGTATAAGGATATGTCACCCGTTCAGCTATTTCAACTTTTTTTCGATGATGGCGTTTTTCAGTTCCTTACGGAAGAAACACGAAAATATGCCCTATTTAAAAATGAAGCAGATCCTGGAATTAGTGATTCAGAAATTCGCTGTTTTATCGGTATCCTTATTCTTAGTGGGTACAACAATCTACCATCAAAGCGATCATTCTGGGATATGAAAGACGATGTTCACAATAAAATGGTATCTGATGCGATGAGAAGAAATAGATTTTTACAAATTCAGAGGTTTATTCATATGGCAGATAATACTGATATAAATGAAGCTGACAAAGCCTGGAAATTGCGACCTCTTATGAATGCAATAAAAGAGAAGTGTTTGGCCAATTTTCAACCAGTTCAGGATTTATCCTACGACGAAACGATGATAAAGTATTATGGACGCCACGGATGTAAGCAGTTCATCCGTGGCAAACCTATTCGCTTCGGATATAAGATGTGGTCCCTCAATTCTAAAGATGGATATCTGGTTAATTTTGATTTATACCAGGGCAATGACCCTAAAGCAGACATCGACATAAGCAAATTAGTAGGAAAATGCGCAGCACCAATGGTATTGATGCTAAAAGAGCTACCACAACCACGTTTGCCGTATAATATTTATATCGATAATCTATTTACCGGCTTCAATTTGTTAGCTTACCTAAAAAATTTAGGATATGGGGCAGTTGGCACAATTCGAGAAAATCGAATATCTAAATCATGTCCAATTACCGGAAAAAAACCAGTTTCAAAAAAAGAAACGTGGAGAGTATGAACATATCATCGAAAAAAATGACGGTATATTGTTAGTACGATGGATGGACAATTCAGTTGTCACTATAGCCTCTACAAATGCCGGTGTTCAGCCAGAGGGAACGGTAAAAAGGTATTGCCAAAAAGAAAAAAAACATGTGTTGGTTCCTCGCCCTAACTGTGTAGCTGCTTACAACCAAAACATGGGGGGTACCGACCTTATGGACCAGGCAGTTGCTGCCTATAGAATTGGAATCCGAGGCAAGAAGTGGTACTGGCCAATTTTTACATGGCTTATTGATGCCGCGTTGCACAATGCTTGGTATATTTGCAGAAAAAATAAACCAATTTCAGCATTGAATTTCAGAAGGGAGATAGTCCAAATATATTTAACAAAATATAAAACTCCAGCAAAAGCTGCTGGACGGATCAGCCTTTCAAGGAATTTAATTCCAGACATAAGATTAGATCGAATGGACCATTTTGTCATCTCGTGTAACCGACGTAGATGTGCCGGAATAGGATGTAAATCTTTTGGCAGAACAATGTGTCAAAAGTGTGACGTGGGTCTTTGTATCAAGTGCTTTGCCCCTTATCACACCAAATAGATTTTTTTTTTACATATTATTGCATGTTTACATTTATATGTATCTTTTTATTATTTGTCAATAAAAATGTTCTCAAACGCCCACGGATACCAAATGGTATCAGTGTTTTTTTCGAATACTAAAACAAAAAAAAATTAGGAAATCACGATTTCTTGTCTTGACAACACCAATCTTCCGTAAAAGTGTATCAAAAAATACATATTCAAAAAAAAAAAAATCTGGGCGCTAATGGGTTAACAACAAAGTGTCGTGTGGTTTTTGATGCTTCGGCGAAAACTACCTCAAATTTGTCTCTTAATGATGTGCTAAAAGTGGGACCCAAAATTCAGGATGATTTATTTTCAATTATTGTACGATTTCGTTGTCACAATTTTGTTTTTATCGGTGATATTGAAAAAATGTATCGTATGGTGCAAGTTTACCAGCCTGACCGTGATCTACAACGAATTCTTTGGAGATTTGATATTAATGACGAGGTTAGGTCGTATAGGCTTAACACTGTGACTTACGGAACAGGTCCGGCGTCGTTTTTGGCCGTTAGATGTTTGCATGAAGTGGCTTACGAAAACATGGAAAAATATCCAGAAGAGTGTCATATTATATTAAAAGACTTTTATGTTGACGATTTGATTAGTGGCGCAGCCACGATTGAAGAAGCATTCAAATTAAGAAATAACATTTCTAATTTATTGGCTAAGTCTGGATTTTTACTCCGAAAATGGGCATCTAATAATAAAAATATTTTGAAATCTGAAACCAGCCAACTTAACACCTCACATTATTCCATATCTGATGACAAAGATATTAAGGCCTTAGGCGTTTTTTGGAGTCCCTCTGATGATACTTTAAAATATTCCACTAACTTTAATACAAATTTAAAGGGACGAATAACGAAACGATTCATATTGTCAATAATATCACAGATATTTGATCCGCTTGGGTTATTAGCTCCGGTAAATATGCGAGCTAAACTAATTTTACAAAAACTATGGAGGGAAAAGATTGATTGGGATCAAACTGTTCCACAAGATTTGTTTTCGGCTTTTACACATTTTTATAATCAAATTTCGGATATCAACGATATAATAGTCCCAAGACATGTTTCAATGTTAAATGCCAAAACCTTAACCATACACGGGTTCTGTGACGCTTCTATTACAGCATATGGTGCCTGTTTATACGTGGTCTCGCATGGTCCAGAAAGTGTGCATTCTTCTCAACTTTTATGCGCCAAATCGCGTATCGCTCCATTGAAAACATTAACTTTGCCTCGTCTTGAACTCTCTGGTGCACTCTTGCTGGCAAATTTATTTGAAAAGGTCCGGGATTCTTTGAGTGTGCCTGTAACCGAAACATATTTGTGGACAGATTCCACAATTGTTTTGTCTTGGTTGGCCATGGAGCCTAGTGATTTAAAAACATTCGTGTCAAATCGCGTTTCTTCTATTCAGTCTCTAACCAGTAGTTGTCACTGGAAACATGTTCCTTCGCAGGATAACCCTGCGGATTTAATTTCTCGTGGTCTAAGCCCGCGCAATTTATTGGTGTCCAGTATCTGGTGGTCTGGCCCTGATTGGTTAGTGAAGGATGATTCATCTTGGCCTACTAGCAAATTTGAAATGGCAAATGTGCCAGAAAGACGAGAAAATAAAACTGTAATTTTTACAAGCACTTTTAATGATTTTAACCTATTAAAACGATACTCATCTTTTTTAAAATTATTGCGTGTAACTGCTTATACATTACGATTTATTCATAATGTCCGTAATCCTGCTAATCGTTTTAAAGGCTCTCTGTCTGTGAGCGAATTAGAAAAGACTTTGAATGTTTTGATAGGAATTGCTCAAAGACAAGATTTTTCAAGTGATATAGAATCATTAAATAAATTAAAAACCGTTTCGCATAAAAGCAAAATTTTATCTTTAGACCCATTTTTAGATGAATCTTTGATACGAGTAGGGGGGAGGCTTAGACACTCAAATTTATCATTTGAACAGAAACACCCGTTACTGTTGTCTGATAAAAATCATCTCACTAAACTTTTAGTTAAATATGAACATGAAAAAATGTTGCACTCTGGAGCACAGACTGTATTATGTAATTTAAGAAGCCGGTTTTGGCCTCTAAATGGAAGAAGTTTGGTGAGAGGTATTATCAGACGGTGTGTTGTCTGTTTCAAAGCAAAACCTAGAGGAGTTTGCCCTAAGATGGGAGATCTACCATCGGCACGAGTGTCATATTCGCCGCCATTTACTAAAACTGGTTTGGACTTTGCTGGTCCTTTGATGTTAAAGGACGGAAAGGCACGAAATCGAACTTCTGTAAAGGCATATGTATGCGTTTTTATATGTTTCACTACAAAAGCGGTTCACCTCGAGCTTGTGGGGGATCTTTCATCTCAAACCTTTTTGGATGCTTTGAAACGGTTTGTAGCACGCAGAGGGTTGCCCAGTGATATCTATTCTGACAACGCCACAAATTTTGTGGGTGCAGCTGCTAGTCTTCGCGAAATATATAGAATTGCAAACGATTTTTCAAAGGTAGATATTGTCAAAGATTTTTTAGTTGGCAATGGAATTCAATGGCATTTCATTCCTCCGCGATCTCCACATTTTGGTGGGTTATGGGAGGCTTGCGTAAAATCCTGTAAGTTTCATTTAAAGCGTATTGTTGGGAATGCCCATATAACGTTCGAGCAGTTATATACTGTATTGGTTCAGATTGAAGCCATTCAGAATTCCCGACCTTTAATTCCGTTGTCCTCTGATCCCAATGACTTGGAACCCTTAACACCAGCCCATTTCCTCATCGGACGTTTGCTTACTGGTTTACCGCAACGTTATTTGGAAGATACACCGACCAACCGACTTCGTCATTATGAAAGGATGCAGCAACTTGCACAGCACTACTGGAGAAGATGGCATGAAGAATATTTGAACACGCTCCAAACGCGGCTGAAATGGAAACGGCCTGGTGTAGCTCTGAAGCCAGGAATGATGGTCCTCGTAAAGGATGAGCAGCTTCCTCCATTTGAATGGCCACTTGGCAGGATTATTGAAGTCCATCCTGGACCTGATCAAGCAGTTCGAGTGGTAACGGTGAAAACTGCGAGGGGAATTGTCAAGCGAAGCTTCTCGAAGATTTGTCCTTTGCCCGAAGATGAAGAGTTGAAATTCGTCCACGAAGTTTCAAGGGGGGCGGCATGTTCAGTCGCGAAAGAAGAGGAGAAGAAAAGGGTGACAGCCGAAGAGCAAGTGGACGTGAACTTAACCAAACAAAAGTGACATTGTTTTTAGAAGTGTGTTTTTCGACAGATTCCGGTCGGAGATACATATATTTTGTCTAAAAAAGCATGTGGTTTGACCATTGTTGGTGTGTTGAATAAAATAATCAAAAAAATGATATACAGTCCACTTTTATTTAATCACAACTAAAAAGAAGAGAGAAAATACTGGGTCTAGCCTTTGGATTCAACATTTGTCATAAAAATATAATTAATTTTAGCAGCATGCTAAAACAAATAAACAAAAGCAAAGTGACAAGTGGGAAGTGGGAATTTTACTTGACAACACAACAGATCCAAGAGGGCGGCCCTATCAGCACCTGTTTGCCTGTTTGCTCGAAACGCTACCTCGCGTGACGTCACAGTGGGTGCTCGGGTGCACAATATTAATATAATACACACACACAAACAATCTCTTCTTCAATTTCCGAGGAAAAAGGCTATCGACCTACTGGTCTTTCTGCCAATGTTACAGACACAAAGCTTAATGTATCCACCTAAATATTTGTTAAAAAAAAAATAAATAAATAATGTTTTACAAAGAAAAGGTTAAAATTAATAGTTAGTCCGTTTTTTTTAGGTAAAATGTTCCAACAGAGTATATTGAGGTAAGGCGTAGCGAGATTGTCTATTTGGTCTTGTGAGGGAGATGGGGTTTATAATTGTCCAGTTGTGGGGGTTACCTTTCCATTTTGCCTCTAGTTTCGTTAATCGTTCTGTTATTTTTGTCATTTGTGTCCGTTCGTAGAGTGATTCGTTGGTTGGGTTATGTAGCGGGTTTTGACGATGTCTAATCTTGGTTACTAATCTAAGTGCAATTTGTTCTGTAGTTTGTATGTGTTATTTTTTGTTTTGCTGGTCGCATTAACTCTTAGTATGTGTCCGTAGTCGAGGTCTGCAAATAGATTTGTATATTTTAGTTTGCAGTTTTTGTGCTTATACCTCTGTTCTTGTACGTCAGGCCTCTGAAATGTTTAGTTCGTTTAATAATTTCAATTCTCACATTTTGTGCATGTTCTGTAAATTTGAGTATTAATATAATAATAGTATGTAACGGAACATTCCTAACTTTTATGACAAGTGACAAGTGACGTGTGGGAAGGGTGTCAGGCAGACGATAGTGAGTAGTTTCCGTCCCGCGCTTGAGAGAGATTCTCATTAGTTATATATTCTGATTCATGTCACGATAGAATTAACATGTGTTCTCGTTTCTTTTATTAAACTTCTGATGTTATACAGTAAAAGCAAAACTATTATAAATTGTTGACGTTTGTCTGAGTGTGTGTCTTCTCTGTGTACTGTCCCATCGCCGAGAAAACCCTAAACTTAACAGGATTCCCAGAGTTTCTAGAACCCACGCTAGAAAACCCGCCACAATCTGTCGCCCAACGTTGGCCCTGGATCAAGTCCTGTACCAGTTTAGTAAGTGTTTCAACCTGAGACTAAAAGACAGTAAGTGATTTTCCAAACGAGACCCTGAAAAGGTGCTTCATCACATAACCACACTTTATGTTTCCACGTTTTGGCGTTTTGGTTTTGTGGTTTCATTCGTCATTTACTTGTCATCAGTGTCAATTGCTAATACAGTGTTGCCAGCCATCCTGAGAGTAGGTCAGCTGTTAAACGTCAGTCAATTTCGTCGGTAAGTCAACGGTTCTTCCAGCTCCGAGTAGTTCAGCCGTTCACCGCACCATCTGACAGTCGACAGTTCCGCTAAGCAACACGGACCAGCACGGACTACGGAACACAGAACAGCACCATACGTCAATAATTAATCGAACGACAGCTGTTGTCTGTCAATCCTCATCTTTTCCCCACCTGACATACAGAAAAATAAATAAAATTTTTCGTGTTTTATTATTGTTTACATTTTACATTGGGATTTTTTGTATTGTTTTTGGAATTTCCATTTGTTTCTTTCACATTTATGCAACTTCGGTCTGGAAAAATAATAGGATCGACACAAGAAACAAACATGGAACAACAAACGCCAGTACAGCAGATAGTAATGTCTCCAGAAATGTTACAACAATTGTTATCTAGTCTGCGGACCACTGTTACTCAAGAGCAGGAAGCTCCAGTCAATCCATCCTCCAATTTCTGTGGTTATTAGTACAAAACGAGGGATGGCTAGTACGCAACAAGCTACTATGCAACCTAGAAAGAGCCGAAAACTCTATATCATTGACCCTCGAGAACATAGGGCCAACTAGAAGGGTTATTTACAAAGACACAACGGTGGCACGGCTAGAAGAGCCCAGTGGTTTGAGCACCACAGCACTCTTTACAACACAGAGAATAGACGAAGAAGTGGTGACATTAGAAGACCACAAACTGGACCACATTAGGGATAAGCAGTTCAAAAGGGAACTAGAGAGTCTACTGGTTGAATATGAGGATGTGTTTTGCAAGTCACCAAAATATATGGGCAAAACACAACTTATAGAGCACAAAATAGAAGTGACAGAAGATAAACCAGTAAAATGCCGCCCTTATAGAGTATCACAATCCGAGCGAGAAATCATTGACACTCAAATAAAAGAAATGCTCGATTGCGGAGTAATAAGACCATGCCACTCGCCATGGGCGAGCCCCGTTGTACTGGTGAAGAAGAAGGATGGCACCACGAGGTTCTGCGTGGACTACAAAAGAACTATAAACCCGGTCACCAAAAAATCATGTTACCCGATACCACAAATCGACGACATTCTCACATACATGGGGAATGCCAAGTACTTCACGACTTTGGACATGTTCTCGGGTTACTGGCAGATACCTATAGAGGAGTCATCCAAACAATACACGGCATTCACGGCACAGGGACATGGATCATACGAATTCAACGTATTAAGCTTTGGTCTATGCAATGCACCAGCAACCTTCCAACAACTTGCAGATAGAATATTTAGGGACCTAAAATGGAAGGACATACTAATTTATCTAGATGATATTATTATTTATTCAGAGAACTTAGAGGAACACTTAGCAAAATTACAAAAAGTATTCCAGAAAATGAGAGAAGCCAATCTGACCTTAAAACCGAGTAAATGCGAATATTTACAGGAAAAGATAAGGATTTTGGGCTACACAGTAAGCAAGGAAGGAATAAGCCCAGAGGAAGAAAAACTTGCAGGAATTAAGCAATTCCCCACACCCAAGAAAACAAAGGACCTACAAAGCTTTTTAGGATTATGCAATTTCTATAGGAAATTTATAAAGGATTACGCGGTATTGGCACGGCCCTTACATGAGGCCACAAAAAAGAACAAATTCTGCTGGGGTGAAGATCAAGTGAAAGCATTTGAGCTGCTGAAAGAAAAACTCACGTCATCCCCAGTATTGAAACATTACAATCCGAATGTAGGATGTACAATGCACACGAACGCCTGTATAGATGGAATAGGGGCAATTCTGCTCCAAGAAGGCAGCGACGGCCAAGACCACCCGATAGCATATATAAGCCGGGCCTTGTCAAAAGCTGAAAAGAACTATTCAATCAGCGAGCTGGAATTATTGGCAGCAGTCTGGGGGATGACCTACCTAAGGCACCTAATTTATGGACACCCTGTAAAAATCGTAACAGACCATCACGCATTTTGTTGGATTCACAATGTGAAAGATCACTCAAGAAGATTAGCACGTTGGGCTCTCAAGTTGGCAGAATTTGACTACACGGTAGTCTATAAAAAAGGCAGTAAGCACCAAGATGCGGACTGTCTATCACGGAACCCGGTGGCAGGATGGAGCGAAGTCGAATTAGATGAATTGGACGATATACCCACTTTCACGATATCAACGTTAGACATAGGAGAATTGCAGAACAAGGATAAGGCCATACTAGAATTAAAAACAGCAATTAGCAACCCCGAATCAACAAACGTTGACGCACTGACACGACGGAAATTAAAGAATTTTAGGCTAAGGGAGGGCGTTCTGTATAGAGCAACACAAACTAAGGAAGGATTGGAACACGCACTCGTGATACCCCGGTCACTTAGGGAGGAAATTTTGTGGGAAGCTCACAACGCACCTACCAGCGGACATATGGGGGTAACAAAAACCATAAGCAGACTTACTCCCAAATACTATTGGGATTCTATGACTAAGGACGTCAGAAATTACCTTAAAGGATGTAGGGACTGCCAAGCGAGAAAAGGGCCGACAAACGATAAGCCATTGGGGTTACTCCAGCCAATAAAAGTGGGCAAGGTATTTGATAAAGTAGGGATAGACCTACTGGGACCATTCCGGAGGAGTAACCAAGGCAAGACGACGATAGTAGTGGTGACAGACTACGCGTCAAGATACGCCATCACAGCGGCCCTGCCTAACGGGAAGGCAGGACCTGTGGCAAAGTTCCTATTAGAACGAGTAGTACTAATTCACGGCGTTCCTAGAAGCATCCTCAGCGATAGAGGCAAGGTATTCCAATCCGAACTAGTGCAGGAACTACAACAGATTATGGGTCTGAAAAGCACTTGTACAACGGCATACCACCCCTCGTGCAACGGCCTAACTGAACGCTTAAACAAAACGTTGGCAGACATGCTGTCACTATACTGCAACACAGAGCAGACAGATTGGTGCACTTATCTGCCTTTCGTGACATTTGCATACAATACGGCCAAACAAGAGACGACACGTTTTAGCCCATTTCAACTAATATTCGCAAGAAACCCCACACTCCCACTGGACGCCACCCTTTTAGAAACTGAGGACGAATCGAACACAAACGAATTAAGAGAGAAAGCTTTACTGTTAAGAGCAATTGCTGTAGATAATATCCACAAAAAACAGGAGAAGTGTAACATAGTTAGTTGAAGTTGTAACATTTCATTGACACGCATAGCTAAGTATTATTATTAATCGTATTGCATCAATCGGTTCGCTATTATAAGTATTTTATGTATACACAGCAACCTATATTATATTGTATGAGTAGGCATAATAGAGTACGATAAATATAAGCGATTTATTCAGCAAATATATATTGAATACAGGGAACTTGCCGGGGTATCATTTACTACCTTTACATGGCGATCCTAAAAAGTAAAAAGTAAAAGTTAAAAGAAAAGTGTAGTGCCATTGGTTGTGTTTCGTAATGTATCCGATGCCGACAAATCTGCTTAGGAGCTGAGCGTGGTATAAATGTGAGCTAAGATGGGGCAAACCAAGTCAAAAGATACCAAGCAAGAAGTAACGGAAAATGGCGTAGTTAACTCCAATTTTATAGTACAAGAAGCTGAGTACAACATCACTAAAGACGTCAAAGTGATTCTGTAACTTATTTTCGCTATGTTGGCAATGCTCTTATTGTGGAGAATTATTCGGGCTGTCAAGAAAAATATGAAGAAGCAGATCCGCCGCGACATGGCAGCAGTCTCTTTAGCATCTATAAGAGAAACGTAATGTTGAGTAAGTAAACGTAAGAGCTGTTCCGGTAAGCGTGTGCGCGTATGTACAGTGATAGTGATGTGCTGTTTATTGTGCACAAACTCAACAAACTCAAGTGTCTTCAGTGTTAAGTTCTTGTGTGTAACTGTGCAAAAGAAAAGTAAGCAATAATTAGTCGTAGTAAATAGTTTATTAAACTGGGTTTTATAATGGAACTTTTAAGTTGATTTCAATTCAGGCATTTAAAAATTTTATTATAGGTATTATTGTCTATATGACTATTCTGTAGTTACTATCTTTAAACTGCAGTATTTGGATCAATTTTATTATTTTTGATAAATGACTAGTAAAGGATTAACAGAAGTTAAGAAAATTTACGAAACTGCAAAAAGCTTTTCAAGTAATATCAATAAAGAATCTACCGAGAGACGCGGAAATTTAGACAGAGTAAATAAATTACTTGTACAGATAGGTTTAATCGAAAAAGAGTTAAGCAACTTTAAAACTCAAGTTTTAAAAGAGAGTCAGAGCCCAGAGGAATTATTGGCAGCAGCAGCGCCCTATATAAAAGAAACTGAAACTAAATTTTAATTCCAGACAAACACTGCTAGAACGTTTAAAAAGTATCGTTGAAATATCAAAAATGTCGACAAACACCGTAGAATTTTTTAGTTTGGCTAGTAAATTAGTTCCAAGTCAATTCGATGGTAACTCCGAAAATTTACAGTCATTTTTAGATGCATTAACTTTACTTAAAAACAATTGCGAAAATCAACTTGCTAACGCTGTAGCTTTCGTGAACAAAACGATAAAGAAGCCGCCAAATATGCTTCTGAAGTGGACGCATTAGCGCAAAAATTCCAAACAGCCTATATTACAGAGGGCGTACCAGCGGAAGTTGCCCAACGGTACACGGTTGAAAATACTGTGCGAGCATTTAGCCAAAATGTCAGTAGTGAAAGAGTTCGATTAATAATGGAGGCTGGCACGTTTTCTTCGGTACAGGAAACTATTACTAAGTTTGTGAATGTTAGTTCGTTGGCACCGTCTTCGGCAAATATTTTTCAGTTTAGGCAAAACAATTTTCATAATGCGCGACGTCACTTTAGGGGCACAGGTCCACGTAATAATAGTTATAACCAGCATTTCGATAGGAGTTTCAATAGATATTCTAACAGTTACAATAGAAATTCTAATAATTTTGGAAACAATAGAGAACAATTTAGAGGCAGTAATAGAAGCAGAGGCGCATTTAATAGAGGTTTTAATCGTGGTAACACATCTGCTAGGTACTATAGAGGCTCTAGTCCTAATTTTGTTGGCTTTTCGGAGTCGGGAAACGGATTGGAGCACCAATCGAGCCAAGAAGCGACTCGGTTGGGCGATATGTAACCATATATAGTTTTAGTCTGACATTTTCAAATTTTGTGAAAGTTGAGTTAGAAATGACTGGTTCAGTTAGTACGCTACTAGTAGACACCGGAGCTGACATATCAATTTTTAAACGTTTATCAGTAAATCCTGATCAAATAGTTGATTTTTCTCGAGCCCCTAGCATCAAAGGTATCACAGAAGACCTAACTAATTCATTAGGTGTTGCAAACACAAATATTTTTATCCAAGGGTGTACGTTACCTCACAAATTTCATATAGTTGATTCTAATGTTAAAATACCATGTGACGGAATATTGGGTAGAGATTTTTTAGTTGCTTACCAATCAATAATAGATTATTCTAACTGGAATATGACGGTACACTTAAAACACAAAAAGTTAACAATTCCAATTTTAAGCAGTCCTGAAAAGAATGTGTTCCATATTCCTTCTAGATGTGAAGTTATTAGAGAGATTGACGTTTTGAAACATTTGACACACGACGTTGTGGTGTTAAATAAAGAATTAAAGCCTGGTGTATACTTAGCTCGTAGTATAGTATCTCAAAAACATCCGCTTGTAAAAATCTTAAACACAACATTTGAAATTGTAACTGTAGACATGTCTAATCTTGAAACTATCAGTCTCGATAAATTTAACATTTACAACATAGAAACAGAAAATCAAGATAGACATGTTCAACTCTTAAAAGAACTTAATCAAGATGTCCCAGACTTTGTTAAAAAATATCTGCTACAACTTTGCGAAGATTATTCAGACGTTTTTGGATTAGAAACAGATAAATTAACATTTAACAACTTTTACACACAAAAATTAAAAGTTATTGACAAAAAACCTATTTATATTAAAAATTATAGAGCTCCCAGAGCACTTAAAGATGAAACAAATCGACAAGTCGAAAAATTCTCCAGAAAAAGCTTTTTTATATATGGACGATTTAATAGTAATAGGCTGTTCAGAAAAACATCATTTGAATAATTTAAAAAGTGTTTTTGAAACTTGCAGAAAGTACAATTTGAAATTAAATCCCAAGAAATGCAATTTTTTTAGAAAAGAGGTCACTTTTCTAGGTCATAAAATAACAGACAAAGGTATTTTGCCCGATGAAACTAAGTACGATATTATAAACAAATATCCGACGCCGCGAGCTGCTGATGAGGTAAAAAGGTTCGTTGCGTTTTGCAACTATTATCGAAGGTTTATACCAAATTTTGCAACTATCACATTACCTTTAAATTCGCTAACTAAGAAAAATGCTGAGTTTGTATGGTCAAGCGAATGCGAAAGTTCATTTAACCGTTTAAAGCAAGCACTAATTAGTCCTCGCATTTTGCAATATCCGGATTTCTCAAAACAGTTTATTTTAGTTACTGACGCATCTCAACTTGCTTGTGGTGCAGTTCTTTCACAAAATTTTAATGGTCAGGAACTACCTATAGCTTATGCATCTCGTATGTTTACAAAAGGCGAGTCTCACAAACCAACTATTCTTAAAGAACTCACAGCTATTCACTGGGCAATAAAGTACTTTCGTTGTTATTTATATGGACAAAATTTTTTAGTAAAAACAGACCATAGACCTCTTGTTTACTTATTCTCTATGAAAGACCCGTCGTCCAAATTAACCAGAATACGATTGGATTTAGAAGACTTTGACTTTGATATAGAATATATAAAAGGAACAGATAATGTAGGCGCAGACGCCTTATCTCGAATAAATATTTCGGATTTGCAGGAAATCAGAAACACGGCTCAAATATTAGCAATTACCAGATCAATGACTAAGACAAACCAAAATTTTAATAAACACACTACTACTGGGGATAAACAATTATCACGTACTGAAGAACCTCAGATTTATGAAGCCCTTAATAATTATAATGTATTGAAATTTCCTTCCTTAAGATTTGAAATTGATAAAGAATGCATTCACATTATTATTAATTGTCGCAAAAAGAGCGCTCGTTGTTGGCTTTCAATTACTAATGGCAATTTTTCATTACCGAAACTATTCTCTAAGCTGAATAACATGGCTGGTGATAGTAAGTTTACACATTTGCGATTGAATTTAAATGACAAGATTTTCACACGGTGCACCGTAAATGAATTAAAGGAAGTAGGGCATAAAATACTTTCAAAAGTTAAAATTGTTTTATGTAAAGAAAGAAAATTAATCAAAGACAATGACGAGAAACTTAACTTAATCAAAGAATTTCATGATGATCCTATGTTAGGTGGACATTGTGGCCAGAAAAGATTATTGAAAAAATTAAGGTCATTTTATCTCTGGAAAAATATGTCACGTGACATCGCTAAATATGTTAGGCAGTGTCATAAGTGTCAGGTAAATAAAGCCGTCGTTAAACACATAGAACCTTTAACTTTGACTCCAACTCCTCAAAAAGCTTTTGACATTGTCTGTATAGATACAATAGGACCACTTCAAAAATCAAATCACAATAACTGTTATGCAGTGACGCTTCAATGTGAACTAACTAAATACATCGTAATACTTCCAATACCCAATAAAGAAGCTTCCACAGTAGCACGAGCTATCTTTGAAAAATTTATCTTAGTATATGGACCTATAAAAGAAGTAAGAACTGATTTAGGAACAGAATACAACAATAAAATTTTTGAAAGTTTAGCAAAAATGTTAAATACGCCGCATAAAACTAGCACTGCGTATCACAGTCAGTCCATAGGTGGATGCGAGAGAAACCATAGAGTTCTTAATGAATTTATGCGAATGTACATTGATCAAGCTCATGCAGATTGGGATATATGGACAAATTATTACACTTTTTGTTATAATACGACTCCTAGTACTTATCATAACTACACACCTTTCGAGATAGTATTTGGTAAAAGAGCAGACCTACCTGAAATATTTAATGGTTCTCGTGTAGATCCTTTATACAATTTAGAATCGTATGATCAAGAATTTCGATTTCGGTTGCAGTTAGCGCAAAATAAAGCTCGAGACTTTCTTGAAAACAACCAAACAAAAGCGTAAGTTGTATTATGATCAGCAAACTAGTCGACTACAAATAAGCCCGGGAGATTTTGTGCTTATAACCAACGAAGATCGTCAAAAACTAGATTCTTGGTTTGATGGTCCGTTTGAAGTCATATTAATTGAAGGTCCAAATTGCATTGTTAAAGACAATAACAACAAGCAGATTAAGGTTCATAAAAATAGAATTAAGAAATATAATGTCTCTTGACAATTAAGTTTAGTTCTAAGTTAGATAAACAGGCCTGTCTGTAAATACTGTAACTATTATAAATATCGAAAGTACACAGTGTAAATACCCTAAATACTGTACGTACATTTAATTTATAGGTATATTATACTATTCTTAGCATTCATCGTGCCGGTAGTGTTCAACGTGCGAAGTGTTCAGTCATTAGTATTCCTACTGTTTTTTATTGTGGGCAGAATCTTAATGGGTCGTTGGTATTATTGTTGGTTTTTACTGTTCAAAACACATGAATTATACGCAAATTGGGATAGAAATATATTTAGGTTAGGTTAAGTTAAAGTACCACTGACTATACTTTGTTATTGCTATAGTCGGAAAAGTAGTAGGTACAGAGAAAATTTTGTCGTAAAAGTAACTATATTTTGAGAGTGTATAGCTTTAAGTACTAAAGATTGCAAATTTGTAATTAAATTAACTTAAAACAGTTTTAATTAACTTGGCATCAGTAACCTTTTTTTTAGTAAAGTGCCCTTTGCAAGTGGCCATAGCAAAGGTCATTCTCTAGGAAAAGGAGGTGTAACATAATTAGTTGAAGTTGTAACAGTTCATTGACACGCATAGCTAAGTATTATTATTAATCGTATTGCATCAATCGGTTCGCTATTATAAGTATTTTATGTATACACAGCAACCTATATTATATTGTATGAGTAGGCATAATAGAGTACGATAAATATAAGCGATTTATTCAGCAAATATATATTGAATACAGGTAACTTGCCGGGGTATCATTTACTACCTTTACAGAAGGACAAAAACATTTATGATAAATACCACAGAAATGGTGAATTTGAGGTAGGAGATAGGGTGAAAATATTTATCCCAATCAAGAAGGTGGGAAAAAGTGAGAAACTGCTGCAACGATGGTTCGGACCCTACAGAATAATAAAGAAACTCAGTGAGGTTAACTACGAAGTAAAACAGGAAAAAGGGAAAAAAACGGATATAGTACACATAGGGAGGATTTTACCATTCTATGACGAATGGACGTTGGGGGACATATCCGATGGGGATTCGGACGTGGAATGCAAGGAAGAGGAACAATGACTAGCACAAGTCGGTCGGCCTACATGGAACGGAGACAGTAATAAAAACAATTCTTGTAGGCCCGGCACGTCGGATACACAGCATGTGGAAGTATCGGCTGGAGCAACATGGAAAACACTACCAGAAACAATACTTTATGAGGGCACTATCCCATGGTTAGAACCTAAACTAAGCACAGAACCAGAGTTCAGACGGGTAGATAATTGCGAGAGCAATGGCCAACACATATACTGCAGGGCGAAAAAACACTTGGAGGAATTAGAAAGGGCAATAGATGTGGAGATGGACAAGTACAAAGCAGCCTGGTACCCGAAGTGGTCAGAGTCTGGGAAAACAAAACGTCAGAAACGAACGTTCTCACTAGGATTCATCGCGGACGGGCTTAATTACTGCTGCGGGGTAGCAACCCAGGAAAAACTTGACTCAATGTCCATGGAAGAGGACAAACTAGAAGCACATATAAATGCCCTACATGGTACTATGAGTAATACGCTGAAACTAATCAGCACACGTTCATGATAAAGAGCTTCGAAGAGGCGATTTTGACTGGTACACAAGCAACAAAAACATTTTGGCTCTAAAATGAAAGGACAAAAGAGCTGTACATTTATTGTCAACTTATCACAACCCAGAAGACTGCACTGAAGTAAACCGGCGTAATAAAGATGGCAGTGTTATTACAATACAATGTCCAATGGCATTGCGAGAGTATAATAGCAATATGAACGGTGTTGATAAATTCGATCAGCTACTTTCAAATTATAAAATTAATCGTCAGAGTAATAAGTGGTGGCACCGAATATTTTTCTATTTCTTGGACGCCTCTGTTGTAAATGCCTACTGTCTTTATAAAATGTTACCACTTGATAATAAAGCTTCGGCGAAAGACTTTAGACGGAATATTATAGATGGATTAGTTGCACATACTTTGGTGTCACTTCATTCAAGAAGAAAAAATATTGGTCCTGCTATCCAAATTAAGAAGTCCAAACCCTTTGTTCCGGATGAGATACGACTATGTTCAGTTGCTCATCAACCAGTCAGAAGTTCCAGAAGACGGTGTGGATTATGCAGTTCGAAAGCCAAGCCTGTCCGTACTGACTGGCAATGCTCAACCTGTCAAGTTCCACTTTGTTTAGGTAAAGAAAAACAGTGTTTTCAAATTTTTCATAATGTTAATGGTAATTAATAAGAATAACAAATAAGCAAGACCTATTTTTTCATTAAAGAGCAAATACAATATTTTTGTTTTTTTTGTTCAACCGTCGCGGTGGACTAAAATATGAACCACCTAAATTTGAAAAAATTACAATGTGTGTTTCAAAAAATGCATCAATTACCTTGTTTACATATAACAAGGACCTAATATATCATAATGTTTCTTCTGATTTGTAGAAGAAAAGTTGTTGCTCCAGTTAGTATATATTTTTGGTTTATTTTCTGCGCCGGTAAGAGAGAGGTACAGAAGAAAATGTTCCTTTCCAACTCGACCGATTCGAGAACTAAAAATAGTTAGAGCATCCTCGCCTAATTTACTACAGGACGACATATAATGGGATGTGGGAATCCAGCCCTGTAACAAACCCAAAATTTAAACCTACTCAAAAGTGCAGAAACGGAGAATTTGAACTGCCCGATTATTTATACAATGGTACGTAAGTTTTCTACTGATAATATTACAATGGTATAATCATAATTTATTTAAGAATTTTAGAGCATTTACCAATAAGTCACATTAAGTGGAAAAATCTGCAAGATTTGAAAAAATTTTGTGGGCCCGAGGCGCAGAATTATTTTTCCAATATTCCACATTCAATAAATTAAAATACCTGAAGCCTCTCTGACTCGAAATTAGTTTATAGTATCATGCAGGGTAAGTTTTCTATTTAAAAACAAAAAAAAATAATAAAAAATCCTGTTTTTTAATAGATGAAGCATGCAAGTATTTTGCTGAAAACACCATTACTTGAGTGTTCACTTAATGACATGGCGCCTTCTTAGAATGTCGCGCATGGACATGGCGCGTTTTTCCATTTTTTTTATGACGTCAAGTGAAAGAATGTTGTTTTTGTAAACATGCTACATGCTACATTAAAATCTACCTAATAGGTGCTACTACAAATGCTGAGTCGTCATTTCTACCCTAGTTCAAAAATCTAGTTAAAATTTAAACAAGACTGTAAGGAATTAAAACCTTTAAACTGGTTTTTCTCGAAATCGATTTTTTTGACAAAGCGCCTTTTTCCCCTGTGGTCTTCATATGTAAACCTACTAACCATTTATTATAATGTCTTCGTATGTACACATGTAACTTTAAAATTTGTATTAGGCTAAACGATATATTTTTATTTTTGTTAAAAATTTAGCGAAATATTAAGCGCACGAGGCATGCAAGGTCGCACCAGGATGCACCTAGTGCATCGTATCGTCGATGAGTCACCACCACCTGCTTTACAGAAATATGAAAAACAGGCGAGGAACAATAACAAACTACGTCAGCCGATCAATCGGGTATAAAATACGCCGATTTCAGCAGTATTGGATGAGTGTGAACCAATCGACAGTAGTGCGACAAGTCCTTAGCTTATGTATTCATGTAAGTACAATTAGTAAGAGAAATACCTAATAAGTTGAATTATTAACTTTTAGTGTGTTGGATTATGGCTGTATTATACGGATCCACTTATAAATGTTTGGTCAATAGACTTAAGTGTTTAATAGAAAACTCGATAGTGTTTGATTCCATCCTTAAAACTGAGATCCCGGCGCGACGTTTAACGTCGTGAGTCAGTTTAATTGATGAACCCAGAAGGGCTCATAAATTAAACGTGAAAATATGAATTGCGATGTGTGTTGTAAAGCTACAAACGCTTATAATATAATTGTTTCTTGTTATTGGGAGAAGAAAACCAAAATAATAACGACACCGCCTTAGAAGACGAAATAGGACAAGATGTCGTAAGTGAGACGTATAGCTGTTGCACTAATAATCCAAATATTGACGTGACATTAAGAATAAAGGAAGTGAATGATTTCTATGAAGCTCCAGTTGACAAGCGTGTCCAAAATATTACTGGAGTTGTTAATCAACGCGATAAGGATTGGTGGTTATGGAATCATGCTGTACGACACCATGAATCAATAGTGTTCTGTAATTTCCATTATGTTCTTGAGATAAGATCTATAAATTTAATTATGAATATTTGCATTGATTGTCATGAAGGTTTTGTTGATGAGTTTTACAAAAAAGTTGCTTATCACTACAAGGGAGTGTCTTTTTTGCTAGTGCATGAACATGACTTTTTTCATATGAATTGCGATGTGTGTTGTAAAGATACAAATGCTTATAATTTAAATTTTTCTTGTTATTGGGAGAAGAAAACCAAAATAATAACGACAGCGCCTTAGAAGACGAAATAGGAGAAGATGTCGTAAGTGAGACGTATAGCTGTTACACTTATAATCCAAATATTGACGTAACATTAAGAATAAAGGAAGTGAATGATTTCTATGAAGCTCCAGTTGACAAGCATGTCCAAAATATTACTGGAGTTGTTAATCAACGCGATAAGGATTGGTGGTTATGGAATCGTGCTGTACGACACCATGAATCAATAGTGTTTTGTAATTTCCATTATGTTCTTGAGATAAGATCTATAAATTTAATTATGAATATTTGCATTGAATGTTATGAAGGTTTTGTTGATGAGTTTTACAAAAAAGTTGCTTATCACTACAAGGGAGTGTCTTTTTTGCTAGTGCATGAACATGACTTTTTTCATATGAATTGCGATGTGTGTTGTAAAGCTACAAACGTTTATAATTTAAATTGTTCTTGTTATTGGGAGAAGAAAACCAAAATAATAACGACAGCGCCTTAAAAGACGAAATAGGAGAAGATGTCGTAAGTGAGACGTATAGGTGTTGCACTTATAATCCAAATATTGACGTGACATTAAGAATAAAGGAAGTGAATGATTTCTATGAAGCTCCAGTTGACAAGCGTGTCCAAAATATTACTGGAGTTGTTAATCAACGCGATAAGGATTGGTGGTTATGGAATCATGCTGTACGACACCATGAATCAATAGTGTTCTGTAATTTCCATTATGTTCTTGAGATAAGATCTATAAATTTAATTATGAATATTTGCATTGAATGTCATGAAGGTTTTGTTGATGAGTTTTACAAAAAAGTTGCTTATCACTACAAGGGAGTGTCTTTTTTGCTAGTGCATGAACATGACTTTTTTCATATGAATTGCGATGTGTGTTGTAAAGATACAAATGCTTATAATTTAAATTTTTCTTGTTATTGGGAGAAGAAAACCAAAATAATAACGACAGCGCCTTAGAAGACGAAATAGGAGAAGATGTCGTAAGTGAGACGTATAGGTGTTGCACTTATAATCCAAATATTGACGTGACATTAAAAATAAAGGATGTGAATGATTTCTATGAAGCTCCAGTTGACAAGCATGTCCAAAATATTACTGGAGTTGTTAATCAACGCGATAAGGATTGGTGGTTATGGAATCGTGCTGTACTACACCATGAATCAATAGTGTTTTGTAATTTCCATTATGTTCTTGAGATAAGATCTATAAATTTAATTATGAATATTTGCATTGAATGTCATGAAGGTTTTGTTGATGAGTTTTACAAAAAAGTTGCTTATCACTACAAGGGAGTGTCTTTTTTGCTAGTGCATGAACATGACTTTTTTCATATGAATTGCGATGTGTGTTGTAAAGCTACAAACGTTTATAATTTAAATTGTTCTTGTTATTGGGAGAAGAAAACCAAAATAATAACGACAGCGCCTTAAAAGACGAAATAGGAGAAGATGTCGTAAGTGAGACGTATAGGTGTTGCACTTATAATCCAAATATTGACGTGACATTAAGAATAAAGGAAGTGAATGATTTCTATGAAGCTCCAGTTGACAAGCGTGTCCAAAATATTACTGGAGTTGTTAATCAACGCGATAAGGATTGGTGGTTATGGAATCATGCTGTACGACACCATGAATCAATAGTGTTCTGTAATTTCCATTATGTTCTTGAGATAAGATCTATAAATTTAATTATGAATATTTGCATTGAATGTCATGAAGGTTTTGTTGATGAGTTTTACAAAAAAGTTGCTTATCACTACAAGGGAGTGTCTTTTTTGCTAGTGCATGAACATGACTTTTTTCATATGAATTGCGATGTGTGTTGTAAAGATACAAATGCTTATAATTTAAATTTTTCTTGTTATTGGGAGAAGAAAACCAAAATAATAACGACAGCGCCTTAGAAGACGAAATAGGAGAAGATGTCGTAAGTGAGACGTATAGGTGTTGCACTTATAATCCAAATATTGACGTGACATTAAAAATAAAGGATGTGAATGATTTCTATGAAGCTCCAGTTGACAAGCATGTCCAAAATATTACTGGAGTTGTTAATCAACGCGATAAGGATTGGTGGTTATGGAATCATGCTGTACGACACCATGAATCAATAGTGTTCTGTAATTTCCATTATGCTCTTGAGATAAGATCTATAAATTTAATTATGAATATTTGCATTGAATGTCATGAAGGTTTTGTTGATGAGTTTTACAAAAAAGTTGCTTATCACTACAAGGGAGTGTCTTTTTTGCTAGTGCATGAACATGACTTTTTTCATATGAATTGCGATGTGTGTTGTAAAGCTACAAACGTTTATAATTTAAATTGTTCTTGTTATTGGGAGAAGAAAACCAAAATAATAACGACAGCGCCTTAAAAGACGAAATAGGAGAAGATGTCGTAAGTGAGACGTATAGGTGTTGCACTTATAATCCAAATATTGACGTGACATTAAAAATAAAGGATGTGAATGATTTCTATGAAGCTCCAGTTGACAAGCGTGTCCAAAATATTACTGGAGTTGTTAATTAACGCGATAAGGATTGGTGGTTATGGAATCGTGCTGTACTACACCATGAATCAATAGTGTTTTGTAATTTCCATTATGTTCTTGAGATAAGATCTATAAATTTAATTATGAATATTTGCATTGAATGCCATGAAGGTTTTGTTGATGAGTTTTACAAAAAAGTTGCTTATCACTACAAGGGAGTGTCTTTTTTGTTAGTGCATGAACATGACTTTTTTCATATGAATTGCGATGTGTGTTGTAAAGCTACAAACGTTTATAATTTAAATTGTTCTTGTTATTGGGAGAAGAAAACCAAAATAATAACGACAGCGCCTTAAAAGACGAAATAGGAGAAGATGTCGTAAGTTAGACGTATAGCTGTTGCACTAATAATCCAAATATTGACGTGACATTAAGAATAAAGGAAGTGAATGATTTCTATGAAGCTCCAGTTGACAAGCGTGTCCAAAATATTACTGGAGTTGTTAATCAACGCGATAAGGATTGGTGGTTATGGAATCATGCTGTACGACACCATGAATCAATAGTGTTCTGTAATTTCCATTATGCTCTTGAGATAAGATCTATAAATTTAATTATGAATATTTGCATTGAATGTCATGAAGGTTTTGTTGATGAGTTTTACAAAAAAGTTGCTTATCACTACAAGGGAGTGTCTTTTTTGCTAGTGCATGAACATGACTTTTTTCATATGAATTGCGATGTGTGTTGTAAAGCTACAAACGCTTATAATTTAAATTTTTCTTGTTATTGGGAGAAGAAAACCAAAATAATAACGACAGCGCCTTAGAAGACGAAATAGGAGAAGATGTCGTAAGTGAGACGTATAGCTGTTGCACTTATAATCCAAATATTGACGTGACATTAAAAATAAAGGATGTGAATGATTTCTATGAAGCTCCAGTTGACAAGCGTGTCCAAAATATTACTGGAGTTGTTAATTAACGCGATAAGGATTGGTGGTTATGGAATCGTGCTGTACTACACCATGAATCAATAGTGTTTTGTAATTTCCATTATGTTCTTGAGATAAGATCTATAAATTTAATTATGAATATTTGCATTGAATGCCATGAAGGTTTTGTTGATGAGTTTTACAAAAAAGTTGCTTATCACTACAAGGGAGTGTCTTTTTTGTTAGTGC